>NW_017728907.1:39279863-39301775 GCF_001723895.1 Crocodylus porosus | reverse complement strand
TTCTAGTGCCCACTCCCACCCCAAATTACTTAGATCACATTCCCAGTGTGGCTCCCAGCACCAGTGAATGTGTGCACAAGCAGGACACCATCTATGATCATGCATCTTAAATTAAGCTGCATGATCACAGATCAGGTCCTGGAAACTTCTGCATGTGGCTCATGTGTACATGTTCAGTGTGCAGCCCTGGGGCTGAGAAAACCCAGCTACTTACCTCAGTCCCAGCACTTTGTTTTTCCTCTCTCCTCCCCCCACTCCCTACCCTGACAGAGCTATCTTTAGTCCATCAACGTCCCCCACCAGGCTTGTTAGCCCCCAGCATCCCACCCCCACAATCCAGCTTGTCCCTCCCCTCACCCTGATTTAAATCAAATTGCCAGGCTGGCTCTAAGCCTTAGTAAACGTGTGCAAGCCTGGTGCTAATGCTAACCCCCTTCTCTGTTTTATCACCTAACTTCATGAATCATTTAACAAGATTATTAGAATCATTCACATAGCTCTCACTCCAGTCCACCAATGTTTTCAGTTACTTTTGCAAGCATTCCCCCCTTACCCACACCACCACATAGAAAATAATATAAGTCTGCCTTAAGTTGAAATAATTAATACAATGAGTTGGACACTAACTGCTAGTCATTTTCTTAAATTCATTATCACAAACAAGTTTTTCTTCTACTTTTAAATCAGTAGGTAGTGAAAAAAATTAATACCACCATTTACAATATATATCAGGTGAATTTTAATCTGTTTTTAATTAACTTAATAAAAAATGGCATAAAATCCATGTTACTTTTCATGACTGAGCAGCAATTTTCTTTTCTGAATTAGCTATATATTATATCTTCAGCTCATTATGGAATCATGAAAAGCATTGCATCTCTGAACCTGCAAATATAGACTATTCTAGAATGTATCCTGCAGTAGAACAAAACACATTTGTATTACAGTAGGAGTATAAGGCTGATTCTTCACATATGACATACAGGCAACTGTTAATCCCCTGTATCACAGTGTATATGTAGGTTTAGTACAGTGGTTTTCAAACTTTTTTTATTTGCAGACTCCTAAAAAATGTGAATGGAGATGCAGAATTGTAAATATGGGTATTTACACACTTTTGATTGATCATAGTCATCTTCCATGGACCCCTAAAAACATAATTTGTGAACCCCCAGAGGTCTGTGGACTACTTTATCTAGTCAGATCACTGAGGAATCTGTTTATGGCTGACAAGGCCAATTGTTACAAGTTCCACAGATCCATATGTTGTCCAAACAGAAGTCCAAATATATAGCATGCTGTTTTCGTCTTTCTCACTTTGTTTCCATCTTCTGCATCAAAGATGCTTAACGTTGAGCTGCACCACTCAGTGCCATATATTCCCTCTAGATCAGATGGGATTCTCATAGCTTTCTATGTTAATGTTAAATGACTTCATATCATTTCTGCACACATCATGGTACTGCCAGAGAGGGTGATCCCACTTTCTAGAGCTGTTTTGAATCTCACCGTATAAAATATCCTTGGTGGTATGGTATTTTCTCATTCTCCTGACATGGCTGATATCTCACAGCCTTCTCCTCTTGATGGTGGTTTCTAAATGTGTCAGTCCAGTGCACTCCAGTACCTCTGTGATTGGTATTCTATTCTTAAACTTCATTTTCAGGATCTTATGCAGATTTTTCACGTGAAAGCTGTTCAGTCTCTTGATATGCCTAGTATATACGTTCTGCATTTTTTAACCATAAAGTAGGGATGACAGCACATAAGTGTCCCAGATTCTCACTTTCACCTTAGCTGATAGTTTGCTGATATTCCATGCACGTTTCTGTAATAGCCAGAGCTTCTTAGCTGCTATTCTGACTCTGGTAGTCAGTTCAGTCCGAAGGTCAAGATTCCTGCTGATCATAGAGGCCAAGTAGCAAAAACTGTCAATGACACCAAGAGATTTATCCTCCAAAGTGATGACAGGTATTGGTTCTTTCACCCCTTGGTACATTATCACAGTCTTCTTGAGAGTAGTTGCCATCCTGAAGTTCTTGAATGATTCAGAAAATCTGTCCAAGAAATTTTTCAGGAAAGATTCAATGTGGGCAACCAAGGCCACACACAGGAAGTCTCTCAGAACCTGTTATTTTACCTTGGCTTTCACTCTAAGCCTTGCAATGCTGAACAAGCCTCCGTGTAGTCTGGTTCAAAGATAAATGCCATCATTGCTGTCCTTAAGTGCATGAAGAAGTAGGAATGAAAAGTAGATGTTAAAAAGCACAGAGACTAAGACACCCCATTACTGATCTCAACGACATTTGATTCTTCCCTGGAGCCACCTGGTGCAGCCATTTCTGTCTGTTTCAGCCTTAAACCTCTTGGATTTGGCCTCTAGTAGGCTAGAAGGCTCTACCTTCAGCCCTAGGCCCCTTATTCTGGCCTCAGCTTCTTGGCTGTAGCCACTTTGCTGGGGCTTTAAACCCCACTGTCTCAGTTCTAGGCCCTCTGGCCCCAAAGGATGTATCCTCAGAAGCTGCTACTATTTGTCCCCACACATGCCCCTGTATCCATGCTCCAGTGTATGACAAAGTAACCTGGGTGGTGGAGGGGAAGCTCAGTACCTGTGCTGGCCCCTTACCTCGGGTCTTGGAGACCTCCTGGGGCACCAGCTGCTCAGCACCTGGCCAGGAGCCAGAAAGTGACTCTGGCCAGCCAGGATCCCTTTCTGGAAGTGCACACTGCTACTGCATTCATCACACTGCTTTTTTCAGGGTTGGGTTTTTTGGCCCTGTAATTTTCTTGTGTCATAAAATACTACCGTACTTCAAATTAGCAATGTAGTGAATGCTTGCATGTGTACCACATGCTGTTTGTGGTCCCTCATGGGGACATATCCAAAGGGGTTGAACTTTTATTCTCCCTGTCTCTCTCTCTTGGCCTTTACAGCGCCTGCCATGTGTCCTTCACGTTTCCCCTCACAGCTGCTCCTGCAGTTTCTACTAGCTTAACCACAACAAAAAATACAGCCTTTGTGAGTGCTCACAAAACAAAGAACAACAAGGCTCAAAGGCTGTGGGAGGCCCCAGTCAGAAACCCTTGGCTGAGACCTCCAATTAGCTGAAGGGGTTCCCAGCCACAGATGTGCATGGTTTGAGCCCAACTTGCTACTTGCCAGTACAGAGGGAGCCTGAAATTGGGCTCCCCCTGTCTTGGTAATATGTTACAATAGCATCTGATGCAGGATCTTACACCTCCTGCCATGTATACATGGCATGGCCAGAATAATGATTGTTGGGATCCCACATCAGATCTCATCAAACATTTACTTTAATGTCTGACAGGGGCCCACCTGTAACAAGGAACCCTTGCCTTGTTACTAGGAGAAGGCAAGCGGGACAAGCAGAACCTGCAAAAACCCTTTAAAAGAGCGGGGGGGGGGGGGTTGTGGCTTGAAGAGACATGGCTTGAAGGAACATTGAAGGTATGGGTGCAGCCATACCAGAGGCAGGAGGCTGCTATTGAAGACCCCGGGCAATTTAGGACCAGTTGGTCCATAACTGGAGCTTATTAAATGCAGTGGTACTTGCCAGCATAGTAAAGGAAACTTGGACCAAGGCCATACCAAAAAGATACCACTCCAAGGCTCAGGACACCTCACATAAAAGTATTTATCCCACCAAGTTGTGGCAGGTAAGACATAGAGCAGCTGGAGTGGGGCAGGTAAGCCAGCTGCTGGGGATGCAGCTACTGCCCACTGGAGCTATTTTTACCACACTACCTTTTATTTTAGGCTGGTTTTGACTGATTTTTCTACAACATTAGCAAAACAACTATAAGGCACACAAAAACCATATAGAAGTGAGTGAAAGAGATAAAAGGAAGCTCATATGTAAGACACCATGGAAGGCCTGTATGCTTTTGTGTTCTCTAATCATTTGCATCCACACACTTTAATATTTTCTCTACACTTTTTTATTTTATATATTCAATTAAATTAACAGAATATGTTTTAAATGCTTCATAGACATTAGGACCCTGAAGGAGCACTGACTCTGCAAGTATACTCAGGAGGAGAAGCACTTCCATGTTCCTGGGTAGAGTATGAGATGTCTAAAAGAAAGAGATATATGGGGAAAAATACTGGCCCTCAGGTGAAGCAAAAATATTATAACCACCAGCTTTGTCACAGACTTAATGGGAGGGGAAAAAATAAAATACTTTTACTTGCAATTTTTTAAGTTTTTTCAGTTCTCTTCTCTGGTCAGACAGAGCTTTTTTTTTTCCAGTCAAAAGATTGTGAAAATATTCTAATCCATGTCAAAGCTTTTTATTTGACCATTTCAGCTTCTGTATTTCATTTCCTGGTATGAAATATCACATTTCAAAGCTTTGTTCTAAAATTTAGTTCTCAGTGAATATTCCACCTTCTCTCCTGTGGTCTTGGATAGTTTTAATTTCCTGCTACCTCTGAGGATCAAATTGCTATGATCAGCCACGGGGAGGACCCTGGGTGTCCCCCCTGGACCCAGGAGACACCAGTCACCAAGCCGGGGGGTGAGGGAGGGTCTCCTGGATGCTCCCCAGTGACCTGGAAGTGGACTGGAAGTGCTTCTGGTCCACTTCAGGTCCACTGCCAAGCACACTGGGGACCACCCCCCCACTCTCCTGGGATACTCCATCTGCCCCAGCATCTCAGCAGTGTCTATGTCTGAATCACCAAATCTCTTCAAATTGATTCAGAGGGTTCCAATTCAATTCAAAGAGATTAAAGGGTCTGCTGATTCAATTCGGATTCAGAGATTCAGTCGCTAAATCAGGCCAAATCTCTGCCAAATAGAATCAGCAACCAACTCTTCACACAGCCCTACTCAGAAGTCATTTCTCTTCACAGAAGGCTGACATCAGTGAAGAAATCCAACTTCACATCAAACATGCAAGTGAAGCCTTCAGATGCCTGAGGAAATGGGTGTTCAAAGATCACAATCAGATCTGAAACTAAGCTCATGGTTTATTCAAGCTATCATGATCCCCACCTTACTGTACAAAGCTAAGATGCAGATGATGTACAGGAGACACTTCAAGTTGTTGAAGAAGTAACATTAATTCTGCCTGCAAAAGATCCTTTGAATCCAGTGGGAAGATAGATGTACCAACATTAGCATCCTCCTGCAAGCCAACATCACAGGAATTGAGGCATTGATCACCTGTCATCAACTTCACTGGGCTAGCTACATCATCTGGATGTCCAACTCCAGATTCCCAAAGCAGGTTTTATTCTTCCAGCTCAGTTAAGACATACACTGAAGAGGAGGGCAGAGAAAGTGCTTCAAGACATCATCAGGCCAACTTGAAAAAATGCAACATCAACATCAGCTTGTGGGAGGCTGTCACCCAGGACTGCCCCCAAAATGCAGAAAGAGTCTGCTGCAAGGATCTCACTACTTTGAAACCTTATGGCAACAACAGGAGAAGGAAAAGCAGGAGTGGCAAAAACTGTCATGGATCAAATCAAGAATCCAGAGCCACTCACCCAACATGAAATTATGCCCACATTGCAACAGATTCTGTCAATTCCAGACTGGCCTCATCAGCCATATCCAGGCCACAGATAGAACATTGTTTGAGGTATCAGATAAAGATGTTTCAGAATGTAGTCTCTCCTGTAACTTGCGTCTGGGTAGTTTGCGTCTGTTACTGTTTTCAGAAGGGGAGGGGGAAAGGGAGCAGAGGAAGTTCAATCTGAGGGATTTTCAGCTCTCCCCGCTCACTGCAGAGGGTGGAACCAGTGTGTTGCAGCCCCCCCTCAAGGTGGGGTGGATGGCTACAATTCACCAATCCCACCCGTCAATACCAGCTGGGGAGCCCTAAGAATGAGCTCCCTCTGCTGATTTCCCCCTTTCCCAATCTGCCAGCAAGCACTGACATAGAGCCCTGGCCATTGCTATGGGAACCTCACTGTGGGCTTCCAGTCCCAGAAGCCAGAATAGAGAGAGAAAGCCTTGGTAACATCTAAGATATGGAACCTATTTTCTCCTTGATGTAAGTGTGGTTTAGAATATAACACTAGCTAAAGAGAACTAAAAAGGGTTAAATAGAAGTATGAACCTTGTTAAGATTCCATACTTGAGGTATGGCTCAAGAAACACCTTATGTGTAGGGAATGTAATGTTGGAGCCATAGGTGCCTGTATTTCCTCAGTTATCCAGCTAATATAATTACTACCTAAAATATAATTTTCATAGATAAGTGTAAAATGATGAAGATTGTCAGAGGTTCAAATGGGAAGGGAGATAGAAGGGAGGCATTAGACTTGAAGGAGCTATATAAAGATCCTGGAGATGGAGGTTCTCTCACTGATGTAGAAACTCTAACTAGTATCTTGAGGACTAATAGTGAGGTGCGAAGAGACTGTATAGCCATGAGATGGAAAAGTGACAGTGGAGACAGCTACTAGTTATACCTTCACAGAAGTTCTCTAGTAAGAGCAACAGTCCAAAACAGAGACAATATATAAAACTTCCTAGTTATTCACAGCAAGTTATATTCTTTTGCACTTAGTTATATATGTTTGTCCAAGGAAATCCTTCCTAGCACATATCAAAGTGTCCTGGATATCTAAGGAACATAATCGCCACTCAACCACTGATATTCAAACATTGACAGTCATTTGTGGTACCATTGGGAGATACTTGCAAAGTATGACAGACCACCGCCCCTCCCCTACCCCACACACAATTGATGAGGAGAGAGGAAAGTCTACGCATACACATAAATGCATACACACACTGAAAGACTCCTCCACAAAGGACTCTTGGATGAGCAAGTACCTGCTTATGACATTCAATTTATTAAACTGACATTTACAACCTACAGAATAATATAGACACAGGTGTGTTTAAAAAAATAATGAAAAAGTATTTATCCAAAAGAGCAGTAACTACGTTTCTCAAGAACATTAGTCATCCAGCAAAAGATATGGTAGGTATAAAGAAAGGCATACATCTATTTCCCACTTCCTGAAGAATCTAGTCCTTACATACTATGTTCTATGACACCTGAAACTGACAAGAAGTCATCTAGTCCACTGGCAAATATCCCTTTAAAAAATGGTTTACATCTCAGCTCTGCATTAGCAGTCAGTGCATGTTTTTACTAATGCTGATAAAAATAATAAAATGATACTATTTAGTACTAAAAATATGCTTGTTCAAAAATGTATAAAAAGAAAACTTAACTAAACTTTTTACTTCTACTTTTGCAGAGGGGAAAAAATGGGGCAGAGAATTTCAATTTGAGCCAGAGTAAACTAGTCCGGATACCATTGTCTACATGTGCATTTAAGTGCAGTAATTTACTCCGCAATCAGATAACACTTGTGTCTCATGGAACTATCCAATAGTACAGTAAATTAGCCTACACCTGCCTAATTGCCATGCATATGTAGACAGTGATGCTTCACTGTGCAGAAAGTTAGTCTACCTTGTAATAAAGCATACATGTAGATGCACCCAACAACAACAATAGACTACAAGAATGGTTTCTGAATAGTACCTTATAAATTTAGGATTTTATGATTTCTTACATTAATTATCTCGAACAACCATTTTTGCAACTGGTTTCTAAAAAGTTATTGCTAACGAACTCTACGGCATACATTAATACTTTTTCTGTGCCATTTTAATTTAAAACTTTTTCACCATTGGTACATAAAGCCTGCATTCTTCATTCAGAATAGTTTCTGTATAATCTTCTAATACCTTGTAATGCATGATTTTTCAGCATCACTGTGGTTTGAGTTCTATGTTGATTAAAAGGTCAGCAAATACATAGGAGTGACACTAAGCTATAAAATATAAACATACCTCGACTTCCTCTGACTGTACAGAATTGACTTGTAAGGTATCTCATTTATTTGTGTTCAGTGAACCAGAAATATTGGTTTGTTAACTGATTGATATTGACGATTTTACAGATGCCCCCAATGATGTGGTTTCTTAAGAGCCAACATTTACACTGCATTTCTCAATTGAAGTGGCATGCTCCTGAGCGACCCTTTGTCTTTCCCTCTGCTCCCCTCAGTGAACTGTATATCATGTCATTAAACAACTGCTTCCAAAGCACAGCAATCTGTCATGATCTAGCAGAGATACCAGTTATAATGTGTGCACTTAATCTGTCAGACCTTGTGGTGATGCATTTCATGGCTGGGATAGCCATATTTTGTTCCCTGCTAGTACTAGAATTAATAAAAAGTAATAGTAAGCAGCTGGATGACAATGTGAATTAATTTCTGGGTACATATGGATACCCATGTGAGACCGTTACAGGGAATTTTGGGCTGGAACAGAAGGGCCCCACTTATATTTAGTTTTTCCTGATATTGTGGGAGCTATTGGATTTTCTAATTTAAAGACTGGAACTCAGCCCTGAAGTAATTCCAACACTCTGTGCACAGTAATAGAATAAGTGTATTTATCATAGGTTTCCCATAAATACACGGAATGTAAATTTTTATAATGATCATTGTAGTTAATAGCACAAGTTGACAAACTCTGTGGCCAAGGCACTTATATAAATTTCAGCTGCTTTGCACCTTTAAGTTTCATCAGGACAATAGATGATTCCTCCTGAAGAGAAGAACCACATGGTGGCAAAGGGCCCCGACAGAACTTCCTATAACACTCCCAGATCCTGGTTTCCAGATCCCAGTATAGGCAGGGTGGGTAAGGAAAGGAGACTTTATCTTCCCTTTGGTCCCTTGGGGGTCTGCTGACAGCAAGTAAAATGCAGCCATCTAGATGTGGCTCCAATTTACACAGTAGTCAGGTTGGGAAGCAAGGATATTAAGGGGACTAAAGTCACCTTTCCTCCCATCCCACTGACTTGAACCATGTTAAGCCACAGATTTGTCCTTTTATGTTGAAAACGTATTACTGGAGTATGCACAAATGAACCAGTATTTTAAATACGTCTCCTCAACAGTTCCTCCTCGTGTCCTAGTGTATCAGGGTAATGTAAAATAATGTTTGGACAAAATATATTGGACAATACCTATAATTCTTGTTAACAACATTCTTTAAAGCTCTGCTTTGAACACACATGCAAAGTAATTTTATGAATCCCAATGAAAAATGAAATTATAAAAACCTTGTAATATTTGGGTCTACCTACCACTAATGCACAGACCTTAAAATGAAGAATCTAAAAGCAATTGCTTCCATTTAAGTTATATCGAGTTTAATGCTCAACTATACCAAGGTGCTATAGGGTGTGAAAACAATATATATCAAGTGTAATAGGAAATAAGAGTAATGGAGTTCTAAGCAATAGTTAAGTAGATTAAATTGATTTGATTTTCAGTCTCTTGAACTATAACATCTTTTGCATTATGAAATTAAATTATAGGTATTATATCATGGCTAAGAGTTCCTTCTAGTATTAGTCCATGTACAATATTTCTTCCAAATAACATTGTAAAAAGAAATAAACAGAGTCAAAATGACTGTAAAATATTTAAATAATGGTGGTTCCAGATAAACTAAATGAAAAGAAAGAATTTACAGGTAAATGTTTTACCCTACATCTATTAGCCGTGTAGGTTACTTAAGACTACATTTTCCCCTAGAGCCACGAGATTTTACATTAAGTTTTAAAAATACAATCTTATTTGACTTAATGATGGACAAACATGTTCAAATGGAAATATCCCTATATGTGGAGTCAACCTCTTCAGCCAACCCTCTAGCAGAAACAAAAAAAAAGAATTAAGTAATGGTCTTTGGTTGTTGTCAGTTCTGTATTACATAAGCATATTGGTGGCAAATGCGTGACTTGGGCTTAGAAGATACTTGTTTTATTCCACACTTCAGTCACAAACTTCCTATGAGACCTCCATCACTTATACATTTCTGTGCCTCTTCTTCCCACCATTTAAAAAGAAGGATGACAGATTCCTACCTCACAGACATGACATGAGTAGAACTGAATGAAATTTCTAAGTCAAATAATTTTTGCCAAAAAATGCAGTCATAGATTGACTGAAAATACTTATTAATGTGTGTCAAATTTAGCAACTATGTCTGGTTGAAAGTAACCTAAAAAGATTTCAGAAAACCTTTTGCTTGACATTTCAAAAATAGAGCATTTCAATTGTTCATTCCAAAACTGATTTTTTGAGAACAAATCTACCTAAACATAAAAACACATGTTAAGAAAAGCATGCTAAAATAAAATAAAAAGTTGTTATGTTCCAGGGAAAATTAAAAGATGTTGGTAAACCCCAAAATGAACTTTCTGTTTTGGCAAGAATGCCACAAACGTTATCATTTTCTTTAGGGTGAATGTGGAATATATTTTGATTTGTCATCTCAGAGAGTCAACAGAAAAAACAATGATCATCATAGCCATAGATGTTAGGCTTAATCATTAGTTTTGAAGCATACTGAAACTGTCATATGGAAGAGAAATGGGTAAGAGCAGGTGGAAATAATTCTGCTTACAATTTTACAACTGCAACATGGGAAGTTTTTGTTGTAAATGCAGGCCATTAAAGGGCCATTACAGTCAGAACAATTATGGTGAAATCCTGACCCAACTGAAAACCAGAGGAGCTTTGCCAGTGACTTAAATGAGGCCAGGATTTCATCCACAATAAGTAAAAATGGCACCTTCTTATTCAACAGAACTATTCCCTCTGTGTATTCAGTCATATATGCTGACTTTACTGGCAAAAGCAGCAGTTTTATTTTATATTACTGTTTATTCCTTTTGGCACAGTAGAGCCACCTCAGGTATAGGAGAGTGACCTGATTTCTATTCTGGCTTCTACATTGTCAAGAGAATTGTAATTAGCCTTTGTTAATTATAATCCAATGGCAATTTTTTTCTCCTTGAGATGTGAAGAACTGGACACCTCAGCTGTACCTCAGCACATTTTGATAAATGCCTGAGGGCTAAGGTGATCACACATTACATTTTAAGAACACCTCTTAAATTCCTTACCCTCGTTGCATTTTTGGGGGTGGTTGTGTAGAGAGCCAACCCAGTTTCTTGGAAGCTGAATGGAAGACATGAAAAAGCAGTAAAAATCAAACCTCAGAAAGTCACCTTTCCAGAGAGAACTTGCACGTTAAGGAAACATAAGAATTTAATAAGTGGTCAAATATTTTGTATTGTTCTTACTCACTGTTTTGCAGCTGTGTTGGAATCTGATATGGAAGGCTGGTGGTTTGAGTGTATACAAGTCAGGACTTATGGCAACAATTTCGATTTTCAGGAAAAGTACCTTAACAAACCCAACTGAGTGCCATAGGAAAAAGAGAAGCAATATTTTTTTTTTAATTCTAGTTCTATTTTTGCTAATGATTTAGTGCTGGTCTTGGATTAGTCAGAAAACCCCTTTTTTAATTCCATTAAATAAATTATATGGAACCCTGCTATCACTTACATCAGAGTAAAATGAGGAGAAACTCCCTTAGAGTCAATTTAACCTGCACCAGCATAAAATTGGTGCAAAAATGAATGCACTCAATATGGTGGTGGAGCAACATGTTTCTACTTTACTGGATGTGTCTACACATGCAATTAATGTGAAGCAATAAACTTTGGAGCTTATTACTCCCAGGCATGCCATTTGAACTTATGCAGCACAATGAGCCAGGTTAGAAAAGCCCCAGCTGCAAGGGTGCCCCGGTGGTCAACCTGCCAGCCTCAGGCTGCTTCCCCCAGCTCAACATGCTGTGGAGGGGCTAGATGGGGCATAAGGGTACTTCAGTGTGGGGCCAGCTGGCTTGCAGCCCTTGCACTGAAGCACCCTCATACCCCAGGCAGCATCTACCCATGGCTGTTGTAGAGTTAAAAACTCTGCAGCAGGATAGTACTTGTATATACAGTTCTATTACTATGGCAGAGTTGGAGTTTACTGTGGCCTAAAGGGGTGTGTTTACAGTGCAGCTAGTTAGTTATCTCCACAGTAAATGTCTCATGTAAACATACTTGCTGAGTACCTTCAACTATCCATGCAAGATGCAGGTACACAGTGTTTCTCAGTACTTGGCTCACTGATTTCAATGGGACTCAAGATGATTTTAGGCCCCCTCTACACGTTACAAGCATCACATAATTAACTGGTTAACTGCACAATTAATCTTGAGACTATCTACACATGTAAAGTATCTATGATGCCATGAAAAGCTCCAACCAGCTATTAAGTTAGACTTAAAAAATTTGTACTAACTTTATAGCTGGTTGCTATCAAGCTTTAATCCCTAAGATTGGGAGCCCTAGAGCTCCCAGCCACAGAGTTGCACCATGCCCAGCAGGGGCTAGGAATCCCACAACTGAAGGGACTCTCAGCCCCAGCAGCTGCTGACTCTGAGTCCCAGCAGCACCTTGTCACTGCCAGGACCCAGAATCCTACTGCTGTGAACACCGCATCCTGGAAGTGCACCTTCTGTTGCCTGGACAGCCGCAAGGCACAGCCGCAGTCTCCCAGCTTTGGGGATGTGTGCAACCTCCACAGTGTTGGGGGACTGCAGCTGCTGTGGTCTCCCAGTCCCAGGAGATTCACACACCACTAGTGCTAGGAGATTGCAACAGCCATGTCTCCCACCTGCAGAGGTGTATAGGGCACCTCCCAGCCACAAGAGCTTGCTTCTTGTTTGTGCAGGGGGAGCCCAGGATTGGACTCCCCCTGCACTGGAAATAAGGCACAATGAGATCTAATGTGTGGTCCCACAATTACCTCCTACCATGCATGTCCGGCATGACAGGAGGCATGATCGAGTGGATTGTGCATTAGATGCCATTGTGCCTGTAGCTGCATGTGTAGAGAGGCCCTTCCAAAATAAGTCATTCATTCTCAGTCTAATACCAGTGTTGTCACCCAGTTACCAGGTGGGAAGGTTACTGGAGAGATTAAGTTAAACACAGCTGCCAATTTTCCTTACTTAGCATCATGTTTTCAGCTTACATTTTTCAGCCTACCCATAACACAATCCTTTTAATATATTTTAATATATTTTATAAGCATTTGCAGGGCTGCATGGCCTTAATTATGGAGAAGCAAAGACACTTTACCATTAGAACAGCTCTGCTGCATCATAATTGCTGCAGCCATAGATTTTTGCTCAACCAAGCAGACCTTTGCCTTATGTGAATCATTGGTACAGTGAGACTGAAAACTCCAACAGCACCCACACATGCTGCTGATTTAGATAAAAGAACAGCCAGAAACCCACTGGCATACTTTTGATGACTGCTGAGCAATGTGTACCTCACGTGACGCCATTTAATAGAAAAGAGGGCTGAATACCATACATACACACAGCATGTATCACAAAATTAGAGACAGGCCTGAACTGGAACACTGGAACCTAACCAGAGCCCACACATGTTCAGACTCTGGATCCAAGCTTTAAGACTCAGGCCCATTTCTGCATCTACACAGCCATAGGCACTAAAAAACGCACAGGCTAAATGCAAGGATAAAGGCCTAAGCAAGCCTCAGATTTTGTGCTCCCAAAGGTTAGAGAACAGGGTTTCTAATAGGACGCTAAATGAACTGTATGTTTTCCAGTTCAAAAATTGTTCATCCCTAAGAAGATAGTTTTGGTTATATTTCTGTCTTAACCAGAAACAGGAGGTACTGGAAACCCTGTGAAAGAACCTGTGCATAAGATTCAGTCTTAAATACTACACATTCAGGCACCATGAAGATAGGTAATCTATGACTGTGAGGATAGAATAAAACAGGCTGACTTTATACATTGAGTTAAAGGCAGCTCAAGAAACATGTAGATTTCTGGATGACTCTCCAAGCCAATGCACTGAATATTATGAGGCTTGTCCCTCACAGTTTTGCAAGTCTCCTATCAAAATACTACTTTTACTGAATTCTGAAAAAAATACTTAGTACCATCCCTGACAAATTACAGTCCTGTTCAATAACCTTAAAACTGGCACTTCCAGTTAGGCTGGAGATATAAACAGTTGGCAGTTAGAAATAAAGAGTTGGTATAATTTCTTCTCCATGTTTATTACCTGTGTAATAACATAAGATTATAAGTTCTGAGTATATATATGACTACTTTCTATTTTCAAAATGACTACAAAACTCCTCTTTGTCATCAGCTAACAAAGGATATTTAGTTTTTCTATTCATTCTGTTATGTTTCCAGCTGTCCAAGAAGGGCGAATAGGCAAAATAACCACTTTGAGGAATACAGAAAAAGCTATCAGTTATTGTCATGCCTGGGGCTGCTCATAAGTGAAGTAAGACTTTATGAAATCAAAGTGTCCACAAGGAACATTTTTGCATATGATAAATCCATCTAATTAACAAAGGGAGGAAGTTCTTGTTTTGTTACTTAAAAAGGTTTTGAAACATAAAAGTGAAATTAGGAAAGATACTCTTGTTAAGGTTTTTTTGTTCTGTTTGAAAGTTATTTTCAAAGTGAAGTTGTAGGGGGAAATCTGTCTTTTATTTCTTCCAGATGCATCTGTCTGCTCCTTTGGCTGCTACTGTCAATTCCTCTAGCCTCTTCATTCAGCTACACAACAGGGTCTCTCAGCTCCTCAAACCACATCTCAGATCGAATGGCTAAGAAGAAGAGTAGAAGAATCTGAGATATAGAGCAAACTATCTGTTTTATGTTTTTCAGCCTCCAGGACAGTTGTTTTTCTGTTCAGAGAAATTGTTTTATAACTCTGTTGCCCATTCCCTACCACCTTAGATGACTACCTCAAGAGTTTCTCTCACCACAGATGCTAGGTTGCCCTAGACACATTTCAAAATTATTTTGCCTAGGTCAGGTTTCTCACAATTTCTGAACCCTCTCTTTGACTTCTTGCAGCATCTCTCACTTCCTTTGCCTTCATCTTTTCACCAATTTGCATGTAAATGAGTACCTGCCTCACACATAAATGACTACCTGCCTCACACACTCTTTCCTACATTTGTCTTCCTTATCTTCTCTGGCGTCATCAATCTAATCTACCCACTTGAGCTTCTTCTGTTCTGGCCAATGAGTTTTCTGGGACCTTTCTCTTCCTTTCTTTCAGACATATGTTCCATGACTAGCTCTCCTATTTGATTCTTTTACCTTATAAGATGCCTTTTGTAATTCTCAACACTTTTCCTCAAACCTTATATTGTCATTTTTTTCTACAATAGTTTTCTCCTCTGTGGTTTTATCCTCTTTCTGCTTCTCTTTTTTTTGCTTTACTGGAATGCATTCACCTCAGCCTATTTTACAACATACCTATTAAACAGAAGAAACAAAATAAAATCAAAACTACACTGTTTTCAGTCTTAATTGAACAGGTCAACATGCAAATAATACAAAGATTCATCTAGTCTTACTAAACTCTATACTTATGCAACTTCATATACCACTTTGGAGTCATACAGTGTTGGCTGGCTAGCTGAGTTTCATGCAAGAAGACTTCCATTCAGAAGGTGTGAAAAAGCTTATGTTGGGATACAGGATAATATCGCCATTTTAGTGAGGTCTGTGAAAATATTTAGGCACTAATCATCTGATGCACACCTGTGGGTAATAATTCTCTCCCAGATGTATGTGCTTGTCAATTGGCGTGCCTTTTCTTTTGCAAGCGTATAAACAGATTTATTCACAAAGAGTGCTTCTTTCTTTACTGTGTGATAAAACATTTAATTTGTGTGGATTGTTTTGGCATACAAAGGACTTGATCATTCTTTATAAGCATGGCCCCAAATTAGTTTTTGTTTAGCAAGTTGTATAAGGTTGTAGTCCTTCCAAGTGCTAGCATGTGACCTGCAGAATTCCTGCTCATCTGTTTTGAAGTCATGGTTAGGATTTATTTCTTTGTCTTCAATTATGATGCTTATGAACTTAATGTGCCTCTGGCCAAAATAAAATTTATTAATTACTTGCTGCTTAGTCCAGGTTCATATCTGTCAGGGGTCACAAGTCCAAAAATTACCTGCTATGTTTCTCTGTTATCCCTTTAAAACTGTGTAAAGTGTTGACATATTCTCATTTTTTTGAACTTGCAAGTGACTGTCAGAGGACAGCATATATTCTAGTGGCATTTCAGTTACTCACAAGCTGAACCTTTGGAGGCTCATCTACTTCTAATGATAAGCCACACAATGTGACCTTGGAAACATTTTTGTTCAGAGAATCTTGAAGGTTAGTTTATGAATCCTCAAGATCCAAATGATTCTGATAAGCTTCTTTAACATTTATTGCTACTTCAGGTTGCTGTTACTAGTGGGATATCCTAGTTTGTTATTCTGCCTTTTTATCTATTACATGAATAAATTACTGGGTTCTGCTTCTTATCAGAGAAAACATTCTACTGATCATCTAGGGAACACAAAATATTTTTTCAGTCCATAAATTATTCTTAAAGAAACTCTTAAAACTGGTAAGCCAATGGATTTTTCCTCCTCTTTAACAGCATTTGTCTAAAGCTATCACATGTGGTCTATCAAATTTTAGTTCTGTCATCTTAGCTGTCAGTCTTTTATAAAAACATTGGTCTTATAAACACACACATGCACATGAATATGCACATGCACATACAAAAAGCATTTTTCGGCTTCTTGACCAATGAGTGTGTATGACAAATATATCTGGCTGTTCTCCTATGGTGTTTTCTTACTGTTTATTGGCAGAGAAAGTGATTTCATGGTAGAAGGTTGGAAAATGACCTCTTGTAATGATGGAATTTGCATAAATAAATGCTGATAGCACAAAACGAATAATGTGCTGTGGGTATCATCACAATAAGTTGTCTCCTACTGACACAGAGTCTAAGTTGGAAGCGCACAATTATGCAAATCAAACTAATGCCAGTTCCTCATTACTGTCATGGTGGTGGAGGCAAAAACATATCCTCCGTAGACAGCTTGATGCTGGGACACAAGCCAAAATGTTTGGTTTTGCTGACATAGTAACTGAGTCAACAAAAATAGGATATAATAGTAATACATCAGAGGATCCATATCAGGGCAGACCTGAAACTTAATGGACTGTGAATCTTATGTCTGCAGAGAGGCCTTTCACTGGTATTGACCCATAGTATGTCTGCTTCTACTTTTGCCGATTCTATAGAAATAGATTACAGAAGCAATTTTTTGGAGCTGAAATGTCTGCAAAACAGTCTATTAGCTTTCTTTAAAACAGATGAGATGACATTTATAAATACTTAAATAATGTCATATATTCCACATCTAAAAACTTCCCAGAATAATTCACAGACTGCTCACAGTTGCTTGATCTAATGTTTATGTGAAGTCTCATTATGATACCACAGGGATTTTCAAACAATGGCACTTCCCTTTTGCCATCCAAAAATCATTCAGATGGAAGGTTTATTTATTTTTCTTCCTTTTAAAAATAAAACTGCCATTAATAGGAGAGACAGACTACAAAAATAGCTGCTTGTAGCTCTAATTACAGCCCTGACAATCCATAGAACACGTAACACATTGGTACAGTGAGTCACTGAATAACATTTTTGTGTTCTATCATTTTAATTTCTCACTTTTCCACTACGTACTATGGGCTTACTGTCACCTGGGCCCTTAGATACACAGCAGCACTTTCCAAATATAATGTAGATGAATTTACATTAAAATGAAATACAGAGGCTAGGACCTGAACCCTTCATGAAAACTAAGCAGATACAAACTTAAAAGGTTACATGGGTACATGGGCAGGTCCTGGACTAGAACTTGGCCCTTAGAGTTACACACTCTACACCAGAGTCTTTTCAGAACATCAGCCTATTTTTTATAGGACGGGATTTACTGTAGAACCTTGCATTTGCAGAAAATACCAGATTTGCTTGAGCACAACACTGTTACCAAATATCAACTGAAATATGACATATCCCACAGAAAATGGTTGCATTAACTTGTAAAATCTTGGAAGACTCCCCAAAATCATATGAATGTTATAAAATATTTGGTTAATCAAAAAAACTAAACAAAGCACTTTTTGCAAAATTATTTTATCTTGATATTTCAGACCACAGACATCTCTCCCTTACTAAAACTGCTCAGCAACACTTTCTTTTTCCTTTCCTTACCTCTCCTAACACACTGCACTCCTCTCCTGCAACACTTGTGTAGACCCTCCTCTAATATTTTATTCACTGTTATCTAAGTCTTCCCAGAGCAGGGGAAGATGAGATAGGTTTCCAACAGTATATTAAACACTTTCTGTATTACCATTCCACCACTACTGCCCCTGTTGATGTAGCACTGGTTATAACCTTTTCTCCCTAAAATTTCCCAGCACCATTAATATAAACAGAACTTAAGTTCCCCATCTTTCCAGGACTTCAACTACTTACTGCAAGCAAGCACACTGATAAGGAAAGATGCCATCAAAAGCAAACATACTCAAAAAGCTTAGCGATAAAGGCAGTTCATTCATAGCATGGTGCAACATGGACACATTGACCTACACCTACACAGTGCTGCTGCAAATAAGGCTTCAAGTATGAGCCTCCCCCTCGATCCCACAGCAGCTAAAAAGTGCTTTAGTACAGTACGGTTGTGCCTAGTATGACCAGCCCTGCAGGAATATAAAACCTTCCCTTTCTCACAGTTTTTCAATATTTAGGCTGCTTATGTCTTGTGTTCCAAGCATGTTAGCAATACTGATTCAAGAGGGAAGCAGGGAGCATCTCTGCTTATGGGTTTGTACAATGAAGTTCTGGAAGTGCTCTTGTTAAAACTGGAAACTAAGGTAAGGCTGGGGTAACTGTCATGACTAAGGAGGTCTGGTCCCTTTCTCTAAAATTGCTTCTAGAGAAGATGACTTATACCTCTGAGATTTGCAGAAGAATAGACTCTTAAGAGGTTTTTGCATTTGGACAAGATCAAATTGCAGAGGTATATAAAAGAGTTCCTGGGAAAGAGTAAATATATATAAATATATAGGTAACAATACCTCCACCAACCTGCCTTGTTACCACCGTGGTTCACTTGACAGTCCAAAATACATCTCTACAGTTACACTGTACACCACACACCCAGGCTAATGGAAACCTACCACAAGCAGCCCATGTGATTGAGATATATAGTAGTCCCCCTCAGTGCTGACTCCTTTTCAAGACATGGTGAACCACTACATTGTATACATTTCAATGTCCAGTTCATTCCCACAGCTGAGATGGGCCTTTCTTTCCCATTTCCAATTATTCCTGTTTCTTCAACAGCCTTAAATGTCTGGCAAACATCACTCAACAAGGCCCCAGAGTTCACTCAGAATCCCTCTGTCTCTCCCTTTTTCAGCCGGTCACATATGATTAGTGTGGCCCTGCCCTCCATGAAGTGGAGCCAGACCAGGTTGCCGTGTGCATATCTGCATTTTTGGCAGATCCCAGGACTCGTGATAAAAATACCTGGTCCAGTAGTGGATGGAGGCCTAAATAGCATGTCGATCCCTTGTGGGGGGTATACTGAGCAGTGATCACCTATGGCATCACAACGGCATCACAATGAGAAGCTGTTGACTCTTGCAGGGCCAACCTCAATGAGCTATATGATAAATCATGAGCCTTTTGGCTTTGAACTAATCCCATCCATAGTTTGTCCTGTATACATAAGAAGGTAGAAAAGTGTTGCTTAAAAGTATGTTCATGGAGTACTTGAATTAAAACTTGCAGCACTATCAAAAAAAGGTAGATGCATCGATTCTGGATGAACCAAACTCCTGTAAGTATGTTTATCTCAAAGTCAGTGTTTTCAAAGTTGTTCTTCACTTCTTTGTGCTCAGGGAGCAGTAGGGGATAGACAAATTCAAGGGAAACCTCCAATAATTAGTTAATATACCTTGAAAATTACAACAAATTTATAAATTTTCCATAGATAGAATTAATTATTGGGGGGTCATCTTATGTTGAGGGTCATCTTATATTTGAGCAAATATGGTATTTAGCAATCTGTTATTTAGCAAAATATACTGCTGTTATTCTCCACTGCTGTTGTCTCTTTCCTCATTCATGAGTGTGAGAAAATATTTTATCTAAAATAGAAAACAAGGAAATTCCCCAGGATCTCATGATCCTTCCTACTAAATGTTCACACCAGAAAAATGGGGAGACTAAGGAGGAAATGTGTGGCGGGAAGCCCGTATTAAAGTACTGCAACAAACCAGTGGAAAATTGTCTCCTATTGACCTAATATTTAAAAATATGCTGCTTATTAGCTTGAAACCTTACATAAATTTTCCCTTTCTTATCAAGCTTAGGAAATGTCTCTATGCTATACCTTCATTCTACAGGGCAGCATGTGAGCTACCTCACTGTCTAGTTAGAATGGTGGTTTTGGACCAATCAGTGGATAGAGGCATGTGTATAATGACAAGTCTTTACCTATCCTCAAGAAGCTGACAGTTATTCCCAGTTTGGAGTCTTAAACACTTCACTGAACCCAAGCCTACCTCCTTACTTCTACACCATCTTCTTAAATATTGGAAAAGTTTCATCCTGACTTCAAACCACCAGTTTACTTGATAGCATATTGTGCTTGCCTCTGGTTGGGAAATGTAGCATGTCAGCACTCCTTTTTACTGCTTTGCCCAATAGCAAATGTGTTCTGTTTTCTCTTTTCAAATCTGTTTTCCCCTGGGAAAAACATTCACTCCAGATTTCTGGAGAGGCCAGGAAGATCTCAAAATTAAGAAAGATGTTCAGACATGTGATTGGTTTGGGGCAAACTAAAAGAAAACTATTGGGATATAGAGCAGATCAGTAGTGTGTGTGGTTTCTACAGAAGGAACATCTTTTCTGTCTTGAGAAATGCTTTCTGA
The DNA here is from genome assembly GCF_001723895.1 of Crocodylus porosus. Lineage (NCBI taxonomy): Eukaryota > Metazoa > Chordata > Crocodylia > Crocodylidae > Crocodylus > Crocodylus porosus. Next base: position 39,280,977 of record NW_017728907.1, on the reverse strand, counting down.
GGTTTCAGACTTTATAATAGACATGTACAGCTAACTGACTTTTATCTTGCTTCTGTCATATTGATCTATCAGTGAATCTATAATAGAAGATGGGAGTCTGAAACAGTAAAAAGTAATAACCATCGAGACAGATAGCCAGAGCAAAAATGTAGTTTCAACGGGACACTTAGTGCAAAGAACTGGAGATTCATGTCAGGGGGGCATAAGTATCCCCTTCAAAGCTGAATGTTACAAACACCTAGTGCACAGATGACCTGCCTTCAGAATATGATATGTTTCTATATTGATTTTCAGAGTTTCAAAACAACAGGAAATAGCCAAGTGAAAGTTTCTTTGCAGAGCACTAAAAGTAATTTACCTTCTTCTTTTGATTTCAGCTCTGTGTTTTGCTTTATGGTTCAAAGTACAAGTGCTTATTTTAAAAAATTCATTTCTGACTTAGAAAGCAGAAAGCTAAAAATCTTTGGGAGTGCAGAGCAAGAAATGAGCCACGAAATGAAACAAAACAAAACAAAAAAATGCATTAGGATTTGGTGGTAAGTCATTACACAGCAAAGTTTATATTTTAAACACCAGAACCCTGATGTTTTCAGAGCTTAAACAATTATAAATCCAATGGCAATCCAAGGTGGAAAATTAACACATTATGAAGTTCTTGTGCCACTGAATATAATGATGTTGGCTCCCGTACTTACCATATTTATCTGAATCCAAGACAACTTTGAATTTAAGATTACTCCCCCAATAATTAAAATCTACACATGGAAAACTGAAAATCATAACAAATTTATCCTATTTAGATTTTAATTAGTGGAAGTTCACCAGGGTGTAGAGAAAGCTGAAGTCAGGGGCAGGAGGCAAGGGGCCAGCCTTCTGTTCTTTGCTCCCCTGCCCCTTGTCCCTACCATGCCTGTACCTATCCCCACTGTGCTTGCCCCTGCCCCCCCCATCCCCACTGCCTAATCCCCATCGCCTGCTCCTGCCTGCCCCCTGTTGCCTGCCACCCAGCTCCCCAGCTCCTTGCCCCCCATGCCTGTACCAGCCCCCCTTCAGGGTCTAATAGGGAGGCAAGGGATGAGGGGCAGGCATAGGCATGAGGGGCAAGGGGAACAGG
>NW_017728907.1:39268439-39279763 GCF_001723895.1 Crocodylus porosus | reverse complement strand
AGGTTCCCCACCCATCCATGGTCTCTTCTGTAGGCAGTGGCTCAGCTCTGGCTTTGGCCATGAGCTCAGTTGCCACCTGTCCCAGGCCAGTACTTGAATCCAAGATGAGGCTTTTTCCCCCATGCTGATTTTTGGGGGAAGGGGGTACTTCATCTTGGATTCAAGTAAACATGGTATTATGGAAGCTCAACATGTATCCAGAACAGCTACATTATTTAATGTCAGCCATATAAAGACTTTTCAGCTTATGACCAAGTACCATACTCTCCTTTTCAAGTGGTATTAACCTCTCACTCCCTGGTCAAATTAATGCAGCTAGAAGCACTATCCACACAAGAATACAATTCCTACCCCCATGGACCAAAGCCCTGCCTGTAGCCATGCCCAATACTAGGAGTAGTAATTGCAGGGGGGAAAAAATCACTCCAGATATGTGGAGAGGCCAGGAAAATCTCAGAATTAAGAAAGATGTTCAGTCATGGAAATGGTTTGGAGCAAATTCAGGAAAACTAGTGGGATACACAGCAAATCAACAGTGTATGCTTCTTCATCATTCCGGCCCCCCCCCCCGCCGGCCCGGGTTTCCTTCTTTCTTTGGAATCAGCAGAGGTATTAACAACGGCTGACCCAGTATTCACCCCAGGTGCTACAATGCATCTCCTGGAGTGAAAAGGCCCCGTCTGCTGCACTTTAGCCTTAGATTTTCTACAGAATGGTAGGCAGAGGCTCCTCAGAGCACAGGTCTTAGACTTAACAATGATAGTGCACTCAGAACTATTATCTGCAGACTCTGAGAGATGTCACTGAATCGGTTACATTTTGTTCATACTTTCTGGCTTTTCTTCACAATCATGAGAGTTTGCTTGGTTGGTTAGTTTTGTATTTATTTATTCATTTTAATGAAAGTGATTCTATCATGTGATTACAGAGATGGGGCCCTACAGTCAGGCCTATTGCTTCTATGCCTTAATATGGCCCTATTCAGACTCTTACAGGCTGACGGATGTGTTGTACTAACACTAGTCCTACATCAAGTATGGGGAAACAACAAACCTTAAGGAATGTTCCAGTTAGCACTGATGGGACATGTCGTGAAAAGGAGACAAAGAAACTGAAGTATTCCAAACAGAAATGTCTAATAATACCATGTTAGAACTGTTTTGAGATCACATCCAGCAAATAAGAGAAGTGGTAGAAACCATGAACTTATGAGGCAATGAGCCAGAGGTATAGCTGGCTAGGACTATGCTCAAGACAATTCCCCCCCACCCCCCAGCAAGGCTTCCCCTGTACTTTATTGCAGGTCTCGGGCTCCAGAGGCTCTGTCACGAGGCAGCACGCAGAAGCAGCAGCTGAACTGAAGTTCACTGTTGTTGCAGATGTCACCTCATTTTTTGCTGCAGATGCCCATGTCAAATAGGCAAAAAAACTCCTATTTTTGGCAGCAAAAAAAAATGGGTGACATCTCCACCAGTGCTGCTGCACCCTACAGAACAAGGTTTCCCAGAATGCTCTTCACTCACTGACATGTGTACCTCACCACCACTGCTTTTTGCCAGGGCTGAAGTGCAGGGGAACTGGGAGCTGGCGGCTAAGGCACCCCCCCACGCCATGCTGCGGCTACTCCCCTGCTTAGGCTGTGCCCAGGGCTCATGGCCTACTTGCCCACCCATCTTTACACTACCGGGATGACCTATTCTCTCCACCACCCATTTATATGTTTTTTTCAAAAAGAGGAAAATGAATGGGTGGGGGATTCTTAGAGGAACATGAAAGAACCCGAGGCCTCCAGGGACTCCCAGAAACATTTGTGAGCCCCAAGAAACCCTGCATCATTGTGACATCTAAACCTTGCCAAGCCAATGCCTTATCATCACCCTTAACTAGCAAAAACCTATTCCAAGGCAGGAGACCCTGAATCACCTTTCTTCCCCACATGTATTCCCTTCCACACCATTTTTTTCTTCTTCTTGTCCCATCTTTTTCTCCCTGCTTTTCACCTAATCCTCAGACTGTACTACATAGCACCAAACAATGAGATGCTGCTGCCTATACAGTTTTTCAGTTTGAGAGAAAAACAGTGGCAGACAGAGATCTAATCACACCAGCCAGATAAAGCTCTAGACCAAGATAAAGCTCTGAAGTCCAAAACAACAGGTCCTATGGCTGACCTGCTAAACAAAAGCATCCAGCCATGATGAACTGGCTACCTTATTTCCTAAGGACATCAACAAAAGAAAAAAGGAAACAAAAAAAGTGAGTTTCCCCACCGTTACTACATTATTTTCTTTCCCCTTTCCCTCTATATTTTTTGTCCAAAGCAGGAAAGGTCACTATCATTTGCTACTCAGAAATGAACAAAAGAACTTCCCAACAGGAAGGACTGATTGACAGAATTAGAGACTCTCTGAAAAAGGGACATTGATAAGCTTTGATAAAGTTTGTTCTGAATAAACACTCACTTTCAGTTTCAAAATACTCCAGATCTTGCTTTCCTTCTTTTTCTATTATGTCTTTCTGTCAATAAATTTCCCAGTTTTGTCACAGACTTTCTAATGCCTTTATCACAGGAGTAAGCTGGCCAGGGTCTCTGTACCCCACAGCCTGATCCTTTTTTAAGCAATGTTCAGGGTCATGTTAACACATTTGACTCCCTGGGTATATTTATTTCATTAAAATTAACATAACAGACATGTCTGAGGCAGACCTAAACCTTACCCATCCTCCATGAATAATTTTAGGATAGAAATCTTACATTTGTGGGGAGGGGTGTGAAATCTCCATCACAATGATTTTTTTTATTTAAATGGCAGCTTCATGAAGGTGCCTGTAGGTTTGAAATATTGGGAGTAGTCCTAAGAGACAGGCCTCCATGGGCAGGGCAGATAAAATAATTCAAGATGAATGATACATTTGCAATTACTGGATTTAATCACATAAACAGCACCACCACACATGTGGTACTGTATGCATAAATATTTATAAGGGTCCAAACATATTTTGAAAACAACTGCAAAAATTTCTGGAGACAGGAATTTGTCAGATTCTGAAAGATCGGCAAGTCATGTTGAGGCACTTTTCAACATTGCTTTTATCAGTTCTAGGGAAAAAAAAACCCTTTTAATTAACAGCAAAAATGTGCTCAGTGTATACTGACTTCCCTGAGTCTGAGAAGGTGTAACTGAGACAAAAATTGATTCCACTAAACCCAAGCCTGGAAACATTTACACTCATTTAATGTTAAGCATGTGAGTAGTTGTAGTGATATCACATCAGCTCACAGCATGAAGCACATGCATATGTCTTTACAGGACTGGGGCATAAGTATTGCTTAGTTTTGCTATATTTTTTTTTCTTAAATGAAAGAGGCATAAATTAAGAAGATTTGCAGAGACTCAAACTGCTGGAAGTCTGGGATGCATTCATTTCAGTGATAAAATATTGCTAATGTCCCTATCTCTCCTCATGGCCCCCTTCTCTGGGGAGAAAGTAGAGGACACAGAGAAAAACGTATTTCGCATGCTAAAGCTATTCAGGGACAGAGTATTTTATCCCCTCTCTGGTATTTTGCCAGATATCATATGCAGACTGTACCTGCAGCTATTTCTAATGGGAACTCAGAGCTGTCCCTTGAACCTGGAAGTTTGGCGAATGCATGGCTTTATGCCAGTTAGAAGGGATTTGCAATATATTACAATGTATTATTATTATTAGGCGTATTAGTGTTAACAGAGCTCCAGGGCTGAAATTGCTGCCCCTCCAATTAAAAAATATCTCTTCACAGTTCAAGAATTCTCAAGGAGCATCCAAGCCTATCTATCAACACTTACACCCACTTCTATCAGTGTATTGCTAGAAGTGCTGACTTTTTGACAGCAGCACTGAGCAGAACATCATCATCAGAGTGACCTTTGTAAGATAATATATTACACCCTTCACCGTCATCCTCACTGCTGGGATTTCTCTGTGATGATGCATCAGAGTAATGAGGCTAGGTCTCAGAACCATGTTTTTGAACAACTTCGTTAAATTATTTAAAATGAAAAACTAATTTAGAATGTAGGAGAATAAGAACTACAGAGTCTGCTCAAAGCATTGAAACTGAATATTTTTATGAAATGCACTGCACCATTATTACAACAATATCCTTGCTAACCAAGAATTATAAAGAGGAGGTATTATAACCAGCATAATCTTGATTGCTGCTGATGAAAGCAGCTTTATCAGATCCAAATCCTAACTGTGAGCCTAATAGAAAACGCAAAACACACAAAGGAAGAAGGCTAAATGATACTCAGCAATTCTTTAATTTCTCTTCAGTTTCACAATTTATTTGGTATTCCCTAAATGCAAATATTAATATTCTCCCCTGAACTGCACCTGTAGCAAACATCTACTCTTCACATGGTATAGTAGCAGTGATATTGTAAAGTAGTAATAATAGTGTAAGTACCCCACTAACCCACCTTTTCTTTTATTTCTTCCATTCCCATTTATGAAGCAGCTTCCCATACAGCCATCTGAGTCCTCGTCCCTGACTCATCCCATCATGCTTCTGCCCTATCCTCCAAACTCACTTTTTTCATCAGCAAGGTCCATTACCTTCTGTCCTCTGTCAATGACATAATGATGGGGTGTGTGCACAGATGTGAGAGAGATCATGCAAAAATAAACAAGCAAAAAGTAGCATCAGATAAATGATAATGGGCATCACCTCTTGCTCTTCTGGCACACCATCTCTTAGCTTTTTACTGCTCATTTTCTAATTGGACTGAAAGGCAAGGATCTATCTTGTGCTATAGCTATAAAGTATTTCACACACGTTTAAATAAGCAAATATATTTCTATTGCTAACAGGGCAAATATTATTTCATGCCTATGGGTTATTGTTCACCTAGGTATCACTTCTTATATAGATGCTAACTTGTAGCAGTATAATGGTTCTATTTCTGATATCATTTACATTAATATAAATCAAGTGTCAATGCAGTCACATTGGTATAACTGAACTCAGATCCAAGCCACAGGATCTGGATCTCAAAAGGGACTGAGGTACTCTAAGTACCTAATGAAGGTAATGAAAATTAATTAATGAGGGTAGCTCAAATGACCTCACAATTATTACTGATTTACACCTGTTTAACAGAAATTAGAGATATTCACACTTGTAAATATGTCAGTGTGGGGGCATAAAATATAGAGGGTCTGAAACTTTTTAAGGATTGCTTATGATTAACTCCTATTCCATCAAAAGCCCTTGACAGTCTTTTACAGTAACAAAATTTGATTTTTTTAGCCATGTGTCTCTCGTTCAGGGTGGACTGACTGCAAGAGACAGTATCTTTGTAATTAAACATCCATTTGACACAGTGCATGTAATGTTGGTCAGCTAAATGTGCAGCCCATGAAACCTGAATGCTTGTACTGTGTAACAGATGCTTTAAATTAATCAGCTTAAGAACAGAATATTCTATGGTATAGTATGAATACTTTATAAATAATGGCCATCATTACTAGCCAGCTCTGTCAGACATCAAGAAAATATCATTAGCCACGTTTTGGCAGAGTTCTTTGTCTAATTTCTACAGCTAAGGTGGCTAAAAGGTTATTACGAGTAATAGCAAATTTAAAGTTTTATTAGCAGTAAACTGCAAAAGCTAATGGTGATGCCAACACTAGATAAAATCATTGTCACAGTTAATTCTGAACTCCTTATTTCAAGCTTAATAATAGGAAACTCAATGGAGAGGATATTACACGGCCCATATCACTCATGAGTGCCGCAGGCCTGAGTAACTTGTTATTTTGCTCATGAGTGAAATAAAATGCAGATGATACTGCCTGCTATCAGGGGCATTGTTTTAATTGAGGGTGTATGCGTGGTGATGAGGGGGCTCCAAGTTGTTTCATTTTCTCAAACATTATAGGAGCGATCTTTGCCATGAAAACTGTTACTTGTCAAACCACCTTTCTATTATCATTGAGCTTTTCAAGTTCACTCTTTTCCTGCTTAGTTCCTAAGAAAATAATGGTTGCATTTGTTCCCATAGCCAGCGCTTCTATGAAACTGCTTCTCCAGCAGTCTAATGCCTTTACCCTCAGCCATTCAGTCAGAAGCAGCAAACAATGAAATATCTGTACTCCTGAATTTGTCTCATTCCAGTCATGTGTGCCAGCCAATACAAAATGCTCTTCCACCTTGAGATATACTTCCAGCCAGAACTAAATAATACAAGATGTACTCTTCCTTGCTTTACATTTACTCAGAAAATAGGTGTTTCCAAAAAGTGGGAGCACACGGGATTTTCTGTTCTTTTTCTAAAGCAGATTGCTTTTTTTTTCCCCCTCCTCCTTTTATACAAGTGCACTGCATGCCACAAATCATCTGGACATGTATCCTTGTGAACAGGGTGCATTTATATACACCCATTTCAAGGTTCTCCACACCAATTTGGCAAAGCTCTCTTTTTAATTAAATAGATCCAAGCTCCTTTGTTGTCATCCTAGGCTAAAAATGGCTAATGGCTGATCAGAATGTGGTTCTCTTTTAATTGAATGTAAATCTTGCAACTGCTTTTCTTCAGTTAAAACCTCTTGTAAACTAGAAGCCTGCTCCCTCCCAACCTCTACTGAAGTCATTGGAAGAACTTTTCTTAAGTTCAACAAGTTTTGGATCTGGCCCTTAGTTTTAAACATCTTTTACTGTCTTTCTATTTGGAAAAATAAATACATGGTGATAAAAAGAATGGCCAGAACAACTAAAACCCAGCCAGTGGTTCTCAACTGGGGTGCCGTGAGACACTTTTAGAGTGCAGAGCACAGACAGGTGGCAGCCAGATGGACCTGCCATGTGTAAATTTCCACAGCCAAATCAGGAAGGGCTGTGACGCAAGCACATGCCCCTGCCTGATTTAGGGTTATCTGATACATGTAATGCAGGCAGAACTGCTCAGTCCTGCCACAGTCCTTCCTAGTCCTACCCCACACAGCATTCCCCAAAAACTGAGGCATGCAGGGCATCTGGAGCTGTCCTGTGAGCCTCTGTTTCTAGGAGGAGCATGGGAGGGCTGGACAGCAAATGGTGGAGGCAAGAGCAGGTGCTCCTGCCTGCTTTAGGCTTATGAATAATCCTAATGCAAACAAGAGCACAGAGTCCTGCAGCAACCCTTCCCAAGCTGGCCGTGCACAAGGCATGCAGGGCCATTGCACCTGGCAGCAGTGGAGGCAGCAATGGCAACAGCACCCTGTTTGGGGTGAGCTTAGACAGCACAACAGCGTCCTCAAATCGAGTCCTGACAATTTTTTTTAAAAGTTATGACTCTAAGAAGATTGAGAACCACTGCTCTAGGCAAATAGGTCCAAGGTTTTCAAAGGAGTTCACTTTCCATGAATCTCAGGGGCTCCTGAGTACCTCTGCAATGCTGACCCATTCTAGAAGCAGAAATGAAAATATAGAAACATTATGAAGGATAAACATTTGAAACTGACACTGTGGCTTTCTGAAAAACTGGTTATTAGGGCCAGATTCAAAGCCTGTTTAGTTCAATGGAGAGAGTCCCATTGGGTGCCTATATTTCCACTCCAGGGTGGGGATGTTTTAATTGCAGCACCTCTCAGGAGCCACTCTAACTAAACTCCCACAACATCTCATGTATTCAGCATCCCATGTTTCAAAATGGCTGCAAGAATGCTTTAACACAGTGTTTCTCAACCCCTGGGGGTATGTGAGACATGGGCAAGGGGTATGTGGGTGCTGCGTTTTGGTCTTCGCCTGCTTGGGCTGGAAGGTCCAATCACCGCCCCTCCCACCGTGTCCGGTGCACTGGGGCTTTCATTCCCCAGTGTCAGTGCACTGGGGGACAGGGAGGGAGGTCCCATGCAGGCTGCTTTGCCCCAGGTTGCAGTAGAAAAGTGGGACTCGGCTCAGAGTGGAGAAACTGGAAGTGCCATGGTGGGACTTTTGCTTTTGCTTTTGCTTTTGCTGCATCAATTGGCAGGGGGTACATAAGGTACCAAAGGCTGAGAACCACTGCTTTAACTAAAGCCCATCTGAAATGCGGGACACTGAATACACAAGATGCTGCAGCACGCTGGAGCACTCTAATTAATTCGAATGTATCAAAGCGCATGTATAGCTAGGCACCCATTGATTTCAATTCACTGGGCTTTTGACAGGACCCTGTCGTAGTGGTTCTCAACCAGGGTGCCATTAAGACCTTTTCAGGGATGATAAAATGAATGCAAGCAGGAGTACCTGCTCTTGCCACTGCCCCTCCTGGTCCAGCCCCACCCTCTTGTCCAGGAAACAGGGATGCTTGGGACAGTTTCACCTGGCATTGGCATGGTAGCTTGGAGAAATACAGGAAGCACACAGATAAATCCCTAGGCTGCTGCACCCCCCCCCCCCCCAAGGTAGAACTGCCCCATGCACTTCTGTTTCTGAGAAGAGCATGCAAGACTTGAACAGGAAGAGCTTCAGCAGGAGTGGGAACTCCTGTCTTCATTAGGGTTGTCTTTACATCAGACAAACCTAATGCAATCAGGGATGCCCCTTCCTGCCACAGGTGCTTCCCAATGTGGCTCAACATGAGTCACGCAAAGCAGCTTCACCTGGTCACAGTGGCAGCACCACGGTGGTGAACAACAGAGGTAAACTGGGGTAGTACAACAATGGCTCTCAGCCAGGTGCCATTAAATTCAGTAACGTTTAGCGGGAATCTTAAAAGGTTGAGAACCACCGTGCTAAGCAATTACTGCTTTGTACCAATGGCATTGTTTCATCAACAATTTAGAAGGAAATGCTTAGCAGCCTGTCACCAATGTTCACATCAAGCATGAGACTGTAAAGCAGCATTTTTTGGCTCAGACCTTTGAACAAATTAAATTCTGGACAACAGAGGGACTGTGGGTAAGTCTATACAGAACATGCAACAACATGGAGAAATAGCTAAACCAGATCTAAGCAAGTGAATTCAAGTAACCACATTTGCATGGCAATCTGCCTGGGCTATTTTACCTTTCAAGACTAGGGAACCTACCTTGGGTATTTCTACCCAGTTGCACAACTTCTGGTTTGTAAAGTAACTAGTAGTTTCAGCTGAGTTTTGCTCCAAAGACATTTATTCATTTCAATGGGTTTGGATTATACCCTTTTACCAATATGACTTCAAGTAGAATTCAGCTCCAAACCCTAGGGCCGTTTACAGATGTTGCATTTTTCTAGGTTTAAGTCAAACTATAGCCATCACTATATACATGTGGACATCTGTAGTCCTAATTAAAATTGGCTCCAGTCACAATTAACTAATCCTCATTGAATGAGGATTAAAGTTAATGTAGACTAGGGCAGCCTGAATTAGGCAATTTAAACTGTAACAATTACCATGTATATATGGTGTTGCTTTTAGGAAAACCAGTGCTTAGGAACTCAGATAAGCATTCCTTAGGAATGCACATAAGCACTGTAAATATCAGTCCCCTCAAGGTAAACTCAATTGGGTTTTTGCAACACAACAGAGACTATCAGGCACAAAGAACAGCTTTACAAAGTCAAATGTGGCAACAGCTCCTCACTGGGATTAAGTATCAATAACCTGACTAAACCCTCAGCCCTGCCCAAGCACACAGGCTACTGGTCTGTGAAGAAGGGGGCAAACCCCCTTGGTCATCTATTAACCTTTAATTCAAATTGAAATTTTATTTAAACTGTGTGATGCAAATCAGTTGACACAGTTCAGAAAACAATGAGCATGTCTACAAATGGCCCAGCTTTCCCAGAAAGAAAAAGAATGGCAGTATTTAGCTGCTGCAACCTCAGGAGCTAAAGTTGTGTTCCTACATAACAAAGCACATTTGTTAACACTGAAATCCATCCTAAAATTACAATTCAGATTTGCTTATAATGGAAAATGATATTATTATAGAGAAAGCTCTTGTTTGTGTTAGAGTAACTTTTTAAAGCCACTATTTTAAAGAGGCTACCAGAATTTTTTTACAACCCAGGATACACATGCATTTACCTAAGTGAAACATCTTTCTTCTAAGTAAAAATTTACTACCAGTAGTGATGAACAAATTCATTATTTTGAGCCATGCTATTATAAATTCATGGCTTCCAAGTAACTCAGATAATGTAGTAATACGTTCTTTGGCAAGATAGTACTCTTGTCATTGTCACTGTTCCTCTACTCTTGTCTAATAAGAGTACACAACTCATTCACACTTGAAATCCTACTTCCTTCCCTCAAAAATGGATGGATCATAATCTGAGAGGAAATCATAGCTTAAAATTAAATTGAGGACCAATATTTAAAAGGATGATTCTACTCACTAAAAAAGCACATTTAATAAATTGTTAGAGCTTGTTTCCTCCAATGACATGTGCAGATATAGGATCTTCCAGTGTGTAATTTCCCATCAGACTTGTAGACTTCAAGGGATAAAAGAAAACCTAGTGTTCAATGAGCCACTAAAAAACCTTTGAGAGTATTGTACTGTATACTTATTGATTTTGTGACAACAGTTAAAATCATAATCGTTTTTAATTCTAAAGATTACTGTTTTCCTTTCATTACATATTTTTTACTAAGAAGTAACAAGAGAATGTAAGCAATACTGCCTTAAAAACTGCATCAACTTCCAGCTTTGCGTTCTAATAAAATCTTACTCTTTTAATCTGTTTCCCCTTCCCTCCCTTTAAAAAAAATCTCATCTAAATATGTGGTCAGACACAGGATTGTAGATCATTTCCTTTCATTCTTGGCTTCATTGACAGCACTTACCATATGCATCTATTCAGCATGGAACATACATTGCTCTAGCTTAAATGTATTGGGGATTTTTGTCTAAAATTAAATTTCACAGCCTCTTATTGTTCCCTAAAGAGGGCATCTTGGAAAACCAAGATACATAGTTTCGTAGTTAGTACGGTTGGAAGGGACCTGAGCAGATCATTGAGTCCAACCCCCTGCCATGGCAGGAAAGACTACTGGGGTCAAAAGACCCCAGCAAGATGTTCGTCTAGCTTCCTCTTAAAGATCCCCAGGAGCCAGCACCACTTCTCTTGGAAGTTGGTTTCAGATCCTAGCCGCCCTGACAGTGAAGTAGCACCTCCTGATATCTAACCTGAATCTACCCTCTGCCAGCTTGTGACTGTTATTCCTGGCCACTCCTGGCAGTGTTCGGGACTTCCCCAGTGCCTGCTGGTCCCCTCTGACTAGTTTGTAACAGGCCACTTCCCCCTCAGCCTTCTCTTGTGGAGGCTGAACAGGTTCAGGTCCCGTAGCCTCTCCTCATAGGGCCTGCCCTGCTGTCCCCAATCATGC
>NW_017728907.1:39229014-39267979 GCF_001723895.1 Crocodylus porosus | reverse complement strand
CTAGGTCTGATTGCAGCCTATTCCTCCCTTCTAGCATGCCCACATCCCCCCACATCTTAGTGTCATCAGCAAATTTGAACAGGGTGATTTTTACCCACTCATCCAAGTCACTGATGAAGATGTTGAACAGTGCGGGCCCGAAAACCAAGCCCTGCAGAACCCCACTGCCCACATCCCTTCAGGTCGAAAATGACCCATCTACCACCACTCTCTAGGTGTGGCCCTCCAGCCAGTCGGCGACCCATTTGACTGTGTAGGTGTCAACACCACAGTCCCCCAGTTTCTTAATGAGAACAGGGTGAGAGACAGTGTTGAAAGCCTTCTGAAAGTCCAGGAAGACTATGTTCACTGCTACCCCTGCATCTAAGGATTTGGTGATCTGGTTGTAGAAGGCCACCAGGTTGGTCTGACAGGACCTACCTCTAATGAACCCATGTTGGTTGCCCCTAAGCATAATATCCCCTGCTGGCCCCTCATAGACATGTGCCAGAATAATTCTCTCAAATAGCTTGCCCAGGATCGAGGTAAGACTAACTGGCCTATAGTTTCCTGGGTCCTCCTTCCTCCCTTTTTTGAAGATGGAACCACAGTGCCCCTCTTCCAGTCCTCTGGCACCACACCAGAGCACCACAAGTGCTCGTAAAGCCGTGCCCGGGGTCCCACAATGACCTCAGCTAATTCCCTCAGCACTCTGGGGTGGAGATCAGCTGATTTGAATACGTCCAGTCCCTCCAGAAGTTTCCTAACTAGTTCCTCACTAACCCTTGGCCTAGGTGCGCCTCCCTTGGGATCTAAGGGGGGCCCAGAGGCGGGGTAGCTGTTCCGGTCCCTGCTCAGAAAAATGGAGGCAAAGAAATCATTAAATAGGTTAACTTTGTCATCTGGTGTGACGACCAAATTTCCTAGCATGTCTTGCAGGGGCCCCAGATTACCTGGAACCTTCTTTTTGCCCCCTATGCATTTAAAAAAGGACTTCTTGTCCTTGATCCGGGAAACTAGTCCCAGTTCCATCTCCGCCTTGGTCTTCCTGACTGCCCCCCTGCATCCCCGAGCAACCGCAAGTTGATCTTGCTTGAAAAAGAGAAGAACTGGCTATTATCTACTGAAGAGATAACCAAAAAGAATACTTTCTTAGTTAATTTAGATTCAAAGGATATTAATTTCTTTAGCTGTAACACGCTGATGCACAGTCAGTACATGTCACTAACATCCTATAAAGCAAGAAATGTTAAATTTCTAAAATATCTGATTTTTCAAACCTCTTTGACCAAGTCAGTAAACTGGAAATCAGGATTTTCTATGAGTTTCCATGATTAAAAAATCTCTAGAAGTACAACCAAAATAATTTCCATGACAGAATTATATTTTTGCTTAGTATCTCAGCTAGAAGTAGAGAAACAAAGAAAAAACAAATATTTCTTACAACTTATTTCAAATTAGTAATTCTATAGATTTCAAACTGAAAAGCATGGATTTGATTTAGAAGATAATGTTTCAATAAACACCGAATATTCTGTAGTGTTTCTGGCCTTCTCACAAGATGAAACCTCAATTTTTCAATGTTAAAAGCTCTGCTTTTTTGAAGGTATGAGAGGAGGGAAAGTATCAGAGTCCAAATTTTGTGAATTTCAGGTCTGGAAAAAGAAACTGTTCTCTGGTGGAAACAGTAGTTATTTATCTATCAAATTACATGTTCTCACAAAAAATAACTAGAATGGATGTTCTTGTTAAGAGTGAAGGAAAACAAAGGTCTCAATTTTGCTAATATCAACAATTGCTTTCAAATGTAAATAGAAAAAAAGATAAAGATGAAATATTTGTTATGCTGTGTCTATGATGTCTTAAATAATTAATATTGATTTATTTTAATACAGACAAATATTTTACCAAAAAAAGGTTGAGAAATATTGTTTCCCACCTGCTCATTTCAGAAATGTCAGAATTCAGGCACCTGACTCTGAAATATTTCATTTGAGGTTAACTTGAGGTTTTTAAAGTGTCTATATACTGACAGATTCTACATATAAATTTTTTAAGAGGTCATTTATTAAATACACACTTTTAAAATAAACCTGGTAAAATCAGCATCATATAATAGCTTTGTTCCTGTGCTGAAGTAAAAATGTTACAAAATAAAATACAGTATCTTGTTTTATGGCCTTGTGAAACTCATTGTGTAATTTACTGACTATAGCAAATATTTCATACCATTAAAAGACAGGGAATATCTTTAGTGGTTGAAATGTATATTTCAGTTTAACTCACTGTGTATTATAATAACTTTCTTCCCTGAGGTACTTCCAAGTACACAGGAAAAGAAAGTTTATTTTTATTTTTTTACCATACTTCCACTGTATCTTTTTGCATTAATATTGAGCATATCTGTCCCAGTTTTCTCTCACTTATTCTATACTTGCCAATTCCAGGCTAATTCCCTAAATAACCCTGGGTTTTGAGGGCCGCTGGAGGGTTGTGTGAGCATTCTACTGAATTTTAAGATCTGTTAGTCATAAGAATCTTAATTATCAGGTGATGAAAACTGATAGCCTCATATTAAATCCCTTTGTGGTAGCTCAGACAGACACAAAAAGGAATAAGAAAAAAAACTCATCAGCTTCAGTTCACAGTTCATGCAAGTTTTCAGTTTTGGTTCATGGCATATTTTACTTTTTATTCCCTAAGATTTGCTTTGACTAATGAATAAACAGGAAAGACTGAAGCTTAAAACAAAAGGAAATATCACCTTCTTCATACTGCAGGTAGGCATCTAGAAATGTTAGCTATGCAGGAGATATGGACAGACATTTGGGAAGGTTATGGAGAGATTAGATCAAGTTTAAAATGATCATCTGCTCTAATGTAAGTCAAGACGGGTGAGGGGGGAGGAGGCTGCAGGAAATTAGGGGGAACAGAGGGTGAAGCAGGCTCTAGAGGACCAAGAGGGATGCAGCATGTGGGGTTCACAGGTAGGACCGGGGGAGATCAGGAGGGCAGGCAGGGTCCACAGAGGGGATCACAGGGGTTTACGGACAGATGGAGCCCACAAGAGGCATCAGGATTGTGGGGGACAAGTGGAGTCTGTGGGAGGATTGGGGGGCTAGCAGGATCTGCAAGGGGGATCAGGAGAATCAGGGCAGCTAGTCAGCTCTGCAGAGAGTTGTTGGGGTCCAGGAGGGTTGGCAGGAGCAGGGGTGCTTGCAGGGTCCATGAGGAAGGCTTGTGGGGATGGGAGGGCGCTTTCCCTCACTCCTCGCTAGCCCCCTGACCCACCCCCCAACTTACTTCCTCAGCTCCCAGCATTAGCGAATTCCAGTAAAACCAGCACTGAGAGCAGCTTGTGGGATGGGCAGTTTGGATGGCTTTGGGGAGGGAGGGGGCTCACTGGTCTGTGTGAGGAGGGGCTGAAGGGGTAAAAATAGACCAGTGCTGGAAGAGGGTAGGTAAAGCACAGACCTGAGGCCCCAGGGCTGCACCAGGAATTGTACAAAATTTCAGTTAGATCAGTCTTGCCAGGCCTGATCTAAGTTAAACTACCTCCACGCTTCATTTAACTTAAATTGGGTCAGCCGTTTTTAGACCAATCTAACTGTCCTGAACTTCTGTACAGTCCACCCTTAGATCCACCCAAGTGTAAGGTCCTTACCTGGGAGAACTAAGTTAGATTGGGTGGCCACTTTTAGTGTGATGTAACCTTACTCTAACCTCCTCAAACATCTGTATATACCCTGGAATTCCATGGAGTCTCAATGATGCCTTCCTTTCATATCTGGCCCACACTTGCATCAAACTTGGCACACAGGCCAAAGTGTTTGCGAAGCTCCAGGAATGTGGCATGAGTTTGTAATGAAACATCAATGGTTTGGTTTCATCTCTGGTTTTAATCAAAGAAACAGGAAGAAGATGATCAGGATCCACATGTGTATAGATTCTGGAAGCTCCTGGGATTCACGTGCCTTGCAGCATCATGTGCTAGAGGGCTCAGACCATTTGGTTAAGCAGTAGCATACAATGCTGACATTTACTTGTGTGCTTTTCATGAACAGCTTTTTTGCAGTGGATTGATTTGTTGTGTTTATCTCCAATATTATTATTTATAATATACACTGCTTTACAAAAAGATCTTGATTTTGTTCACAGATGGCTAAGCAAATAGTTTGTTGTGTTTTCAAGGCTCTTTGTACTTTCACAGCATGGGATGCTATTTAAATCCAGCCTCCTTTAGTCATTAAGGTATTTTCATTCACAGATTATCAGGCCCCAGGTAACATTTGTGGGCTGGAATCCTATCAAGGCAGAAGTTGATGCTTGCTATCCAGTCAGGTCATTATCATGTCCTTTGTCAAGAGCCAGAGAAGCACTGAGAAGAAATATTTTTGATGCTCTGATTTTCAAGCAAGATTGCTTCTACTGAGCCATCACTGATGTCCAATTCTGTGGCAGTTTCAGTCACAGGTGTGCATCTAATACCCAACAAAAACATCCTGCTCTACTACTAACAGAGTCCTTAAGTGGTGTCCTCTGCAAGATGTCCAGACCTGGACTCATCTTCAGGTGATTCTCATCTGTGCTCAGATATAGCAGCTGACCCTGTGGCAGTGAAATATCAGAGTCAGCATAAATAATACTCAGAAATTCACTTAGTGAAAACTTAAATCATCTGTCATGATAACCAAGTCTCTGCATGTTGCTATGAGTTCCAAGTGATTTCAGTGTCAAGTATTTTCTCCTGTCCTACATTACAAGGATGTATTCAATTATCTTTTGTGCAAAATAACACTGCTGCTCACTAAATCTCAACTTCACATCACTTGTCTCATACTCTTCTTTCTTCCTTTTAACAAACTTTTGTGTCTTTAAACCATCTGTTGAGAATACCCTTCCTCAGTTTAATTTTCTGCATTTACTTGTAATTGTGCCAGTTCTCCATTCTGTAATAACAGGTACATGGGCAACTGGCGACTCGAGTCTAGGAGGGCACCCACAGAACCCAGCAGTGGAGGTGGGGATGGAGCTGGCAAGAACCCACAGACACCACTGGCAGTGTCAGCAACAGGAACAGCCCTGTCAGGGGGGCACGTGACCTCCGGTGCCCTCCCTACCAGTTGCCTATGAACAGGTACTAACTTAATGTGCCATAACTGGTGCTAATATACAGTAGTGCCAGTGCACATCTTCTAGATGACACTAATGCACAGTAGACTCATTCTACTGAGCATTATCAGGCGTTTTGCCATAACACTAATGCACAGTAGAATGAGTCTACTGCACTTTTAGCACCTTGTGTGTAGATGTGCCCAGCGTGTCTTTAAATTCAGTGGATTTTGAAACCACTCAAGAGTATCTAGGGCCCAGAATACAATAGCATTTCATAGTTAATTTCATCCTAGGCTGTTCACCCATCTAAAATAACTCCTCTAAATTGTCAAATGGCACTTGAAGGAAGCTAAGTCATTAAATGCAATCCAGTTCCACCATACATTGCTAAGATAACTAAATTCCTTCTACCATTCTGTTTGGCTTGGAAAGATCCTTGAGAGGCTAAATTTGACTTACTAAACTTGCTCAGAAGCGATCTAGCATAACCACCTTTATAGCTACTTTTACCTGTTGTAACCTAGTTCCATCTATGAAATACAAATGCTGCAAAATACCTGCACTTTGTAGTATGCGTGTTTCACTGATGGAAGTAGACTTTATTTTTTAAATAAAAAGAACATTTGTAGGGTGCTTTTTGTTCTTTAAATAAGAAGGAAAACCTGATGATTTGTGGGGCCAGTCTCAAGATTTTGGGAATCTGATTCATGGTTTTTGATCTCAAGAATGGCAATATTGGCTGGCACAAACAGAACTTGTCTATTATGAGCCTACTCCCCCTCCACCTTCCATTCCTTTACACATTATCTGATGTGAGGTAGTGCATGTCCCCCAGAATGTTATGATTTACTGGGAGGGAAGGGAGCAAGGAGACCTCCATACTAGCACAGGGACAGAAGAGCCATAGTAGAGTAAAAGACTAATAGACTTTCATGAGGAAACTGAAGTGGTTGGTAACTGCTGATTTCACTTGAGAGGGCAGTTGTTTCCCCAAATCAGAGTGGTGATTACTTTGAGAGATTCAGTTGGATGATGCTAGGACAGTCAAGTGCTATGAAGGAAGGGCTGACAGGATGCTGCTGGAGCATGAGCACTTCAGTTTATGTGCTGATTGAACTGAGAGCTGCCATAAAGCAGCATAATCCAGAGAACTGCTGAACCAGGAATGGATTAATGGATTTCAATGCAAGGAACAGCAGAACTCAGATAAAGAACAACCCAGTAATGATGATCTGGACAAGAGGAATCAGAACCCAGGCCTCACCAAATGTACATGCAGAGCCACCAGAGATCAAAGCAAAAGCAGTGGGTCTTACACTAAAGGGGAACAAAAAAGTTCACCAGTGTCATTAGAACTATTGCTTAAGTCAGAGAACAAGTCAGTATATTTTAAGTGCTGAGTATGGGGAAAGCTGAATTATTCTTGCAAGGGGACCACATTGTGTAACTCCCAAAAGAAGCCTCCCCTTGGTATTATTCCCCGATAATTTCTCAGGGCTTACCCCACTGAGATAAAACTACTGTGTTGTTGAGAGAAGTTTCCATTGCTGAGGTTACTTCCTGCTTACCCAAAGAAGGTTAGTACTGATTAGGGACAAGAGAATTGTCTTGCATTCAGGGGCTGAATCACAGATTCCCTCAAACAATGCTTGGGGGATCTCACACAACAGCAGTGTCATTAATAAGATTGAGCAAGCAAAGCAGGAATACTTGGACCATGTTGAAGGACTCATCCAAATTGCCCATCAGCTGTCATGCTCCTACTGGACTCAATGTCAATATATTGGCTCCAGAGACTTTAAGAAAGAGGTTGCTCATGCTTTGGAGGTCATGAAACCCTGATGGAACATGGTTGGGCCAGGGCCTCTCACTTTCTAATAAAGACAGGGTAGTGGCAAACAACATGGAAAAAGCCCAGGTTTTATATTCCAATATCCCTATCACTATGTATTTAATATCTTTATTGTCATAATAAGAAAAACACAACTGGATGACCTAATCGGCCACCTAGTGATCAATGGGAAGCTGGGTGACAGCGACCACGAGCTGATCACCTTCACCATCCGCCGTAAAGCTGGCAAGTCAGTCAGCAACACAGAAGTCCTTGACTTCAGAAAAGCCGACTTTGACAAGCTCAGGAGGCTCGTCAGTGAGGCCCCAAGGGACCATGACCCCAGGGAGAGGGGAGTTCAAGAAGGGTGGTTGCTCCTCAAGGGAGCAATCCTCAATGCACAAGCTAAGTCTATTCCATCTTGAAGGAAAGGCAGCAAGAGGGTGCAGCAGTCCCCCTGGCTCTCCAGGGATCTAGCAGACCTCCTGAGGCTAAAAAGAAAGGCCTACAAAGGATGGAGGATGGGATTCACCTCCAAGGAGGATTATTCTACACTGGTCCAGTCCTGCAGGGAACAAACCAGGAAAGCCAAGGCTGCAACTGAACTCCAACTATCTTTGAGCATCAAGGACAATAAAAAGTTCTTTTTCAGATATTTGGCGAGCCAAAGGAAAAGCACAGGCAACATTGGACCCCTGCTGAACCAGATGGGACAACTGACAACAGACGCCCAGGAAAAAGCCAACCTATTAAATGGGTACTTTGCATCAGTCTTTCATCAGTCCCATGGGATGCCCCTGCCCGCTACTGGACAGGGAGGTCCAAGTGAGGGAGATCCCCGACCCTCCATCAATGCTGACCTCGTGAAGGAACACCTTGAGAAGCTGGATACCTTCAAGTCAGCTGGCCCTGACAATCTACGCCGCAGAGTACTCAAGGAACTGGAGAGCATCATAGCCCAGTCCCTGGCATGGATCTTTGAAAACTCCTGGTGCTCTGGTGTAGTGCCTGAAGACTGGAAGAAGGCTAATGTGGTGCCTATCTTCAAGAAAGGGAGGAAAGTGGATCCAGCAAACTATAAGCCCATCAGCCTGACTTCTATCCCAGGGAAGATCTTAGAAAAGTTTATTAAAGAGGCCATCCTTCATGGACTGGCTGACACCAACATCCTGAGGGATAGCCAGCATGGGTTTGTTGGGGATAGGTCTTGCTTGACCAATCTCATTTCCTTTATGACCAGGTGACCTATCACCTGAACAAGGGAGAAGAGATTGATGTCATATATCTTGACTTCAAAAAAGCCTTCAATCTGGTATCCCATGATCACCTCTTGGTGAAACTGGCCAATAGTGGCCTTGGGTCCACCACGATCTGCAGGCTGGGAAATTGGCTCCGTGGCTGGAACCTCAGGGTGGTAATTGATGGAAGTCAATTGTCATGGTGCCCAGTGACCAGTGGGGTCCCCCAAGGCTCTGTCCTTGGACACGTATTGTTCAACATCTTCATTAATGATGTGCACATCGGAGTCAGAAGCAGACTGGCCAAGTTCACCGATGGCACCAAACTCTGGGGCAGAGCATCCACACCTGAAGATAGGCGGGTGATCCAGGCTGACCTGGACAGGCTCAGCAGATGGGCAGACAAGAACCTGATGGTGTTTAACACTGAAAAATGCAAGGTTCTCCACCTTGGGAGGAAAAACCTGCAGCACCCTTATAGGGTTGGCAGTGCAACACTGGCTAGCACTACCGACGAAAGAGACTTGGGGGTCATCATTGACCACAAGATGAACATGAGCCTGCAATTTGATGCTGCGGCTAGTAAAGTGACCAAAACGCTGGCTTGCATCCACAGATGTTTCTCAAGCAAATCCCAGGACATCATTCTCCCCTTGTACTCAGCCTTGGTGACGCAGCAGCTGGAGTGCTGCGTCCGTAATTCAAATAGGATGTGCAGAAGCTTGAGAGAGTCCAAAGAAGAGCCACACTCATGATCAGAGGTCAGGAAAACAGACCTTATGACAACAAGCTGAGATCTATGAGGCTCTTTAGCCTGGAAAAGCGTAGGCTCAGGGGTGATCTGATGGCCACCTATAAGTTTATCAGGGGTGACAACCAGGATCTGGGGGAAAGTTTGTTCACTAGAGCGCCCCAAGGGATGACGAGGTCGAATGGTCACAAACTCCTGCAAGACCATTTCAAGCTGGACATAACAAAGAATTTCTTTACTGTCTGAGCCCCCAAGGTCTGGAACAGTCTGCCAGCGGAGGTGGTTCAAGCACCTACATTAAACACCCTCCAGAGTAAATTGGATGCTTATCTTGCTGGGATCCTATGACTCCAGCTGACTTCCTGCCCTTTGGGCAGGGGCCTGGACTCAATGATCTTCTGAGGTCCCTTCCAGCCCTAATGACTATGAATCTATGAAACTGATTTTGCTGTCTTTCTTTTGTTTTTCCGTGCTATTTCTGTGTTACCTTGAGCGTATCGCTCTAAATGCCCATTTCAGTTCCTTGAATTCACAGTGATACTCTCTAATGACAGCAGCAGACACTTCATTGATTTGTATTAACTCTTCCAGTCTTCTCTGCTAAGTACTTAAGTCAATGGAGCTCACCAGTAATGTACCTGTAATAATGTGCACATTTTCATAGCAACATTCAGTTCAAATAACTGTAACATGCAAGAAATAGGTCCCCTTTGCGCAAGGCAGGAAAATAGTGATACTTAGTCCTCACAGAAAGGGAGCAAGCTCCTCTGAACTATGGAAATAAACACTTTTGAAAAGTCCACTCCTAAAGCTCTGGGTTGAGTTCCTGTCAATGTTGTTCTTTTTATTTCCTTCTTGCGGTTATTCTCCATGTGAACTACATGTCAAAAAACTGCTGCCTGTTGCTTGGCTGCACATCTTTCCCCCAAATTCAAATCACCAGGATGTTTGCCCAATAAAGGGCTTTGTGAATTCAGGAAGACACTGAGCCCATTTCCAATATTTCCCACAAACACTTCAGACTCCTGTTGATAAGCTGTTGTCTTTTATGTGAAGTGCTCCTGTAGACCACTCTCAATTTTAAAATATTTTATCTCCCCGTACAAATTTTATGTGCTACAGACATTATTACTAGATGAATTACTAACTCATCTGGGCAGTCAGGGTTAGAACCTCATTATTTTATCTCCAAAAGTATAGGTCTGTTACAGGAGTTAACTGAAATCTCCTTTAGCTAGAAGCAATAACAGTAGGTCTCTAATCCTCTGTACTGGAAATTGCCCTTAGCTTGTCATCGCTGTAGCCAGTCTTGTGTGGGCAATTTCATTCACATACACACAGATAGCCATACACATGTGGGAACACGCACCAAATGGACATAACTGATACCGATTTATTTTGTGTGAAATCACTTTAATTTGGGCTTTGGTTTTATTTTAAAGTAATTCATAGTAATGACTAAAGGGGTATGCCTTACAGTAGATGCATGGTTTGAGGAGAATGGCAAAAAAATTGGGGGGGGGGGAGGTGAAAAAGCCTGTCTCCAATTAGAAATACTGTTTTGTATTTCTAAAAACATTATGGATGAAACTGCCAAAAAAAATTATAATCTAAAGGAGAACTGATGAAAAGGAGCAATTAGTAAACCTCAAAAGACTCCTGCCTAAACCATCACTGAAACTCACAGGATGGCAGAACTGGAATAAAAATCTCTCAGGAGAATGATTTCATATGGGATTCCCAGAAATTCCTTACTTCTGCTCAGGCTTGGGCTAGAAATATATTCTTGTTGCTCTGTTTTTCCGGTAAGTTCATCATTAAAAAAAGAGATAAAATAATTTTTTTTACAAACAACTGAGACCTACAAGTCACATTCTTCACAAGAGTTTGCTTGTGTTTGCAGTGCAAAAAGTACACAAAATAAAAAGTAAAAATAACTAAAGTTTTCGGGTCAAAGATAATCTGGATCTATCATTGTGTACAGAAGTGTATAGATTCATATTTCGTTGAAGCTATTTTACCCATTCCTGAGCACCACTTTCTCTTGGCAAACTCAATGCCTCTAATTTCCCTCCTCATTAATCATGCCACCGTGAAGTAACAATGGTTATACATTTGTAGAATTACATATTCCAAAATCCAAATATTAACTCAAATTACTGTATTGAATAGAAAAAGGCAAAACTATGTTGCATATGCAAATGTGCCACAACAGAGCAAATGGTACCTACTTGCTATTGTATCTTTTCTGCCACATTTGTAGGTTAAGATGAAAATGTTTTCAGTATCCTTCATAAGAATAGCTCCCCCGCAATTTTACTCTCTGCATATCTGAATGTAATTTATATTATAACTTGTGATTGATAGTAAACTAAATGATTTCCTACAGAACTATGATGAATGCACATTCATATAAAAGTGGTAGAGCAATATAGTTCCTGGAATTTAACACTCTGTGGTCAGAAGGTCACATGCACTAAGTTGCTTATTTATATCCCTATTAAAGTTCTGATCTGTGGGAAGCAGGACTGAAGCAATGTGGCACCCTTTACAAATAAAGAATGTATTGTCATATTGGATATGTTTTGTTTCTAGATGTTTAATTTTAACAATGTATGAGCAGCAGGTGAATATAATAATCTCCCAGCACCATCAGGAAAAAAGATCCTCCTCAGGAGAAATGCATTTGTTGTTGCTATTCTCTTTGGCAAGTGCTGCTTTTTAAAAAAGTGAAAAGCATATTTCACAAATGAGTGAGTCACACAAATGAAGAGTCTTCATAAAAGATTCTAACTTAAGATTTTATCTATTTCTAATTATACATTGGTTGAACAGCCATTTCAGATATGATGACGCTTAACAATTGGTATTCAAGATTACAAACCAAAGAGAAAGAATTTAATATATGTTGTAATCTATAGAACCAGCTAATAGATTACTTTGAACCAGAACCCGCAATACCAGACTGTTCAGATATATTACAGTTCAGTTACAGCATCAGGATCCAGTCCTGCAACCATCATTTATTTTAGCAGTCTTGATACACTTCCACAGGGCAGCTTCTATGGTTTAGGATTTGCCACAATTACAGTACTTGAAATATCAACATATTCCTACTGTAAACCATGCAGGCAGTTAAAGTGATGTGCTGATGATTCTGGAACTGCAATGTATTCCCCCAATTGTGCATGTGCATCCTGAATACATTTTCTTTTAGAAATAATTGAGTATGTATTCCTGTTGATATAGGAAACGGGTAATAAAAATAAAACAACAATAGCAAGGGACAACAGGAGGCACAACTGAGTTGATTAAAGACAACTAACCTCATTTAAAAACACACTGCAGGAGGTCTGTATAAGGACTGGACGTTTTTTGGTTTTTTGTTAAGTAAGCATCCCAAACTTTAATCTGATCTAATGCTAAGCATGAGATAACTATGAAATCAATCCTGAATAACTCCAGGAACTGCAATAGCCAATATTCCCTAAATTGTTTTTTCCCGCCTTGGCATGGGATGTTAGCAGGTGCTGTAAAAACGTATTCTCCTTTCACAATCTTATATGCCAAGATTTGTGAATGTGCTTGGCATGAGTTTGCTAGGATAGTATTACTTTCATTGTGGCTTTTCGTTTTTGCCTGGCATAAATATATTCCCTTTGTGCATATTCCTTTGTAGTGACAATACAAAAAGAGAGAGAGAGAGTCTTCTTGTTTGTTTGTTTTTTTCTTTAGTAGAAGCAGCTGTGAAGTCATAATTATGTTCACTTTCCACACTGGAAACAGGCAAGCCTTACATTTTTCTGTATTTGGAATTACCTGGAGGGGTGAATCGCCTCACCTAGGATTTTACAGTTTCTCAGTTCTTAAAACGTATTGCTATAAAACAAGTCTTTTGTTTTCTTTTTTTTAATTATATTGAGTATAGTTGATAAATCAGTTCAGTCTTATCTTAAATAATTAAAATGTGTATCAGTTGAAAGATGCAACATTATTTACCAATGTTCACTAGTTTAATTATTTTTGTATAAATACATATTTGAAACATAGCAAGTGCTTTGATGATGACGACGATGACTATATGCCTTCCCTCGTTGTATAAAAGTCAGAGCCCAAGGTGTACAACCCTGATTCATTCCCCACCATTGGCCTTGGGGAAATAGGGCAGAAGAGACGGAGAAACCACAACAGGAACATTTAGCAATTTGGAGAATTCTCTAGTGCTGACTAGACTCTATTTGTTGCAATTGGTAGCTTACTCCAATGTTCTCCTTCCTTCATTGTCTTCCCTTCTCATCTTTACTCCATATTCCTCTCTTACTCGCCTCACCTAATCCCTCATTCCCTTCACAGTTCTCTCCCCCCACCTTCACATTTCTTTCCATGTAGCTTATCCCAGCACAATTAAGCACACAAAAATATCATTGTGCAACTAATATACCATTGCTCACTTTGCTTGCACATTATCTCTCTTTTTCCCCTCTGTGTCAACCTTGTCTATCTAGATCTAAGTTCTTTGGCCCAGGGACCATCTACTAGCCTCTAGCTTCTCATTCCTACTTTGTCCTTAGCCTCTACCAGAATAAACATCATTAACAGATAACGATGCTAGGTTGACCAGCACAGCCTTCCACAGGAGTCTAGAGTAAAGCTGAAATTCACATTCCTGCAGCTGTGAGACACTTTAACCACTCTGCCACCATGCTCCTTGAAACTGATGAGATTCAAAGGTGTCTTCAATTCAATCCCACTCCTTTACAAAGAATGCACATATTCTGTTGTCTTATTGATTCAAGTTAGATCACTGTCCTCCAGCATACCAAGCTGCTTTGCAGCCTCCTGTACCACTGTTTCACAGAAAGGCACACTAGCACTTGGCCCATGCTTGGCTGCTCTCCAGCAGGCCCTGCTCCAAGGCTGTCCCAGTGCCAAGCAAGCACAGACTCTCCTCCCAGCCCCACCTCCTGCCTCAAGCCATTTGTCAGCAAGTGCAGGGGGGATGGAGTAGAAGGAAGGTAACTGTGACACCCAAGTCCCTAGGCCATGCCCCTGCACCTCCAGCGCCCTATCATGAAGCACCCCACAATGTACACAGAGTCCAACACTGAATCAAAGAGAACCGCTATATTCAGATACAGTCCCATAGACCCTGACTCTGAGATTCATACTCCCAGACAGGGACCCCTATGCCCCCACACTTAGGCATGGCCACAAGGGCCCTGACCCTGGCATATCCACAGCACACGTCAGAGGTCAAAGCAAGGCACTCTGTGATCCAAACCCCAGCATAGACACTCTCTGACTCCTGAGCAGGCACTGGTGAGGACAGCTCTGGCCTGCCCCCCACCACCCTAATCCACCATCAGGACTGAACCTGCATGGAGGTGACCCTGTGAACTCTGTGACTCAGCCACTGCCAGCAGATACCCAGGCCTTGTGTGCCCAGGGTGCTGCAAGAGTGTTTTGACCCACAGCTACAAGATCCCAGAGTACTAGATTCAGGGGATGAGGGGAGGAGAGAAGCACTGAGCATCTGAGCTGAGTGGCAAGCAGGTGGATGACCCTGGAAACTTCAGGAGCAGGTGGGGCATGGCCAGCTACTTTGGTGTTGCAGGTAAAGGACACTGGAAATTTACAGGCTGGGGTGTGAGGCCTTGCCAGAATCATGGGGCATCTACTAGAAGCTCCTGGAAAGTTCAAGGTCATGGTGTGGCCTGGCCAGTGAAGCTCTAGTCACTGGAGATGGGGCTGCACCCAGCTGGAATAAGCGAGAGAGCCACACACCAGGGCCATTTCCTCCATCCATCCCCTCGCAGCTGGATCCTTGCTCACCTACAGATGCCAAGACTCCACAGGCCCTGCTATGGACTACCTTAGTCACACAACTGGGACTATAGGGAGGCAGGAAATCTCACTGCCATTTGAGGTAAGGAAGAGATCCATCACCAGCTCTGCAAAGGGCACTGGCAACAGGGACATGACCACCAGACGCAAATGTGGGGCCACAACCTACATTCAGTGCAGTGTCAGGCCAAGAAGAAATGAATGAAGATCCAGTACAAACACATGCATGATCCAAACAAAAGGTCTGGGGCCAAGAGGCAAAACACACCCTTCTACAAGGAGCTGTCCTTGTTCCTCACCAGGGACAGGGCCATGGACATCCTGCATATATATAACACCACTAGGCAAGGTAGAGACTCACCAGGGACCCCTCCAGCAAAAGGCAGCTTAGGAAGTCTATGGGATGACAGGACAACTGGGAGCCCAAAAGCAGGTCCCTGGGGGCCACAGGGAAGAAGGTCTGCTGATGACAGAGGCCCCAAGGACTCAAGTCCAGTGGCTCTGGTCCCTGGGTTATTACAGGACCTGCTAGCAGAGTTTCAGATGCAGCTAAGACTTGAGTTTTTAGCAGATTTGGGGTTAAGTAGTTCAAACAGTCCTTTAGCTATACAGCATTCTTTATTTTCTAGCCACACTGGCCTCTCAGAAACCAACATAAACTCCATTCAGCATCCAAACATTAACATAGCCCACACAGGGTTCATTTACAGTCCCTGAAGGGTTCACTCACAGACCCTGAGAAGGTGCCTCTGACTGTCTGCTGCTTTCTTCCTGCACTGTAGTCCTCCTTCTCTTCCTTGTGGTGAGTTCCCTACTGTGTACTGAAGCCTCCAACTTTGTAGCCCTGGGTCTCTTCCCAGACCCAAAGTGTCTCTGGCCAGGTATTGCAGCTACTAGCCAGGAAACCATCTTCCTCTTTCTGTTTTCTTATCTTACTGACTTCCAGTTCTCTCCGTTCCTTTCTCTGTCTCTCTTCTAACTCAGTCACCCCAACTCCTTTTCCTGGGAGCCTTTTAATGTCTCTTGGCCAGTCCCTTATCTTTTACAGCTGACTCAGTCCTCTGAGCAGGCCTATAAGTAGCTTTACAGACTACAGCTGGATGTAGCCTCTGCAGACTCCTCCAACCTGGAGTGTGCAGTTTGCTGCAAGCCTTTGCCAGCCAGCCAGCCCATTACAGAGCTCCTTTGACATCTTCCTGGGTATTGTTGAGAGCACAGAGCATGGCATGCAAGAGCAGGAGGAAAGCTCCAATGCCACAGAAATAGAAACCCAGGACTCTCCAGCTCATAGGAGCCTCCCCTCCACCTTGGCCCTAAACCCCATGAACTGTGCCAAACGCATAGTCCCTGCGATACTGTTCCCAACACAACTGCCATGGGTGTTTTGCTCCCACTCCTCCAACACCTCCTAATTACCTCCTTCAAGACACGCAGAGTGACCCCAGTTCCCCAACTTGCAGCACAGCAGCCTTTGCTGCAACACCACCCACAACACCCATGCCCAGCCCTCCCCCCAGTTCTGATGAAGACTGGCACTGAACAGCAATGCCCTGCTACCTGGGACACTACAGCTATACCCTGCTCCACATAGCCATGATGGGAACCAAGGCACTGAGAGAAGCACAAAGTCCCATGGAAGGAAGGGGGGCAGGGAAGTGAGCAGGTTGTGCCCACACCCAGCAAGGCAGGCAAGTAGCAGCACAATGATGCCCTGCCAACTCAAAGCCCTATGTTTAAGCCTGTCTACTGTACCCAATCCAATGGCCTTTCCCTCTCCCTCCTCCCTAGCCCTTGGGGCACCCATGGCTGCTACATGCCATCCCCACAATCACAGCCCTCTCCTAGGCCATCACAGCTGAGAAGTCCAGAGGGGGTGGGGGGGAGGAGAGAGCATGGTACAGATGGAGGGACACAGGGGGACTCAAAGTGCAGGGCCCCAGGCCGCCTATTGTTGGAAAGGTTTCTGTCTTTCAGCATTGGGCTCTTTCCCTTCCCCTCCTTCCCTTCCTGGAGCACAGGCAAGCAGCCAGGCCTACCTCCCCCTCCCACTTCTGCTCCCCACCCCCTTCCCCTGCCTTGAGCAGTTAGCATCCCATCTCCTATTCTGTAGAAATATAAATCTGCCTCATTCATGCCTCCCTTCCCTCTCACAGAGCCATGAGCACCTACAACAGTTTGAGCTCTGCAGGCAGGGTGTAAAAACCAGGTACAAGTTCTAGTGCTCTGCACCCTGCCCCATTTGGCAGTGCCATGGGGCCAGGTGTCAGAAAGGTCACCAAGGTCAGGGACAGCAGATAATACAAAGCTATGACAACCACTGGAGTTGCAGTACAACAGGAATATGAACAATTCCACCTTGCCACACAACCCCTCTCCCTTCCTCCTACCCTGTCCAAAAGAGGCACATATGTGATGGGAAGAGTCCTATGTGGGAACCATTATCTCAGATGATCCAGTCCCAGGGTGGCTCCCAGGCTGTGCATCTTAAAAGGCTTGCAAATGGCACTCTAGACCTCTCCCCCACCCCCCGATCCCTAGGGAAAGTCAGTGAGTGCCAAGCAAGGCTGAGTCTCAAAGCACAAGCAGTCACTGTACTGACCCCTTAAGCAACCCCTGCCCCTCCCTCCCATAAGCATGGCCCCATCCCAGTCCTGGACACATCCCTCCCAACCTCTGAAATGAAGCATCCCTCACCTGAACGCCATCCCCTCCCAGTGTATTCAAAGCAGAAGAACAGTGCTAGAAAGCCAAGGGCAGTGCATGGAAGGTCTCTTCTTAGACAGCCAGGGTATGGGGAACCTCTCTCTGGGTCAGATCACATGCTCAGCATCACAACAATAGTTGTGGTGATCACAAACTCACCTGTGGGTATCAGCACATCATAGCAGTGTCAGAGGTAGTGCATGAGCTGGGTTCTCATGTTGAACAGCAACCCAGGCTTTATCTGCATGCCTTCAAAATAGATGTCCCCCTCCAGGTGTCAAACACCTCCTGAGGGAGTATATTCTGTAGCAGGAGCATAGTTAGGAACCTACCAACTTCACGGCAAGAGGGGGGTACACAGCAGCTCCTTTAATCTTGCAGGTTCCCCTGTGTGCCCTCCCACCATTGATTGGCGGAGGGGCCCTGCTGCTCCCTCCTGGCTGCTGATCAGCAGGGAGGCAAAAAACTCACAGTTCTAAATATGGCACCATTTTTGCCGCTCCCTGCTGATTGGCCAAGGGGCCCCGACAGCCACACTATCTGCTGCTGACCAGCCAGGAGGCGAGAATAGCACCATATTGAAAACCACAGTTTTTGGCTCCCTGCTGATCAGCAGTGAACAGTGAGTGGTGGGGTACAAGGGGGACCCCGCAAAATAAAAGGAGCCACCGCATATCCCACTTCTCAGATCTGATCAGCGGGGAGACTAAAAACACAGTTTTAAATATGGTGCTGTTTTTGCCTCCCAGCTGGTCAGCAATATACAGCATGACTGCCAGGGCCCCTCAGCCAATCAGCAGTGAGCAGCAAAAATGATGCCATATTTAAAACTGCATTTTTTTGCCTCCCTGCTGATCAGGAGTGAGCAGCAAGGAGCAGGGCCCCTCTGCCAATCAGTGGTGGGGCGATGCACAGAGGAACCTGCAAGATTAAAGGAGTCACCATGCACCCCACTCCTGCTATGAACTTGGTAGGTCCCCAAGCATAGTCTATTGGCTGGTACTTCCCTAGGGATAATGGTCAAGCTCATCCCTTTAGGCCCAGCCAACTCTCACCAAGAAAATGTCAGGAGCAAAATACTACTGCATAAACACAGCACTGAAACGTCTCTCCTGTCAGGGAAGGACCAGCGGGGCAAGGGAGCTCTGCTGCCATTCTCCAGAGTGGTCAGTCCCTGTCTGCTCAAGGGATGGTCCAAGTCTGCTCTGCTCTGAAGGAACAGTGCAAATCCCCACCACAGTTCCTGAAGAAGGACACAGCCCCTTCCTCCCCGGAAACCAATCCCAGCATGCTGCAAGGCCTGCTACCCACTCACTGCACACCAATACCCTGGTCTCCTACATGCCAGATAAAGAGCAGTGGTATGGCTCCCAGCTCCAAAGGGGACACAGAAAGGGCCAAAACAGAGCATTTACTACAGCATTACTACTGTAGTAGTAGCAAGCCAAGACAGAGCATTCACCTTGCGCTCGCCATGTGAATGCTCAGGTGAGTGCTGGGAGGGTCCCTTATACATCAATGTATCAGTAGAAGTTGCAGCTTCACAAGACACTGTCTCCCTGTCAAACAGCAGAAACATCTGTGCAAGGAAAGCCCATGCAGCGGAAGCCAGTGGCCACCTCCTGTGGGTTGACAAGTGTGACAGGGGGCCATCACATGGCCAGTCACAACACTGGCTCACCCAGCTGTCTAGGACAGTCCACCCACCTGACTCACCTACCACACCTTTGTTGTAACTGACAGTTGTTCATAGGTGGGAGGCTGCCCATTTGATGCCCTGATGCCAAGGGCATAATATACAGCTCCAAACCACTACTACACTGTGTCCCTTATCTTTCAGATGGCATCCAAGATCACTTCCAACTCCCCTGGCCCCTTAGCTGAGCTGCCCTTGGCCTCCGGCCCAAACTTGGCCTCAGGTGTCCTCAGAGGTGCCTGGGCCTCTCAGCTCCCTCACTGGGGCCACCCACATACTGTGCCCTACTCTGTATGCTCCTTCAGGCCCCCTTGGCCCTACTCCATACAGCCCTTCAGGATTCCTCTCTCTTACTCATGGTCCTGAGCCCTCATAGACCGTCAAGACACCCAGTTCAGGCCCTACTCTACAACAGGCATCAGGCCTACCACCCCACAGTGGGCTGACTCTGGCCCCTAGCCAGCTCTGGCATCTCACACTTGGCCTATGGTCCACTTGGGCTCAGGTGTCTGTCGGCGTACCTGGACCCCTAACTCAGCTACTCACTAGGCCTTATTCTCTCAGGCATTCGGCTTCAGGCCCTCCTGATCCCTGTTCTGTCACCCAAACCTGTTGTACTTCTGTCAGGGCATGCTCCCTTAGCACTTCCCCTCCACGGGGTACCCACAAGGCAGCAGCAGCTGGGGCTTTCTGGGGTCACATACTCACTTTTTACTCCCAGGTGGGGAGGCACAGATGTGGCATTTCCTGGAGACTGTTCCACCACACCATCCAATCCTGGCAAGGTGTAATTTCAAGTGATGCCCCAAGAACAGGAACCTCCTCCATCCCCATAGTTCCTACCCTGCCCTCCAGGTACTCCGGGAGCTGCATGCTTATTGATGTTCCTCTGGCTCCCTGGATGCAACTGTCAGCTCTGCTCATATGGCCTGGGCTTATACTGAGACTGCCCAGCCCTCCTCCAATCCAGTAGCCCCCTTTCAGTCATGTGACCATCCAATTGGGCCAGATCACACCTGCCAGCTACTCAGAAACCTCTTAAAGTAGAAGGCACAACTTGTGCTTTGCCACAATGAAGCAGATGAAATGATTGGCCAGGATATTCTGAATGACTAGACATACCTTCCAGATGATGTCTCTGCCCATAGACTTGCCCACAGTGAACTGGGTAGCCATGTAACTGAGACTGCCAGGAGTGGTCAGCTTGATGATGGTGATGGCCACCTGCTTCTCTAGAGTGAAGGGTAGCCACATGCTGACATCCTGGTATGCGAAGATGGCACACCACATACGGGAGGCTTGGACCCACTGTTCATTGTCCCAGGTGTGCAGGACACTCTACTCCCACCAGTGCAGGCCCAAAACCAGTGCTTGATAGCCTAGAAGTGATGCCAGAGCATCCCAATGTCTGTCCATGTCATCTTGGGTGGCCTCCTCCTCACTGGCCGCATGGACATCAGTGGCCCAGTCCAGGATGCTTGGTGGGCAGCTGCAGGATGGCCAGCTGCAAGCTTGGGGGCAGAAAGCTGCATCCCATGGAGACCAACTGTTGCATCATGCCCACATAGCTGCATGTCATGTCCCATAGCCTCTGGCAAGTCACACAAGGCAACAAGCAGAACACACCATAGCTCCTCAGTCTGCATGCTCAGACATGACTGGTAGGACACCATGTCAGGGTGCAAGCAGTCCAGAAAATGGAGGCATGTGATGTGCAATTCATGAGGGAGGGCACTCTCTCTGGGGATCTTTTCAAAGCCTCAGGTTGGGGTACGGGGGAGGTTCCATGGTGAAGTGGCAGGGATCTGGAGGCACACTGGCCCATGCTCTGTAACCAATCAAGAGCAGCCCAGGTGCTAGGCTGCACTTGGCAGTCTCCAGCAGCCTAGGGAGCCCACATGCAGGGAGGCATGCAGGAGGAACCCCACCTGCAGGTCTTAGCCAGTGCAGGCTGCCTCCATGCCTCCCCTCCTCCCTCTCCCTCCCAACATCAGAGGGTAAACATGTAGACCAGGGGTCAGCAACCCCTGGCACACATGTTGAGCATGGCACGTGAGGCCATTTTGCTTGGCATGCCCCAGCCAGCCCCAGCTCTGGATAGCTGCTGCCAGTGACAGAGCCCAGGCTGCTCCCAGAAGGTGGCTGGGAGGCTGCAAGCCCTGCTGCAAATAGCCTGGACTCTATGATTGGCAGCAGCTACAGAGAGCTGGAGCTGGCTGCAGCCGAAAGGCTGTTTGTAGCCAACCTGGGCTCTGGACAGCTGCAGCAAGCAGCGGGCAGACTGCAATCAGCTGCACCGGGCTCCACAGCTCTGGCATCAGCTCCATGCTGGCTACAACTGCACGTGCACCTCGGGGCAGGCTGCATTGCCCTGCTGTCTGCCCCGAGGTGCATGCGCAGTCACCGCCAGCATGGAGCTGATGCCGGACCTGTGGAGCCTGGCACAGCTGTTTACAGCCTGTCCACTGCTTGCTGCAGCTGCCCAGAGCCTAGGCTGACTACAAGCAGCTGTGCCAGGCTCTGCAGCCCAGTCACCAGCTCTGTCCCAAGAGCAGGGGAGAGACTGGGGTTGCACTGCCTCATGCCCCTCCCCCACCGCCTGATCTGAAGTGTGTGTGCATGCATCGGTACAGAGCTGATGCCTGGGCTCTGGAGCTTGGTGCAGCTGTTTGGAGCTTCCCAGCTCTCTGTAGCTGCTGCCAACTGGGAGCCTGGGCTGCTCCCAGTAGGCATCTGGGACACTGCAAGCCCTGCTAGGAGCAGCCCAGGATCCAGCAGCTACCCAGAGCCGGGGCCAACTGCAGCTGGGAGGCTACAAACAGCTGCTGCCTCCCCAGCCCCAATGGGTGCAGTGCTGGCACCTGCTGCTTTCCCCGAGCCCAGAGCCGAGAGACAGCTGGGGCTGGGGCGGAAGAGCAGCAGCTGTGTGTAGTTGCTGATAGCCATGGAGCCCAGGCTGCTGCCATGGAAGCCCTGGTGCAAGCAGCCTGGGCTCTGTGGCTATCAGCAGCTACCCAGAACCTGGGCCAATTGCAAACATCTGCTGCCTCCCAGCCCCAGCCCTAGCCCCAGGCTCCAGGAAGGCAGCAAATACCCCACTGTGCTGCCCTCACCACTTCTGCAAAGCAGCATTTGAACCTGGTGCGGCACGCACAGCAGGGGCTGCAGAAAGCTGCCTGCTCCTAACTCCCTGCTGCCCTGCCACACTTCCCTTGTGTGCATGGGAGCAGCAGCAGCAGCAGCACAGTGTTGTGCCCCTCGCTGCTGCCCCCGCCTGCAAGGGAAGTGTGGCAGGACAGCGGAGAGCTAGAAGCAGGCAGCTTTCTGCGCCCCACACTGGACCCTGTCGCTCCAAGTTCCAACGCCGTTCTGCAGAAGTGGTGGCGAGGGCAACAAAGCAGGGAGCATTGCCAGTACGTGTTGCTTCCCCAGAGCCTGGGGCCGGGTCTGGGGCTGGGAGGCAGCTGGGGCCAGGGCCAGGGTGGAGAGGCAGCAGATGTTTGCAGCTGGCCCAGGTTCTGGGTAGCCGCTGACAGCCACAGAGCCCAGGCTGGGGGGCAGGGGCACAAGAAGGGCATCCTGCCATGTACCCCCTGCCCTCATTTTGTTTTTCTGGCATGCCAGCACTTCGGCACCTTCCAAGGTAGGCATTGTGGGGGTTTTTGCCACTCCAGCCAAAAAACGTTGCCTACCCCCAATGTAGACTGTTCATTCCCAATCTAAACTAGGCCACTTACAGAAAACTGCATAACTTAGATTGATTCCTCCCCCAGCTTTTTAAACGTCTTTATACACCCAAAGAGAAGGAATCAAACAGTAGAAATTTTTCCACACTCACATTTCCAAGCCTCTTCCTAGCCAGCACTTTAAGTAAAATGTCTCTTTCTGCTTTTTATTCAGAATATCCTATAAGCATTTCTTCAATTGTATCTAGGGCTTCTCTGTTTCTTCTCTATGTGCCCCTATGGCATTTCCACCCCCCAACATGTCTCATACACATAGACTGATAGTCTGTATCAATCCATCACCATTATGCTTATTCATACATTCAGTCCACAGTAAATTTACTCCACCAAATGCTCTGAGACCACTGAGTGGTGTTACCTGTGGCCTGTGTTTTGGGGGACTGCTGCTATATTTTCAACAATCTCTAAACATGGGACATTCAATTATTCCATCAATTGGCCAGAGTGCAAGGTTGCTGTTATGCTCAGCAGCACCAATTACTTTTTCTCCCAACTTCTAGTATAACAACAGTACCATCTCATCTCATTCTTTACTGAGCAATAATGTTTTACCTATATATTTCTTGCTGTACCAAAAAAGTGTGCTTTTGAAATGTTCCCTTTCTATTTATGTTTAGAAGTGAAACAATGTTTCAAGAACAACAGGTTATTTTTTGGACAAGATTAGCCCATGCAGAGAAGGTAACTAG
The DNA here is from genome assembly GCF_001723895.1 of Crocodylus porosus. Lineage (NCBI taxonomy): Eukaryota > Metazoa > Chordata > Crocodylia > Crocodylidae > Crocodylus > Crocodylus porosus. The sequence continues at coordinate 39,244,387 of NW_017728907.1, read as the reverse complement.
TTTATTCTATATAACTATATGTGGATTGGGCAAAAATAATTCACTCCCCACCTTGAGACAGTGCATGGAACAGCTCCACAGCAGGCCACCAGCTACTGTTCTAAGCCATGGGTTGAAAATAGGAATACTGATCCCTTTGTTCTATTCATTTACTCCATGTACTCCCGTGTTCATAGAAATACTCAGTTGCTCTCCACTCTAGACTACCACTAGTGATACCTTCCATACTTCCACACTTGCATGCCTTCCCTTGGAGTTCCCATAGGGATTTCATGGCGCAGAGAAACTTACCTTCATCAAGAGCGATTTCTCATCTAAATTTAGCAAATCAGACAATGAAGCAACAGTTTAGAATAGATGTCCATGATCTTGCAAACAGAGATCTTGTCTATAAATAAGGCTACTTCTTTCAGCTCATATATGGAAGCCAGCCAAAAACATTATTAATGAACTTTCTTCAGCTTCATGGGGACCTTCAGAAAGGTCAAAGCAGGGCTACATTATTTATGTTTTATGGGAAGATGTATTTAATGTTTGTAAATCCATTTGGATAATAACATTGATTTTAATGGGTTGATAGATGTATGTGTCTTTTAATGTACATTACAATAACGATCGCCTAGAGCCTATGAAATATTAAATAACATTTACTTGTTGATTAGACTTATTCTTCAGTGCAATTGTTACTTAACCAAAGTTTTCAAAAGAACACTATACTCTCCATAAAAATGGAACTATTTCTGTTAAGTATTAACTGCTCATGGATGTAAGAAGTTTGCTTTTTTCTCAGTCTTTGGGAATGACAAATTCTGCAGTTAATGGCATCTGCTATTACCTTCCTGCTGAAACTCACTGGAATCCTGAGAAGAGAATAAATTCTCCACCCTCTGGTAGTTGAAGGAGTAGCATTTGGCAGCTGGAGACTTAAGAGAAGATTTGTTACCAGTGGGAGTGTCTAGGATAATGACAGTACAAGAATGGGACTGGCTACGCTAATGGCAGTGTTAAGTTTCTATGCCTGCCCACTATGTATCTCATTTTTTTCAGGAAGTATACAAACTTTCAGTCTGAGCTGGTCACTCATGCAGCAAGTAAGTTTTGTTCTCTTGTGATGGCTGCCATCTTGAGTGATAGAGCTGGGATTTACCTCAGGCTGCTAAAACCAACAGTTTCTACAGCTAGATCTAAGAAGTTAGACTGTCCAACGGAGGACTAAAATATTGTTTCTAGATTAGCCACTAACTGTAATGCAGCAGATGCTGCTGCTTCCTGGGTAAAAAAATAGTAAGTATACTATTACATAGTGAACTGTACAAAAAGACGACTGACTGAAATCTCAAATCACATCATCATTATATGGGCAGTCAAGATCCCACAGTTCAGACTAGAGAGATGAGTTTGGAAAGGTCAAAAAATGGGCTTTTGGGACTTCTATTTGGATCTCACTAAAATGAAGCAATAAGAGTCAGGGGTTTTTTAATCTAGATTTAAAATAAAAAAGAAACACGAGCTGATTGAAATTTCCTCTTACGGGGATACAGACAGAATCTGCATGCAACAGTATCATGGAATGGATGACACCATGTCAAACAAAAAAAGTTACAGACTAAAAAGTAACATAATACCAGATAGTAAATACCAAAGCTGAATGTCTTTGTTTGAATAGGTTTTTTAAAAAGAAAAGAGACATAAATTCTATAGAATTCATAGTGGAGGTACAAATGCATGTACCGTAAGACAAAAAGATACATATATCAAAACTGAAACATAGAGAGCTTGGTCAGGGGACGTATAATCCCTGCTGTCATAACACAAACCTAATGGTGACAAGCAATCTATACCAAAAAAGAAACATGCTGAAATGCATGGTGTAAATATATGTCAAGCAGGATATAAACGAATCACGATTTCAAAAAGAGGACCAAATCTCTGCAAAACAGTCCAAATTGTTTCTGTGCTAGACGTGACCCTTTCCATGTCTGCTAGCAGATCTGACAGCTCCAGTTGCCAGGATAATATATCTAGCATACGGAAGGAGTTTCAGAATCATAGTAATAATCTCTTCACAACTATCAACACCCACAGAATCTACTTTTGACATCCATGCTGGCATACCTAAAGGAAACAGAATTTACTTTGAACAGAAATGGTCACATCTATAGGTAGAAAAAATATGATTAAGTCTATATACACATATTAAAGATGCATTAACAGTGCATAGGTAAAGACTCAAACATAAGGAAATACCAAAGTTGTTTTGTCATTAGATGAATTTTGGCTATGGGTTTAAGATGTATTTTCTGGGAACATTTATGAGACCATGACTTGATTCATGTGCAAACATTCTTAAAAGCAAAGCAGAAGGGTGTAAGTGTGACTGAAATAAAATAGGGTTCCAAGCTATGCATTAATACTGTGGTCTCAGTATTCACCAGCCTTCACCATCCAGGTCTAACAAAGCCATCACTCATCATTTTTAAATAATATGTCAAACCATTTTTTCTGCCACATTTCTAATGTCTTGTAATACATTTTCATTACTATGCACTTACATTAATTTGACTGTTGCAATGGACCCAAAATATCCTTATGGGCTTTCTGGGCTGCTGTACATTTGTGGTACATCTGTGGCTCCCAATGCTTACTCTTGCTTGGAAACATGACAGATCCAGAAGAAAGATCTTCCTCTTTCAGTAAGAGAGATCTCACCTGCAAGAGACTTTTCCAGGAGGCGTCAAGCAGCGGGAAAAAGCTCCTCACACCTTCCCCAAACTGGGGACACAGTGAGACACTGGAGCTGCACACACTCATTCAAATCATCCAGGACAACTCTTGCAGGTTTGTTTTCCTGAAAGAAAAAAAATCTGACCTGTACAGAAGCTCAGATGAAAAAGCAAAGATCCTGCAATGCAAATCCTGAGCTGCCAGGGGTCCCTAGAGCATGCAGCGCAGAGCGCTTTGTGTTGCGGGGGTTAGAGGGGAGGTCTTTTTTGTTGGGTTTTTTTAAGTGAATGCTGGCAGGGATTGTCAGAAAAGGTGGGGCTGTGCAGAGAAGTCCTCCAGCCTTTCTTCTCCCCCATGCTGTGTTGGAGCCCAGCTAAATTAAGCAGGGAATATGACTGCATGCTTCCCTGCACCCAAATGCTGCAGTGTGATTCAGTCAGGGAACAGCCCTGGAACAGAATAAGCCCCCTATGTGCCTCAGTGCTGGGCTTTTCCAGCCTGAAGCACTCAAGGGACATGTTCTGCTTCCTACTTGGCTGGGACTGACACATGCTTTCCCATGCACTGTGGGAGAGGGCAGGAGAAGCAGCAAAGCATGCTGGCTACCTGTACAGAAGTTCTCTCTTGAGAGTCACTTTACTCAAATTGTCCCCAAGTTATTTTTCTCCCAGAGTGGCCACTTTTACTGTGGGAGAAAAATTACAAACTTCCAAAGAGAACACAGACTCTCCCTGCAGAAACTGAACATCTGTCCAAGCCCTGGAACACCTGTATGCTCCCTCTCTCAGAGTGATTTCTAACACTCCACATTTCTCAGAATAACAAGTGACCTGTCAAAGAACCACAGTTATTTTAGGGCAGGTAACTGTTCTTTTTTAATTACTTATCAATGAAGATCCCACTGTAGGTGGCTGGTAAGCAGCACCCAGCCTAGACAGTGGCAGTGAGTTGTTCCACCAGTCCAACAGTGATCACATCCTGAGGTCAAATGCAAACTTTGAGCTGCTAAATCCAAGGCATAGAATTGGTTGTTGCTTCATATTGCCACATGAGATATTTCTGATATCAGAATATTCCCGGGTGTGTTGAAAGATGTTGCTTTTCTTCTGTTGGAGTGAGACTTACTGATCAGTGGGAGTGGTACATCTGCTAACTGGTAATATATACTGGATATGCTAGATCATCCACTTTGAAATGCTAAGAAGATTGCCTCAGGTATCCAGGTTGTAGCCATATTGGTCTAGAGGGAAAAGGAATCAGAACTCATGGTAGAGGTGGTATCTTTTATTAAAGCAACTAGATTTTTGCCCAAAAAAACTCTTTAATTGCAAGCTGTCAGGCACAAGATTGAGAAGATTGCTTGACCTTTACAATGTCCAGCCATGGCTACAAACAGATACAAAGATTGTGAATAATTTGGTCCTGTCAATATAGTAAGACAAAGTCCTGGTTATGTCTAGTTTGTGCAATTTTTCTTCCTCTATGACTATTGTGGTTTCAGGAAAAAGACTGGTGAAAGACAGAGACTAACTTAGCAATGATCTTTGGATGAAGCCTTAGCATCACTTTGTCCCTGTGGAATGTCTCATATAGAGGGAGCTTAACCATGAGACTGACGCTCACTCTCCCTCCTGCTTGAACCCACTAGGAGAACTGTCTTCACTGCAATGTAGAATAAGGATTATTCTGAAAGAAGTTCAAAAAGACCTCAGGAAGATCACACTGGGTAATCTTCCAAGAAAGAATAGCAACTTTGACTGGTAGATAAATGTGTAAGAGCCCTTTGAGACTTTGACATCACAGAGTGAAAAAAACAGATCATGACTACAACTGGATAACAGATAGCTGTGATATGAACCTTTATAGGCTGGTTTCTTGTTCAGCTATATCTCACATACAACTAAAGATGCTGTTACAAAGTTACCTTTACAACATTTTAAATCTGTGGACTGTTATGCTGTCAGACAGAATAGTTTCAGAGTGGTCACTGGTTAAGGCTTAATGCCAGCTCAGACCTGCACTACTGTGACTTACCACACGAGGACCCATCCAGCAGGGGCATGAACTGGAGCTAGGACTCTATCCCTTTCTGCAGTAGGAGAAGAAGGGGAAAGATGGCATGTAGCTCAAAGGTGGAAAAACAACCAGGAGGGCTGTTGCTCCCTTCACTCTGCAGCCAACAGAAGCCTGCCAGAGCCACAGTAGGAAGAGGGGGGAAGTATTGAAAAAAAAAAGTTTGCCGTGAACAGGCAAGGAAGAGAAAGTTAAAGAGAAAGGAGTATTCTGGGATCACACCGACTGGGAGTGGGAGGAGGTGTTGGCTTGGGGCCAGTATCACCACCTTGGGTAGAGTCAGGAGAGTTGAAAGTTTCCCACAGAGCAAAGGAGTGAAAGGGGCTGGAAATGGTGCATCTTGGGATGCGGGATGAATGAAAATAGAGTGTTTCATCTTCCTGGAGCACACTAACAAGATCCTAGAACAACCTGACTAAAATAGATCAAAGGACCCTGTTCAGGCAAAGGTTAAAATATTTAGATGGTCCTTAGCATGTTTTAACACCCTTAAACTGAGTGAACCCTCCCCATTTTAAGTGCTTTTGTGATGGTTTAAAGGTAACCTGGAACACCATCCTAATACTGAAGCATCTTCAATATTGAGATGTGGGCTGTAGCTGAACTAACTAGTGGGCCACCATTCCTGGGAACCTCTTTTATTTGGATGAGTAAGTTCTGATAATATTTTCCAGCTCTGAATCAGAATTTTCTGCACCTATAGAAAGCAGCGTTTATTTATGGTTCTTGACCAGAACAAAGTCATAATGCCAAGTAGAAGTGACCAGCAGTCTTGATGGACTATCCAACCACTGTGGTATAACTTCAGGTTTTGGGATCCAGGAGCTAAGTGTATACTTGTAGAAGGTTCACCAGGCAAAACTGCCTTTGAGACTGTTGCCAAAAAAATAAGCCCAACTTACAGTTTCCTAGGTCATCTTGCAAAGTTGGTCAGGTTTGATACAGTTTACGTATTCTATGCCACAACAGTAGGTCCTTTTGTATTCTTTTACTAGACATGTTACTGAGCTCAGAGCACAAACTTGTGTGTGTTTTCAAGCACACATCTCTACAAGTGTTTAATGTAACATTTGGACTCTTTCCACACTTCTTTGGAAGCCTATCATATTTACTTCCAAGATCTTTGTACAGTAATACAAACCTGAGCAGCATGGTATATAATGCAAATTCTTTACCATTCTGCACACATTCTTACAACAATTTATATGGCAGCTTTCACAGAACTCTTAAAAATGAAGCTTACAACAGAAATATATTTGAGAAGCATCTTCCTCAAAACCTCAATATCCTTACCCAAAGAGTCTCTAAAGGAATCAAAATTGTGAATCATAGTTTTACTTCTCATGGGATTACCTGAGGATTTAAAGGCAGAAAACAGCACAGAAATTACCATGCAGGGACAAATTTCCCTTAGTCTAACTTTCATAAATAATTATAACTGAAATGAGATAAAAGTATTTTTAGCATGGGGCGTTCCATAAATTACTGTATTCTCGTGGAAGAGACAAAAATCTCAAAAATTCTTTAAGCAGAAAAAAATGTCTCCTACAGAAAAATATACCATATAGTGCAGAATATATAATACATAGATTAAAAATGAAGACATATGTAGATCTGACAAGGGAGACTCCCATCAACTTCATGCAGGAATTAAATTGCATCATACTTCTCTAGGAGTGTGCAGGAAGTATACATGCATATTACATTTCTTGTACCAACCTATCTCCTTGCACTTATCTGAAAGAACAGAGATAGGTGCCTCACTTACCTTCCTAGTAGGTCTTCTAATGAGGAAGAAAATTTAAATTTTGGTTGTCCTGACCTCCTGAGATCCCTTCCAAACCTAAGTTTCTATGATTTCATGATCTCATTTGAGGCATGCTGATGAAGTTGCTAAGCAAGTGCACTGAATTAACGTGTAGCCCAACCACCAACCCTCTTCCCTTCCCCACCCCCCAACCTTTTCTTGGGAGGCACTAGCCCCTTGGCACTGGAATTATGTACTGGTAAATCGGGTTTCTATTTGGAACTCCTCTCTTTAATTATTATTTTAGTATGGACTGTCCAGAACAATGGGCAGCCCACAATTCTGAAGCACTGATCTAATATCATACTAGTCTGGGTCCTAGAAGTTTCTAACCACACTCCACGTGCTTTAGTTGTGTTGGAATTAGACATTATCAGCATCAGGCTAGATCAGGTTCGCAAGGAGCAAACTTAATGAAAAATAATCAGCTTATTTGACCAATAACAATCTTTCATCTGTTTTCTCAAAGCAAAACAAAGCAAAAATACCCAGCTTCCCATGGCTCCATGCTCCCACTGTGTTAAACCCCAGCAGCCCCATGCTCTGGCCTCCAACCTTTCCACAGCACAGCCTTCTCTCAACCCCAGCCCCAGGACAGGAATAGGAGAAGTATACAGGGAAGCCACACACCCCATCAAGCCACCTGCCCAGGGGAGAGCAAGCAACAGAGAGGAACTAGGGCCAGGCAACACAGAAAAATTACTATTAACCTCAAAATAACCATGGTTTTTACCCACCTTTGATAAGACACACAAGTGGTGAAGCAACTTATCTAAAGTCCCACAGAAAGCATGGGACTTAGTAAAGGGGATTGCACTGCATATTGAATATTGTACAAGTTGAATTTGGAATCCGTCATGGATCTGGAATCCAAAGTGCAAGATTAAAAGGTACTGAGAAGAAAAGATGAGGGGAGGAAAGATAATTGTGCAACTGGAGTAGGAGATTCACCTGATATAATAGCAAAGTCATGGGACTCTGGTAGATAATCTGGTAGGTAGACAAAAAAGGGGGTAATACCAAATATTCAACTAAAGTTACAATAAACACCTGAATCACATACCTTTTATCTAGGCTGTTTGCATACACATTGAAAGATAATGTAGAAGCAACATATCTGAAATGGGAAGGGGAAGCTAAAGAAATAAGTTAAGAACAAACCAACCTAAACAGCAAAAATACAGTGATCATTTGACATCAGCTAGTCAACTATAAAGTATCCAATAAAATACTAATGGCATGCAACTAAAAAGCAGGTGGTGACTGTTAAGAAAGGGTTTTCCAAGGCATAGCATCTTCTGATCATCTTTGAAGTGATAGTAGGTGAAGACCTCACTGCTGGAACAAGAGGTTTAAAAATAATAATCTGTATCAAGATAGGAATGTTCAAATAATTTAAAGTGCTTCCATTTAGAATGTGAGATAAAAGGGTGAACATTCACTGAGAAAATACTTGATATATTGATTTACAGATCAGAGATACATTTTCAGTGAGCTCCTTTCAGGGTGCAGTTCACAAAGCACATCTGAGAAGACAAGAGGATATGGAAACTTGGGCTGCAAGATCTAAACTGGAGAAATATGATTCCAAACTAATCATTATTCAGTCAACACTTTAATACAGACAAATATGCTCTCACTTAAATCCTTGGGGGCTTCCTTAATCCTATCTGGATTTACTTTCTGTGAATTTGAGTAATCAAAAGTTGGAGATGGAATGCATCTTGAGTTAGGGGTATGTATGGTGGGGGGGGGATTATTGATTGATTTCTAGAGAAATAGACTAACCAAAGCAAAAAACCAAAAAAAAAAATTAAAATGGGGTTATTTCAATCAGGAGCAATCAGCTATTTTATTGTTTTGCTTTTCTTTAGCAAACACTCTTGTGAACATTGTAATTGTGCTATTCTGTAGTTAAACAAAAGCAGCTTCAATGCAACTGTCACTGCTCTGTTTCATAGTTAGGAAGAGAAGCATTCAGAGCGATGGCAGTAAACTGAAAGACAAGACATCTTAACTCATCTTACTGTCAAAGGGGTAGGTTTATGCAAAGAAAATAAATGTCAGCTGAATTACTTACCAATAGGAAGTAGAGAACAAGCACAAGATATTTGCAAATAGAGCTGGGCTGGTCAGGAATTTTCCTGCGCTACAGGAGCTATGAAACTCCAAGCTGAGTCAGGGCTCCCAGAACTACCAGGTTACCTATTAGAGAAATGGATAGCCTGAAAGCACAAAGAGCTCAGACTCTAACTGGGGCTGCCCTGCGGATCAGAGTTTCAGAGCTTTGTGTTATGGAACTGGAAGCCTCCCATTCCATCCCATCCCTCTTTGACTGTTTTAGGTCCCAGTTCTCAAGCTAGGAGACTGGAAGCCCTGGGAAATCCTATCTCAAGCTTTCAAACAGGGGCATAAGCAGGGCAGTTTGCAAGCAGTCCACTGGGAGCAAGAGAAGCCAGACATCAGGCACCAGGCCCTGTTCCAGGAAGGTAAGCAAGCCAGGGTTGCCTGTGTGGTTGGCTTGCTGAGTGCTTGTTTGGTGGGCTGTGTGTTTGAGTATGTGCTGTGAGAAGCTGGGAGTGCTACTAGCTGGCTGATTGTTGCCTGTGTCTGACAAAAGCCCTAACAAGGGAGTGGAGTTGGTCCAGGCCCAGGGAGGATACAAAATAAGACCCCCTGAATGACCAGAGGCAGCAAACAGGGCAGTTTGCAAGCAGTCCACAGGTCAGTTTTCCACCCTCTCTTTAAAGAGTAGCCTTTAAGGTAAGTTCTTTCATTAATTAAGAGTAACTAACCTACATATATTTAGTGTAAAAAGCCAAAGCTCAGCAGCTAGACTAATACTTAAGTGCCTTGTTTAACTAGAGTCCAGGGGGAGTTTGCTTGGAAACTCTCAGCTCCCTTCACTGTAAGCTTGTTGAGAGGAAGCAGGTTAACAGGGAAAAGGGAACCTATCAGAACCAAGGAACAGCAAACAGGCCATCTTGCAGGGGAGTTTACTAGGGAAAAACTGCTTGAAGAGAGGGGCCCAGAGAAATGACTGGAGGATATTGCAATGCCAGAGCCACTGCCACTGCCAGCTCATCCTCTGTTTGCATTTGTAAGGTGTCTGTCCAGGCAGGACCACTCACCATCAGGGCTTCCACCCAGGTGTTGGTTTGGTGCTGTGGAGACTGCAGCTTCAGGTTCCTTCCAGTGACAGCCAGGTGAGGGAGTGCCTGTGATGTGAGCAACATCTCCTGGTGGTGTCCCCCATGAACAGAAGGAGGGGTCAAGGCTCTGAAGCATCCTCTGCCATGAAGACTTCATTGATTCAATGCTGGAAGAGACCCTAGGACTGTGGAGGAACAACTGCCAGAGGAGGCACCAGAGAAGGAAGAGGACATAAACACACAGGAAGATGGAAGCTCGTAACCTCTGGCAGCAAACAGAAGTCTTCATTTCCACCTGCAGCAGTTTGCCTGTGGAACAGATATGGAGCCCTAGCAACAGAGGAGGAAGAGCATGTTCCACTGGTAGAAGAGGCAAAGCCAGAAATCCCCAAGGTTGGGAGGATCAAGACCACTGCCACCAAGAGGAATCAGGTGGTGGTGGTTGAAGATGGTTGTTGGCGCTCCCCCTTCTGTGAGGAATAGATACATCCTTCTGCTAGCTTAACCTGTTGTCTCAGGTCTGCTGCTTGACCAGAGCCCAGATCGAAGATGTCGCAGGAGGATTACTGAGATGCATCCAGCCCTCTGATTACTACCCCATGCTGCTCATCCATGTGGGCACCAATGATACTGCAAGGGGTCACCCTGAGCAGATCAAAAGTGACTACAGGGCTGTGGTGCAAGGATGAGGGAGACAGGGACTCAGGTGGTCTCCTCAATCCTTTCAGTCAAAGGGAAGGGCCCAGGCAGGAGCAGATGCATCCTGCAAATCAATGCATGGCTGCACAGATGGTGTAGCCAGCAGGGCTTTGGCTTCTTCAACCACACAATGTAGCTCCAAGAGGAAGGATTGCTAGGAAGAGATGGGATCCACCTGATGAAGAGAGGGAAGAGCACCTTCACAGAAAGACTTGCTAACCTAGTAAGGAGGACTTTAAACTATGTTTGCCAAGGGGAACTGAGACAAAAGCCCTGAGGTAAGTAGAGAAGCAGAGACCTGGAAGAAGCGCAAGGGGAAGCCTTCTCATTCTCCCTGAGAAAGTAGGACAATCTGCTAGTTATATCAGGTGTCTATACACAAATGCAAGGAACCTGAGAAACAAGCCTGAAGAACAGGAAGTCCTTGCACAATGACGGAACTATTACATGACTGGATTAATGGATACTTGGTGGAATAGCTTGTATGACTGGAGCACTATCATGGATGGGTATCAAGGACCAACCAGCAAAGGAAAAGAGGAGTTGTGCTGTAAGTAAAAGAGCTGTATGATTGCTCAGAGATCCAGTACGAAACTGGAGATAGGCCTGTTGAAAACCCCTGGATTACAGCCAGAAGGAAAGCAACAAGGGTGACATCTGGTGGGTATCTGCTATAGATCAGCAAACCAGGAAGAAGAGGTGGATGAGGCTTTCTTCAAACAGCTAGCAAAAGCTTTCAGATCACAGACCCTGGTTCTCATGGGGGACTTCAACCACTGTGACTTCTTCTGGGAAGGCAATACAGCAGTGCACAGGCAATCCAGGTAGTTTTTGGAGATTGGTAGGGACAACTTCTGGATGCAAGTGCTGGAGCGGCCAACTAGGGGCTGTGCTTTTCTTGTCCTGCTGCTCACAAACAGGGAAGAATTGGTGGGGAATGTAGAAGTGGACAGCAACTTGGGCAACAGTGACCATGAAATGCTTGAGTTCAGGATCTTGAGGAAAGGAAGCAAGGAGCGTAGCAAAGTAAGGACCCTGGACTTCAGAAAAGTAGACTTCAACTCACTCAGGAAACTAGTGGGCAGGATCCCCTAGGAAGCTAGTCTGAGTGGGAAAGGAGTCTAGGAGAGATGTTATATTTTAAAGAAACCTTACTGAGGACACAGGAACAAACTATCCCAATGTGCAGGAAGACTAGGAAGTATGGCAGAAGACCAGGTTGTCTTAGCAGGGAATTCTTCAGTGAACTAACACACAAAAAGGAAGCTTACAAGAAGTGGAAACTTGGACAAATGACTAGGCAGGAGGATAGGAGTATTGGTTGAACAAGCAGTGATTAAATCAGGAAGACCAAAGTGCAATTAAAGTTGCAGTTAGCAAGGGATATGAAGAGTAACAAAGATTTCTACAAGCATGTCAGCAACAAGAGAAAGATCAGAGAAAGAGTGGGTCATTTACTAAATGAAAGAGGCAGCCTAGTGACAGATGATGTGGAAAAGGCTGAAGCATTCAATGTCTTTTTTTCTTTACCTCAGTCCTCACAGGCAAGGTCAGCTCCCAGACTACTGCAACTGGCAGCATAGTTCGGGCCAGAGGTGAGCAGCCAACAGTGGTGAAAGAACAGGTTAGGGACTATTTTGAAATTCTGGACATATATAAGTCTATGGGGCTGGATAGATGAACCTGATAGGTGATGAACCTGAGGGTGCTGAGGGAGTTGGCTGATGTAATTGCAGAGCCACTGGCCATTTTCTTGATTGGGAAAGGTCCTGGAACACTGGAAATGGGCAAATATAGTGCCTATCTCTAAAAAAGGGAAGGAGGAGGATCCAGAGAACTACAGACTAGTCAACCTCACCTCAGTCCCTGAAGAAATCATGGAGCAGTCCTTAAGGAACCCATTTCTAAGCACTTGGAGAAGAAGGTCAGTATGGATTCACCAAGCACTTGGAGATCAGGAACAGTCAGCATGGATTCACCAAGGGCAAGTCATGCCTGACCAACTTGATTGCCTTCTGTGATGAGATGATAGGTTCTGTGGATAGGGAAGAGCTGTGGATGTGATATACCTTAACTTTAGCAAGGCTTTTGATAGTTTCCCACAACATTTTTGCTAACAATCTAAGGAAGTATGGGTTGAATTAAGACCTGGCTTGACAAAGCCCTGACTGAGATGATATGGTTGGGTGGGGTCCTGCCTTGAGCAGGGAGTTGGCCTAGATGACTTCCTGAGGTCCCTTCCAACCATCATTTTCTATGATTCTATCATTCGCAAGGTTTCCAGGTTAACTGCCATGGCGTTGGGAGCCTGGCAGTTCTGGCATGTGGCTCCATAGCACCCCTGCCACACAGGCAGGCCCACGCTAGGAAACCCAGAGATTCCAGACTCCTGAAGCAGCTATTTCCCATGAATTGGAACTCCAGAGTTTTGGCTAGTTTTGTTTACAAAAGCTGTCATTTTTTATGAAAGAACAGGAATCATAATCAGGCCATGTGCAGACAAACTGAGAGGCATGTGTGCATGACACTTTAAAGTGAGCTAAACGCATTTCCACTGCTTTAATGGTGTCTGTGTTTGCACGCCTCAGCGGTGTATTGAGCATTAATTCCAGCCACTGTAGGAAATCTGGCAGCATAACGCACCTTAAATGACTTGGGGCACAGAAAACTAAAACTCCTCAAACCTTGCGAATGATAGAATCGTAGAAAATGATGGTTGGAAGGGACCTCAGGAAGAGGAGTTTCAGTTTTGCTTTGTGGCTGTAAGGACAGCAAGCACCGGCTCTGTGCAACTCTGTAGGAAGCCCTGTAGACTGCCTGGCAGCAGCCTGGGAAAGCAGGCTCCGCCCAAGAAAAGCAGCAAGCCTGATCTTTCCCCCACCCCCAGAGACTGCCTGCCTGCTTGCCAGGGCCCAGTGCTTCCCTCCATGGCTGTGGTGCCCCTTGGGACTGCCCAGACCGGGTGGGTGCTGCCTGGGGGATGGGGACCGCTGCTGCCACAGAGGGAAGCAGCATCCCCCTCCTGTAGCCCAGGGACCACTCCACCTCCCAGCAGCTCACCCTCCCCTCCCCGCCAGAGAGGCAGGTAAGTCAGCAGGGTGTGTGAATGACATGGGGGTTTAATCAACCCTAAACTGAAGCAGTGTTTTTTAAAATGGGGGATTTTTTAAATGGGAGGAGGGCGAGTGTACACAAAACAGAGGCTCTAATTTAAAGCAATGGGTTATAAAAAACACCGCTTCAATTTAGGGCCCCTGTTTTGTCTACACACTCCCATAATCACTATCATATCTAACAATCAAAGAGATCATTGGATAGTAGCTCCTAAAAACCATGCCAGTACCCAAGATGAAAGGATGAGGTTTTAAAATAACTGATCCAAGTAACATTGATGTGAATCAGAAATAACACTATTCAACTGATTTGCAAAAGAAGATTCTAGTGTAAAGGGACCCCCTCACTCCCTCCCTCCAAATTCCTTAATTCCTTCATTAGCAGTATTAATCTGGAGGTCTTTCAAAAAGAGGCCTCCTTGTAATCTTTCCATCCATTTCGCTTCTGATTGAGGCTGGAAATGCCATAAAGTGAAAGAAGCTGAAAGAGCTTCAACAAAAAAGGGGAAAAAAATTCCAAATATTTCAAAATAGCAACAAGTTTGTTCTATCTTTCTCTGATTTTTCTAAAAGGACAAAGAATTTAGCTCTAAGTAGCAAAGGAAAACCCAGGTTCATCCTGACCAGCTAATACAAAAATACCTGCTAAAGTATTTAAGGACTTTATTTCCTCCTAAATACTTGAATACAGTTTACAAGAACACAAGGAAGAAGAGTGTCATCAAGCCACAATATGGTAGGAGGCAACACAGAAATGAGTCAGTCCAATAGGAGCTATTAGAAGCAAGAGAAGACAAAGCAACTTCTTGATGGTCAGCTTGCAGGCCATTCATTGAGGGATGAATTTCTGGTGAAACAAGGATGAGTACAATCAGATCTATATTCTACCTCACTGTCCTCCCACTTCAAGGAGTTAGGCTCCGGAGTGGGGAGAGACGCGCGGGTGAAGCCCGCTGTGCCCCCACTCTCCCAAAGCCCCCCAGACACCCCCTCAGCAGCCGCAGAGCCCCCTACCGACCCCCAGCACAGCCGGAGGTAAGCGGGTTCATGCTGGGAAGGGGTTAACTCCTTGCTCCCTGGGAGGAGGCCGCTGCCCAGGCCCCTACTTGGCCCAGCCCCCCAGGGAGTAACAAGAGAGAGTGGGGTACTCACCAGTCCCCCTCCTGTAGGGCAGGGCCCCCCAAATCCCGGGCAAGGCCCCCCTGGCCTGAGAAGCCAGCGTTCCCCGACGGCAGGCCCACTGCGCATGCACGCAGTTTAAAATGGCCCGCCAAACAGGGGGGAAAAAAAAAACCTCAGTTAGGCTCTGGAGCAGTGAGAGACGTGCGGGTGAAGCCCGCTGCACCCCCGCTCCCCCGAAACTCCCCAGACAGCCCCTCAGCAGCCGCTGAGCCCCCTGCCGACGCCCAGCACAGCCGGAGGTAAGCGGGCTCGTGGTGGGAAGGGGTTAACTCCTCGCTCCCTGGGAGGAGGCCACTGCCTGGAGCCAGGCCGGGTCAAGCCCCCACCCAGGCCCCTACTTGGCCCAGCCCCCCAGGGAGCCACGCAACCGGAGCCGCGCGAACATGCTGGGTAAACAGGCGCTTGAGTTAACACGGAGTTCGGGCAGAAGAGGGCGCAGGAGGGCACAAGACCCTACCTGCGACCCCCCCAGAGTAGTCAGTCCCAGCCGTAGCCAGCCTACCAGAGGCATGACACGGATGGGCACGCACCGCACCCCGAGGGTCCCCTCAGATTCTGCGGCCCCCCCACTGGGCACCTCAGAGACGGCCACCCAGACAGAGCCCATGGTTCCGGGCTCCACG
>NW_017728907.1:39187519-39229003 GCF_001723895.1 Crocodylus porosus | reverse complement strand
ATTCAGAGAAGTTCAGAGATTCAGGTAGTCCCCACATGCCGCCACAGGGAGCTGGACCCAGACTCTGTGCTATTAAGTAGGGGGCAGGGGAGCAGGGGCTGCAGGACAGGGGAGGGGACCATGGGAGGACTCCAACCAGGCCCCATCCCCTGCCTGATCCTCCAGTCCCCCGCCCCCCATGGCTGCCCTCCATCAATGCTGACCTAGTAAAGGAACACCTTGAGAGGCTGGATACATTGAAGTCAGCCGGCCCTGACCACCTACACCCCAGGGTACTCAAGGAGCTGGCAAGCATCATAGCCCAGCCCCTGGCATGGATCTTTGAGAACCCCTGGCACTTTGGTGTAGTGCCCAAAGACTGGAAGAAGGCCAGTGTGATACCTATCTTCAAGAAAGGGAGGAAAGTGGATCCGGCTAACTATAGGCCCAGCAGCCTGATTTCTATCCTGGGGAAGGTCTTAGAAAAGTTTATTAAGTAGGCCATCCTTAATGGACTGACCAACGCCAACATCCTGAGGGATAGCCAGCATGGGTTTATTGCAGGTAGGTCTTGCTTGACCAATCTCATTACCTTCTACGACTAGGTGACCTATCACCTGGACAAGGGAGAAGAGATTGATGTCATATATCTTGACCTCAAAAGTCTTCAATCTGGTATCCCATGATCACCTCTCGGCGAAACTGGCCAATTGTGGCCTTGGGTCCAGCATGATCTGTTGGCTGGGGAATTTGCTCCATGGTCAGACCCAGAGGGTGGTAACTGATGGAAGTCAATCATCATGGTGCCCCATGACCAGTGGGGTCCTCCAAGGCTCTGTCCTTGGACCCATACTGTTGAACATCTTCATTAACCATGTGGACATTGGAGTCAGGAGGGGACTGGCCAAGTTCGCCGATGACACCAAACTTTGGGGCAAACCATCCACACCTGAAGATAGGCAGGTGATCCAGGCTGACCTGGACAGGCTTAGCAAATGGGCAGACGAGAACCTGATGGTGTTTAACACGGAAAAATGCAAGGTTCTCCACCTTGGGAGGAAAAACCTGCAGCATCCTTATAGGGTCAGCAGTGCTATGCTGGCTAGCACTACCGATGAAAGAGACTTGGGGGTCATCATTGACCACAAGATGAACATGAGCTTTCAATGCAATGCTGCAGCTAGTAAAGCAAGCAAAATGCTGGCTTGCATCCATAGATGCTTCTCGAGCAAATCCCCGGACGTCATTCTCCCCTTGTACTCGGCCTTGGTGAGGCCACAGCTGGAGTACTGCGTCCAGTTTTGGGCTCCACAATTCAAAAAGGATGTGGAGAAGCTTGAGAGAGTCCAGAGGAGAGCCACGCGCATGATCAGAGGTCAGGAAAACAGACCTTACGACAACAGCCTGAGAGCCATGGGGCTCTTCAGCCTGGAAAAGCAAAGGTCAGGGGTGGTCTGGTGGCCACCTATAAGTTTATCAGGGGTAACCACCAGTTTCTGGGGGAACGTTTATTCACCAGAGCGCCCCAAGGGATGATGAGGTCGAACGATCACAAACTCCTGCAAGACCGTTTCAGGGTGGACATAAGGAAGAATTTCTTTACTGTCCAAGCCCCCAAGGTCTGGAACAGTCTGCCAGCAGAGGTGGTTCAAGCACCTATACTGAACACCTTCAAGAGCAAATTGGATGCTTATCTTGCTGGCATATGACCCCAGCTGACTTCCTGTCCTTTGGGCGGGGGAACTGGACTCAATGATCTTCTGAGGTCCCTTCTAGTCCTAATGTCTATGAAATCCATGAAAAAGCCCCCACTCACCAGCTGCTTGTTTTTTTTTTTAAAGAGGCGGGAGCTGGGACTGGGGCAGGCAGCCATTGACAGGGCTGGGAGAGTGGGCGGAGCATGGGGCCTGTCCGATTTTGGAAATTTGGTGGCGGCCACATCTCCAAATCAGATTCAACTGTATCAATTCAGGACTCACCGAATTGAATCACTGTCCCCTAAATCAGCCAAATCTGAATCGAAAGCAAATACTAGCTGCTTTGCACAGGCCTAAAATCAGCTGTATTCACTGCATATCCACAAACTATGGGGAACCAACTAACTAGTTTGAAAACTTTTTCTTACTGGGATTTTCTCTCATATGTGTTAATTTGAGCTAGCTGTCTCAGGAACTTACCTTTTCCCTAATGAAGCCCTTAAAGGTGGTACTTCCTGTCTCTTGTCAGGACAACACTATATATGTAAAAGGCAGGACTGTGTGAGGAAATGAGTGGTCACCATGTTATCCAGTGCAGGGAAATGTATATGATTTGTCAATATATAACAATAGGTAAAGAATTCATGTCTCTGTATGGAAGTATTTATTTAAGTACTTGTTGCACTAAACTCTTTCCAGGTCATGGAATGTTTATCACAACAGCTACCTCTTCCATAATGAGCTTCATAATGAAGTTTTTTGATCTTCTAAAAACTCAGATTCTGATATGGATATTTCCTAAGCTAGTAACCATCTTGTCTGCTGAAAGGATGTTTTGTGCAACACGGAGGGTTACTATCCTTAGGACCTGGTACTGTTGAATCAAAATTCTGATGTTAAAATTTGCTTGAATGATGCAACGACATTTCAATGCAGCATGATTCAACACATTTAAGGGAGGGAAGTATTCCATAGTAAACAGGATTTTGCACTTTCATGGATGCTAATCTTATGTCCTTAGTTTGGCCTGTGTCAGATTCAGAATTTTTCAGTGAGATATGATGTAGACAGCAAAAAGTACCTTCAAAATTTCCATCATCAAATAAACATCCATATTCTGTTATTGCTCATCTGACCCAAACTGAAATTTCTAATTAACCCCTACATGCTTCTGATCCTCTTCCTAAAGGGGAATTTTAAACCTTCCCATTTTAAACTGCTGTATACTGGTATAATGAGTTCCTATCTTGCTCAAATTGCAGCACTGGGGGCATTGATACACTTCACTTGGGATTTGGAATGTACTACACACTAGGATGGCAAGATTTGAGGTTTGGTTTAGTTAATTAGTTTGCTTTCTTTGTTATTTTTCCATATGCTATTTTTGAGACACTAAAAGGTTGACTGCTCAATAGAGATATTTGGTTCAGGGGAATTTGCATTGCCTTATCTCTGCAGTGGGGGAAAAAAAAACCCAAATATTTTCCCCCTTATTACTTCACTAACTTGTCCAAATATTTTTTTCTTGTTTACTAAGAAAGAGACAATTACAAATCTTCCAGAAACTGTCATATATATTAAGAACACACCATCTTTCATGCAAAGTGCTTAGCAGTAGGCATAATAAAAATGCATTTCTTTATTATTTGTGACTTATCTTAGCAATTTATGATTTTTCTATGCTATAAAAAGCCTTTTGGATCCCAACTTTGAGATATCTTAAATAGTATGTCTGCATTAAATTAAGGCTGTTCTATACTATATTATTAGTAAAAACAAAATTGCAAGACCCTTTCACAGTGTAAATTAGCATGGCTCCTTTGACTTCAGCAGAGTTATACAATTTACACAATGCCTGAGAATCTGGCAAATATTGTTTATAAAATTAAGGAGGAGTAATTCTGAATTCCAGCCCCTAACAGGTATAATTTTAAAGAAAATAGAGAAACAACCAGCACGAATAATTTTAATATATAGTAAAATATAGTTTAGAAGTAAATGTACTTGGTGCTATATTTCTTGTAGTTTACCTGTATCACAAATGGACATTTCATTGTATGAACATTTAATACAATTATATATAATTCACAACAAATTTGACTGAGGCTTCTCAGTTTGGGGAGATTCTTGAGGAGTTTAATTACATGACTAATTTCTTCTTCCCCATTCTCCACAAAGGACTGGAAAAAAAAATCTGCTCCCTTCTGAAACACACAGTTGTTTTCCTTTCACATCCATGCCCATATGGTACTAAAAGCTTGAATCCAAAAACATTTTCTCACTACTGAGAGTAAATGCCTGATCATTACTTTGAGCATATGGTAACATTTTATATTGTGCTTCTATTTATAAATCTTTTATCATTTATTAAATGATATAGCACATTTATACTACACCCTGGTTCATGACAACTCTACGTAGCAAGAAGTCATTCTGTATATGCTGCTTCAGCAAAACACACAGGTATCAGTCATTGTAGCAGCTCACTGTAGCTGCATCTGCAAATTATTAGAAATAAAGCATGTTATAAAATCTTAATTCCTTATTAAACTTTACAACTAACAGCATTAAGTGAACTGTAATTATTTCCATTTCCATCCCTATAATTTAATACACCATATATGAAGCAAACACGCTGTCTATCCTGAAGGCATAATATTTACAAGCATTCTCAAGAGGCTGTATCCTACAGTTAGTTTTCATCTTCAGTGGAAGCTGAGGGTGATTTGCACATCTCTGAAGGCACTCCCTGTATTGCAGGAACTGGCCTGAGCATAAAGCAGCATGATATGGCTAAGACAAACCATCTCAGATAAACATGACAAACAAGTGAACACACTTAAAAAAAAAAAAAAAAAAAAAAAAAGCTAATAGCCACTCTCTGTAGATCAATATTAGGGAATTGTTGCAGGACTGTGTCCAGCAGCTAAAAAAAAAAAAAAAAAAAATCACCTGTTCACAAACCACCAGGTCAAGTATCCTTCACATCAGAATAGCAAGGTTAGAAGACTTTCCTCAAAGAGCTTTTCAATCAAACTTTCCCAGAAGTTCATAAAACATTTGGGTTTAATTGAAGGAAGGCATGCTGATTCAGTGCAAAAGGTTGAATTAAGCTGTGCTTATTCAGTTGTCCTGAAGAAAGACATCATACCATGATCCAGGGTAAGGACAGTACCTCTATGAAGTATTAATGAATTATTCTAGGCATAATCTTTTTAAGAACCATGTACTTGAAACAATGAAGAGAAGGGCATGTAAAACTGACTGGAGTGCTTTATGAAGAAAAGTTCTTAAGAACTACAAGCAAAATTCTCAGTTAGTGTAAATCAGCGTAGTTCACCTGGTTTTGATAGACGGAGCTCTATTTGTACTCACTAGGCATCTAGCCCTATATTTAAAGTTAGGAGAAATGTCTAAGAAGTAATACAGGATGACAGCTCTCTACTATTGTATGAGGGAAATAATTACCAGGGGGAGTATTAGAAAGTCTGATAAGCATAAAAACTTATCCAAAAAAATTGCCAACCATGTACCAGACTGTACCCATTAGATCCTACATGTTTCTCTGAATAGCTTATAGCCCATATGGTAGGAAAACAGGAAAAAGAGAGAGGATTTCAAAGGTTGTCCATCCTCTAGACCCACAAAATTAATCCAAAAGGGAATGCAGCCCTGGGCTGTTATCTTGTCTACAGCGTTCCCTGTAGCGGCATGGTGCAACTGGGGGCTAGAGCTGTGCAGGGACATAGGGTGTCTTCAGAGATGGCTAAAATATGTTTTACCACAGGGAAAAGATCTAAGGCAATGACATCTATTAACACAGAATATATTAAGAATGTTTTATAAGGAGCAATGCTGTAAAGGAAGAGGTTTGGACAAAATAACCTGAAGGAACATTTTCAAAACTTTTCTAGTTAAAAAAGTCTTTGATAGGCATTTCCAGCCCTAATTAAAAATAATTCCTCTAAGTATCTTAAAGACAAGTAACAAAAATGTTATCCACCATCTCAAATAAAAATATGAGTTAGGTGTTTGAAATAATACCTGAAAAAACAAAACAGTTCATTTCTATAGGCTTACAACAATATCAAAGTGACTGCTGTCAAGGGGACAGACAGACAGACCATCAGAGAGCAACTGGCTTTAATGGGTGTGCTGGCCCCTAAGGAAAGCCCCATGTCCAATACTGTTTAATTTTTTTCCTCTTTCAACAGAACAGCAACGTGTCACTGAGGCAAGAGTCCCTCATAGTTGCATGCTGACATTCTTCATCAATGACCTGAAAGATGGCATAGAGCGCACCCTCAGCAAGTTTGCAGCTGACACTAAGCTGAGGGGAGAGGCTGAGGGAACTGGGTTTATTTACTCTGTGAGAGGGGATTTAATAGCAGCCTTTAACTACCTGAAGGGGGTTCAAAAGAAGATAGAGCTAAACTGTTCCCAGTGTTGGCAGATTACAGAACAAGGACCAACAGTCTTAAGTTGCAGCAAGGGAAGTTTAGGTTAGATATTAAAGAAAAAAATTCTCTCTAGGAGTAGCAGTTGGTAAAGCACTGGAACAGTTTACCCAGAGAGGTTATGGATTCTCCATCCTTGGAAGTTTTTAAGACCCACCTAGACAAAGCTTTGGCTGGGATGATCTAGTTGACGGTGGTCCTGCTTTGAGCAGGGGGTGGACTAGATGACCTCCTAAGGTCCCTTCCAACCCTCATTTGCTATGATTCTATGCTATGTTATACTATCACTGACATGATTTCAGAAGTAGAAAACTTCAGTTTCAAAGTCAGTTCTACTGCTTGGTTCTCAGGAGTAGTGCATTGCTTTGATATCTGCAAGCCAGAGTAATTTAGGTTGCATTCTTTAACTGATGTGTTAAAAATGTTATTGTGCTCAAAACCCTGAGGAGACCATGTTGGGGGAAAAGGTGCAACAGAGCAAAATGGACAGATTGCTGTCAGGTTCCTAATTTATTCAAGATTGTGTCCACAGTGCATCTAAATCTTAAATGTGCATTGAGGACTCACCTAAATGGAAGGGCCAAAGTATTTGTGATGGACCATATTGAAAAGGTTTGAGCAAACAACCAAATGGTATTGAGTTTCCTCTCCCTAAATTGTGTCTCAGGCATATCTCCCCACTTGGGGAAAAAAAAAGATATCCCTCAGAAAGCTTTAGTTATAATTTTTAGTAAGGTCACTATTAATTATTCCTCTCTTCATCTCATCCTGTTCTTGAGGAAAATCATCATAGCATGCCATATACAACAGATGAATTTTATGCTGGAATAAGTCACTTGAAGAATGGCAAAGCAGCTGCACTTGATGATATATGTACAGAGCAGATCAAACACTTTGGTCCCACAACCAAGTTACGGGTATTATGCCTTAACAATTGCTCATCAACCCTTAGAATACCTAAATTATGGTGACAAGCCCATGTAATAGTTCTATTAAGCCAGGGAAAGATGCCTCCGAACTTCTGGGTCATCTTTATAAGCTTTATGAATGTCTTATTCTCAATCACCTCATATTGAACAACATCTAATATCAGAAGCTGAATTTAAACCAGGGAAGTCCTGCACTAGCCAAATACTAAACATCACCCAGCATACAGAAGATGGATTTTAGAAAAGGATGATAACAGGTGCTGTGTTTGTAAACCTATCAGTGGCATATGACAGTTGACCACCAAAACCTGCTTGCCAAAGCCTACAATATGACACAAGACTACCACCTAGTGTAGACCATTTGATCTCTTGTAGAATAGATGTTTTTATATAGAACTGTTCAAAAAATGAAGCCACTGGAGACAACAATAAAATGGCCTTCCACAGTGTAGTGTGCTAGCACCCATCCTTTTAATATATATATCAATGACCAAGTCATACAGAGTAATACATGCTGAAGACCTATGTATCATGTTGCTAGAGAAGAAGGACTTTGTCACTGTCAAGAACAGACTGACATGTGCAATGAGCAACCTCTCAGATTACTACAGTAAGAACCAGCTTTGTGCCAAAGCCACCATGATGCAAGTCACAGCTTTTTACCTCCACCATAGAAAAGCCTAGAGGAAATTAAGCATCACCTGAGATGGAATTCCACCGACTAATTACCCAAAAACTGTGTACTTGGGGGTTACATTAAATGAAACACTTACCTTCAAAGCACATGTAGAGAAGATGAAAGAGAAAGTCAGTACCCACAACAACATACTTGAAAATTGGTCACCTCAAAGTGGAGAGTGAACCACAACTATTGCCTTATGTCACTCCACCGCAGAGTTTGCGTGACCAGTATGGGAATAATCACTTCATGCCAAGAAATTAAACCCAGTTCTAAACTATAGCTGTCATGAAATAAAGGATGGTCTAAAGCCAACACCAAAAAATAGTACTTATTGGCTGGCATTGCACCACCTGATGTCAGAAGAAAGGTAGCAAGCCAAAAAGAAAAATCACAGCAGATGGAAGATGGTCACACAGAAGTAAATAAATGTCTTAAGCGTGAAAGACTTTTGTGACCAGTGTTGTGCCATTGGACACAATGGCTGACAGGGCATGACTGAGGTTATGAAAGGAAAGATTATGTGCAATTGGGTGCTCTTGTAGCAAGAAACCCTTTTGTCTGCCTGCCCCCACCCTAAAATGTGAAGCTCCTCTATATGACAAAAGCCCCTCTTTCAGTATTTGTCCCCTTTTGGGGATGCTTTCTCTTTTCTACCTTTTCTTCCTTCCTCTCTCTTTTTCTTTTATTATATCATTAACATTTTTATATAAGGTGTATTTATAGATGTTTTTACAAATGTACTTTAAGTTTAAAAGTAAGTTGTACCATGTAACAATGTTAGCAAGGGCAGAAATCTCTTTATGGAGCAGGTCCCTGAATGAATCATGGTTGACTGTGTAACACAGAAGCTAGTCTGGATAAACATGTTAATGAGTGGCAATTAACACCTACAAAATCAGAGACCAAAGAGAGGAAAGAATTAATAAAGAGCCAGGAATTCCCAGAAACTTCATTGTTAAAAGGTACATTTGAACTAATCAACGCTGGAAACGGACCCTTGGGGCTGAAATAACCCCTGATCAACCACTTCCAGAGCTATTCATCACAGCACTGAATCAACCAAAATTCATCAGCAGACTCCTGAGAGTGTACATACCTGCAAACATGACCCCTGGGGCTGACAGCTACCATCCAGCAGCTACCAAGAGGGACATCCCTTGAGGTCAACAACCCCTGGATTGGGCAAGCCCAAGAACTGGGGAGTCACCAAAGTCTGCCAGAGAGAGAGAAAAGGCAGTGAAGAATGACTCCCAATGGCACCCTTTTTGACCTAACTAGCACCCTGCCTGTCCAGCCAGAAGGACCAGCCAGCGATCCCCTTCTGAAGCAACATTGCACTGAAAGAAGCCTCAACTGGCCATCAACAGTGGACTCCAGCACTTGGGGACAGGTATATCTTGACACCGGTGCTTAGTGTTCATAGCTAGCTACTATGAGTGTGTATATGTGTGTGGATGTTTGTGTGTTTGAGGAGATCAGCACCAAGGTTTATGGTCTGACTTTTGCATCCATCCAATAAACTAGAATTTTATGATGATCCTGTGAGTTGCTCCTTTGTAGCCACACTCTTAAATGGACCCAGAACCCCAGGAGGACCTTCCGAGAGGGACTGATCTAGACTGGCAATCCCTGAGTCACCTGTACATGCAAACTGGAAGATCAAAAACAAACATGATCAATAGGGTCACTCTAATGACACAAATATATGCAAGCAAGGTGAAGTGCAGACTATGGATCACATGCTCATTTGCTGACTCCTTGGTAAGTCCTGTATGAAGGAGGACCTTACTACAACAATGGAAAGAGCCATCACATATGCAAGATTTTGGAAGAACATCCAGTTTATGACAAGGACACGAGAAAAAGAGGACTCTTGTCCAGCTTGTTGTAAAATACCTTTTCCATCATTAACTCCCCCTTCAGTTGGCAATATTTATTCTAAACAAAGTTTATATTTTTTTCTTTATTAGATTAAAAATAATAGCAGCAGGCAGAATTTGCATGAAAAAGGAAGGTCAAACATAATTATGAACGAATATTTGTAAAAGAAATCATAAATTATAACTGTTCCTTAAATATTATCCTGCTTTTTGGCTTTTCAAAACTAGCCTGGAAAGCTCACAAAGGCAAGTTCCTTTTTAAGTTTTGTAAGATTTTTTTTCTTCCAGTTAGTTCATAATATAACACAAAAACTTCCTCTCTCTTTTGGTACACATTTTTGAAACACATTGGTGTTTCTAGCTCCCATCTCAGACAGAACCCAGAAATGCAGAGAAGCATGAAAATAAAAAGTTATGGGGGTGGAGACAAAAGAAGCATTCCAAATTTGTCAAGCTTCCAAAAACATGCTAAGTTTGGATCTAGTTCCAGTTTGGAGAGAAGACTGCTCAGTTCCTATTCTCTTTAAAGTGGCTGGCCCAGGCTCAGAGGATATTGTATTCCCATGGAGTCCTCAAAAATGCATATTACATCTTTTCCCTTAAAAAAGCATCAGAAAATAAGCTCTGGTGCCAGTACATTTGCATGTTTGTTTCCTAAACAGGATTTTAGGAGATTACACAGAACTCATGTATTCAGTGATTCTGTTGTGTTCTCAACTAAATGAACCAGACAGTTGTGTGTTCTCCTGTAGGCAACGAAGCAGAAACTGTTACGTTTTAATTTCAGTGTTCCTTATACATTTAAGTTGTTTCTTTAAAATGTATTTTCTAAAGACACTAACAGCTAGAAATGAGCTGCTGGTCCAAAACATCAAGAGAAGGAACAGAGGAAAGGGAGGAACTCTGAATAATTTAAAGCAAACCCCTTATTGAAAAGTCATTCTTTCTAATCTCAGACTTCATGGCCAAAGACTTTTAGTTGGGTTCTGGCAGAAAGTCAGTAATAATACATATGCAGTCTTAGTGGAGACTGGAAAACAACAAAAAGTGCAAGCCATCCTTGTATAAATGCTACACATTCATAAGGCTTGCTTTTTAGATGTTTCTTCACAGACTCAGTTATAGTCTAATGCAGTGATGCTTGCCTTTTCAGAGCAGTGGGTCAGGTGCTTGCAACATGGCTGCACTATGGGCCACTATTCTCCACGGTGAGGGGAGAGGAGGGGAGGAAGAAAGGAAAAGAGCTTACTTCCGGTAAATAGCGCCTGCCACAGAGGAGGTGGGAGAGAAAAAGGGAAGGGAGAGAGCAAACGGTGCTTGCCATAGGGGTGAGCTGCACAGGGATCAGAGGCATGGTGCAGGGCAGAGAACAGGATGTGACAGGTAACCACTTGCCACTGATCCCCTATGCTGTGGGCTGGATCCAGTCACTTCAGATCTAGCCCTCAGGTCATAGGTTGAACACCTGTGTTCTAGTTCTTGGTATTTCAGCTGAGAATGGACTCTTTGCTATGAACATAGTGTATATGCTGGTGCAAATATGTACACACATGAACAATTTACTCCCAAACGAGTGGCAGAGATTCTTTAGGACAAAACTGTCTTTTATTTACTGTGTCTGTTAATTTAATTTTTTGATAAGGACCTCAGAGGCCTTGAATAAAAATCATATACTTACAGAAATTATTTATGGCGATAACTAAAACAAAAAATAATCCCTGAATCCAACTAAAGCTCCTCCACCTAGTCTTCCATAAAAGCAGTTACTCTAACAAACAGTTACTTCCTTTACTTACCACACGCTGCCTTCTGAAACCAGACAGGCCTCTTTTACAGATTCGCTTAACTGATTCAATAAGGTGAAGCAGGCTACCTGCTTTGAATATCTCTTGGTAAAATCAAATAACCTGGAGGCTCAGGAATTCCCACCAATTATTTCTTCAGAAGTATCTCTCTCATGGCTGCAGAAAACTCATCCAGAATTAGAAGGACTCTAAATTACCATTTGTCATAATCCCTGGGACTAGCAGTGGCTTTCTGGTCAGCCACCTGTGATTTATAAATCCTAGCATAACATTCTGAACCTCTCGCATACCCTGAACCATGTTCTTTGGGGAGTGTTGTGTTAAGCTTCCACTTAACTCTCCTCTTGTTCCCGGTAACAGTCCCTCCCTCCTCTCTGATTAACAATCAATGCCATTTCTGAAGGCAATGCCAACCAGGAAAAGCAATATGATGAAAACTATTTTTAAACTCTTTTGCAGGTAGAAAGAAAAAGAGTTTGTCACTATCAGCATTAGCATCTCCACACACACCACCAGCAAGTGTTCCATATCCTACCATCTTAGAATTGCTAACCCATTTAACAATACATTAGGGATGTCCATATATTGATTCAGAAGGTAGCATGGAGCATTTCTGGCCAAGAGGATTACTAAATGGAGGACCCTATGCACTCACATGCAAAAGCTGCAGAAAAGGAAAGTCTAGGAACAGAGCTCTCCCTGCAAACTCTGTACCTATGTAGCCTCTACTAAAGGGTGTCATTTCAAGCGTCTCTTACATGCCTGCAAATAAGTTAGTGCACACCCAATAGCAGTAATAGAGCAAAGCTCATGCCTTAAGGGCTCAATCTAGTAGCTGAGTCTCTAACCTCCATCCTTTGTGCTCAGAGCTAATTACATCTGCCAGAAAGGCACAAAACAGTGAGTATAAAATGGAGCGCAAAGTTAAAAAAAAAATCCAAAAAAACAGGCCCAGTGTTTTTAGTCCCGGGCAGATTTCAAGCAAGATTGTAGTGTAGAAACTAAGGAGTTAAGAACCTGAAGCAAATAAGTGGATGTTACAGCCATAGGAAGAGGAAAGGAAAGGAAAGATACTTACATGTGAAAAAAGTTAAAAATGATTTCTACTGTGTGTGTCTGTTTCTGCTAAGTAAATATCCTGGGGCTAAACGCTACATTAAAAAAGGGGCCACCAAGGGAAAGTAAACCCTGCGACCTGCAAGGCTTCCTTTCAAAAAGAACTGCATTCTGGTTGTGCTATAATGAAATGCTAGCACTACCTAGATTACTTTCCTGGTATCCTACTATTCCACATGTATCTTTTTAACAGGAGATTTGCTGAATTAACTCTTGCCTGTGACACAGGCTAGGAAAATGCATTTTAGTCAAATGTATAGTGTCCCTATTGGTTCTAGATCATTCCCAGATCTGACTATTGGTACATGCAGAACAACCATTAAGGGAAGAGAGAAAGACCTGGAGTTATTTTCTATTTCTACGCTGGCAAAGCATCCACTAACTTGCAGGTGGTTCATCTACCCTCCAGCAAGCATGATGGCAGGGAGGGTTCAAGCAAGATGTAGGAAGCTAGGCCAGTGGATAGGCCCTGGGGGGCACCTAGGAAGTTAGCAGAGCAGGGGTATAGGTTACTAGAGCCAAGAGGGGCGAGCCAAGTGACATAGTCCAAGACATAAACTGAAGTCAAGAGCCAAGGGCCAGAGAACCTGTGCCCAGTTCCAGGGAAAATCCAAGATCAGGTACAAGGACACCACGCTGGGTTAGTAAGCTAGGGAAAACAGACAGAGGAGAACCAGCACCAAGTTTCAGGGGAAATCCAAAGTTTAGGAAAAGCCAAAGCCAGATCAGTGGTCAGGAGAACCCAGGAAAGCTGTGAGGCTTGGCAGAACAAACTGAGTCTATATGAAGGCAGGCCTACAACCTGAGGCTACAGGTATGTTTACAGGGAACAGGGTCAGTCACATGATCCAGAGAACAGGGGCAGGTGTGGTAACTTGATCAGAGCAATGGCACCTAATACAAACAAATGTCATATGTACACTCCAATGGTGCTGCTCTAAAAAACCTGATTCGGTAAGTGTTTCACTGTGGAAATTTATATGTGATGTACAAAATGTGAAAAATAAGGAGTAGGGTTTGCCAGCAGCCAATAGAGTCTTTTCCGTGGAGACAGTTTACTTTTTTCAGCTTTTTCGGTCAGTTACAAAGTAAAGCATCACTGATAAAGCTCTTAAAGATCATTCAGAAGGTAAATGCTCAACTACATCTCCAGGTCCTTGTGTGCAGTACCACTGGGAAAAAAATTCCTCTAACCAATTAGCTTATTTAGTAAAAACTGCACTTAGTTATACTTACTTATGTTATAAGTACTAGATAGTACTATATATACTGGGCATGTCTATATGTGCCCCTGACTGTGCAGTTGGTACTACATTTGTGCAATACTCAATGGTACAGCACAGTCCTGGTGCTGCATGGGTTGTTTCTGACCCTACTGCACAGTAGCAACAAGCTCATTGCTACTGTGCATTGGCGGTAGCATCAGGATTATTACCCACTGATGCTACATCGCCACAGCAACAAGCTACAGTGATGTAACATCTCATGTAGATGCACCCACTAAGTACTAATACTATAGTATTGATAATATTTACTAAAAATGGCAGACAGATTGTAGATGCCTGTTTGTCTCTTTGGCCGGGCATGTACTCATTTCAGCACGATTCCTTACTCCTTCACCCCTACAGGCAGACAGTGCGGCCTCCTGGCTTGGATATCACCATGGCCAATGTTCTCACCTTCCATGTCTTTGATGTTTCTAATTATAAAGATTGGGAGGAAGGTCTTATGTCTCCTCACATCAGCACTCAGCCAGATCAGGCAATGTTTCCTGGGGCTCTACCTCCCCTACATCTCACTTGGTGCCAACCCAGTGTTCCCATCACAATCAGGTAAGTAAGGTCTCATTGGTTCTCTGTGGTGCCTTCCAGAAACAGTCCTAGGCAACCAGTATATTCCTACAACAGTTTGATACTTTGTCTCACTCTCTCTTCACAGGATCCTCACTGCCAGGAGATCACTCATTGCTCTAGGCCTTCCACGAGGTTCTAGCCATTAAGTCGATAGGCTCCTCCAAGCCTCTAAATGTGGGTCGCAGTCTCAGCTCCCACCATTCTCCCCTCCCAGGGCAATTTGTGCCCAGACACTATTTTACACAGCTCTGGGCATTCACTTCCAGTTCCCTCTCTTACAGGTCTTAAGCAGCTTTTAGCTTGCCATCTGGGTCCCACACAGCCAATCGAAGCCAGCACACACTGACAAAGCATGCTGGTGCTGGGGTCAGGGTTTCTCTCCTTGGCACCAGTACTGACTGCACCAGCTCGTCTCTCCTCTGGGACTTTCCCAGCACTTCCAGTAGGTCTTCTTTAGTGGCACCTGGCTCACTGCCACACAGATCTACCACATGTTAGCACAAAAACTCCACTAATGCTCAGTTGGGTTAGATGTGTACTACCTGCAGGGTCCAACCAAAGACTCTAGAACACTGGGATGCTGTTAGGGTACCCTGTTTTTGAAAAACATGTGTTTGTAGATGTGAAGGACAGAACATTTATGAATGGCTTCCTAAAAATCTGAGAAGAACATTAAGATGCCAGCAAAATGAAAAGGTTTGTAATGTCTAAAAAAAAGTTAAACATATTCAATCAATTAATACTGTATTTGATCAGCCCATTCAAATATAGCCTTACCTTTGTAAATTGGTCTATTTGTGAAGTTACATTGAAAAGCAAAAAAGAAGCTTATGTTGTTTTAATTATAAATCACTTTTCTTAAGCACACTCTAGTGTCTACTATATCCCAATAAACTAGTCGTCCAAGCAGAGTTATTTAAGGCAGAGGGTGGGATTTTTCCCCTTTCATTTATTATTAGGGTGAAAAATACCTTATTTTATAATGTTCAATTTCCTCAGTTTAATAGTTTGAGTCTGTTTCCGCTGTTTAAATGTTCAACACGGTTTACTCATGTCTATGTAATTATCTCATTGGAGTGTTTAACATTAATGTAAAATGGTACTGAACTTCCAAGCCAAATAGAATTTTTATGAGACCATACAACCGTAGTTGGCTTTACTTTTTGTTTAATGATCATGGCGTAGCAAATAGCATGTAATATGAACAGTTAAACTATTCTCCTAATTATTGCATCTGGTTTAGCATATCCTGCCCATCTAGTATGTTTTAATTGAAGGGCAACAAAGATCTCTAGTTGATCATTGATAGTTTTAAATTGGCACATAATGATAATACTGAGTTCTAGGGGGAGTTCTTCCTAAATCTCGACATATGTCTTTATGTTAAACAATTAAACTACATCTGGATACAAAAAACAGATCAGTACATTCCTCAGTGGATTATGCAAGGAAACTGATTCAGTGGACTGAATGGTTTTATTTTTAAAGTGATAACCTTGAACAGAAAAAGAATTTTTCAGTAGAAACAGTATGAACAGGTGTTAGAAAGAAAATTTCCACAATGAAATAAATAATCCTATGCCAGGAAGGGCATTTAAGCAATAATGAGGAGATTTCATGCATTTTATGAAAAGGCACCAAAGAGAAAGATTTTTGCTTCAAGAAATTATATTTTTATTAAAGTTTACAAATTCAAGCATGCAACCTCAGAGCCTAAACCTGGCAATTGCTGAAAGCCTTCAATCCAGAGCAGGAGTTAGGGTGCTCAAGACCTTGCAGGATAGGGCCCTGAGCTTGGTAAGACATTACTTAGCCCTCCAAACCCTGAAGGGATTAATAACTCAAAAAATGTTATCACCTTTACTCATAGCAAGTAGTTTATTCATACAACAGGGTGACTTGTGGAATTGTGGAATGCTACTTTAGTTGAGAAAAGGAATCAGAATACAAGCAAAAGCCCTTGCTTTTCTCCTTGCTTTCCAAGATGAATCAAAAGGGGAAAAGAAAATCTGTAGTCATTCTCCACTTTCTCCCAGCCTAGATTTCAATTAAGTGACACTCTCATTTAATTCCTTGTGTGTGTTAAGAACATTTCTGAACATTTTCACAGTATAGGTAGTGAATATAAGGCAAATATTTATTCAGATCACCTTTGCTGTCAACGCTCCAACTTGCACTATGTTTCAGAAACTCTTACAATTTCTGCTAATGGTACAAGTTTATATGCTCCAAATGTAAAAATGGAGCCAATAACAACTTTGGCCAATCCTAGGCACAAGCATGGTCCATAACAACTAAATCAATTTTAATTCCCATTTCCTATTATTGTGGTCAAATCTATGAGGGCATTACTTTTGGAACAATATTATACCAAATGATGGTTTGATTTTTTTAATTTTAATTTAATTTTTAAAAATAGGACATTTATATTCTGAAATAAGTGTACCTGTTTGCAGACTTGCACACAAACAAGAAAAAAGCATTTGTTGAAACCAATTATATTATTCTGATGTAAGTTTGTATGTGAATCAGCATTCAGTGATTAATCGATTGCTGGATCTTAATCTGAAGAATGGGACAGTATTTAGGAGTGACAAACTGCACAGTATCTAGCAAGAAGAACAACCACACACAAAAGAAAAACAAGGTGAACTGCCTTTCAATACATCATGGAAAAGAATGTGTGGAAAAAATAAAAATGCTTCAAGCAGCTTTTAGCGACACATCTAGAGAATTCTGCTATAGAACTAGATGTTATTACAGACCCACATTGTCAGTAACCAGTGGCATACCCTTGGGGGGAAAACCAAATGGTCAATGCAGCAATAGAATATGCTTCAAGTGTTCTAAATGCGTTACTGTTGCCAGTTCTCAATGGTGTTTTATGTTAATTTAGTGGTACTGAATAATGCTGAAAATATCTTCAATGATTCCTTGAATAGTAAAGGGTAATAAACTACAAAAAATCAGTAAAGTACCATTAAATAGCTAACTCAATTTGTTTATCCAGTATAAGCAGCTACACATTTATAGACTACATATTAGAATGTAGTTTCAATTTAAGAAAATGCATGTTTCCTTTAATGGTAACTGTAATGAAGAGTTAAATATAACAAAGGTCTGAATTCAGAATTTGGGTTGAAAATCCTGAGTGACAGATCTTCAACCCTCAGCTGGATTTTTTCCAGCCATGGTGTCAGTGCATTTTTTTTTTAAGTTAAAAATGGCATCCAGGCAGGGAGCAAAGGCCAAACAGAGAGAGACCACAGCATCCTACAGAAGGCTTCAGGAGAGAAAAGGGAGGATAGACAGCTTTGTGCCCAGCTTCAAGCAGGGATTCTTATCCAAACAGAGGTAGATTGTTGGTAAAGTTTTTGGACTGGGATGACATTTATCCATCTTCAAAAAACTCATGAGGCCTGAGTCTGCAGTTTCTTTGTGTGCACAGAGTATGATCCAAAACCCACTGATAGACACACATTGACTTGACTGGATTTGGAGCAATAACTTTACAGGAGTTACAAGGATTGAAATGCTGCAAAAGCAAGCCCACAGTTAGGAAACCACACCTAGGAGAGTTACTACTAAATCATTAGAGGTTAGCATATCAAGACCTGCACTACTACACAAATTCTTTGGATTCACAGATCAATATCCCAATAAAACATAATGGCTACTTCACTCTAAGCCATTATAATCCACTGTCCATCCAAGTACTATTAATCTAAGAGTCTATAATAAGCATTCCACTGCCATTATGTCTATTGTGTCAACATCAAGGTATAGAATTTTTAATATGAAGATGATAGATTTTGTTGACTATAATGGCTTTCTCTGGAGTTCATATGAATGCCAGAGGTACAATAATTCTGCATACAAAACCTAGCATTATGACTGGCATTATGATTTTATTATACATTATTTTAAATGTTTTTAAGGTGAATGCAATCAAAAATCCTATTTACAAATCTTATATTTAAAAATTAAATTCCATATTGACTCATATAGCATCAGAAAAAACTTTCATTAAGCAAATGAGCAACCAATTCCACACAAATGACTCTTCCTCTTTGGCTCACCTCACTGAATGTCATTAGTCCCCAGTATGAGCTAATCATCTACACAAAATGGTTGTAAAAGAATCCAAATCTGCAAACACACAGATTGAAAAAAATCCATCCAAAAAATCCTTACACCTTGTTTCATTTTTCCTCCCCTATTAAAACTAAAAATGATCAAAACTTTGTGTCTTAAAGAAATTAACTTTCAAATTTAATTTATTGTTTGCCAAGTTTCAGCTGAGATCAATTTTTACAACCATGTTATAAAACCTCTGACAATACTGTAGGGAGTTATAATGGAAACGCTAACAGACCTTCAATGGAACTGCTATTGAATCTTCAATGATAACCTGAGCTTCAAAACTACGAAGTGAAGTATGTTCACCAAAATACAAAATGGTGATGCAAGAAACATTTTAAATGTTGCACATATGGTAGAAGGAGCAGTAAATTTCATGGTATTCGTATATTTTGAACTGGCTTCCTTATACCAACAATAATTAATTCTTTTTAATTTGAAGGAACACACAAACAAAGGCCTCTAGGAGCTTTAGGAATACAAAATGAAAAAGTTATAATGAACAGAAGCTATTGGCCTATAAAAAGGACAAAATCTAGATAGTAAGAACCACATATAACATCCCAAATCAACATAACCTCAAAGGGTAAACAAGGGTCTTGTACCTTATCTTCAAAACTTACCTTGTTCCTTGGCAGGTATGCATGAAGATCATATTCAAGGATTATTCAGTGGAAATTGTTGTTTTCAGTCTTCTCAGTCTCAACACAAAGAGATGGGTCATTAATCCAGAACTGATAGATCTTGATTGCGAGGACAGGATATAGAACAGCTGAAAAAATTAAGCAGAGTTTATTCTGTCACTGATCTTTCAGGCTGAAGATCCCCACTCAGCCAAAGCCATATTCCTTTGAATATCAACACCCTTGAGTTGCATAATCCTGGATGCACCCAAATTTTATGACCCTCAAATTAAGAGAAAATGAAACATCAAATAAGGATACAATTACAAGAATATAAACCCTATGGTTCTGTGGCACTGCACATTTGGGTGCCTGCCACTTTAAGGCTGAGAGCAAACAACTGACAGGTGCAGGCCAGCCCTGATGAGGTAGCCATCTTTGATACAGGCCCACAGGACTGAACCAGGAGTTTGCTGCAAGCAGCAGGGGAGCAACAACACCTGCTGCTCTCACAAGACCATGAGGTTAGGGAGGAACTACTGGGGATGAGAGAAGGTTCCTAGGGGCCCAGTAGGGTCCCAAGCACCCAGGAAAAGGCATTGGGCCAAACAACAGGATGCCAGCCTTGCAAAGGGGCTGAGAGCTTGCAGGCCTACTCAGGGGCCAGGCAAACCCCTGATTAGATCTGGCAGGGGTATGCCTGGGGCCTAGGTGACCCCAGCTGAGAGGGCACGGGAGAGCAGCACGAGAGCCTAGGCAAAACCCTCGACTGGTCAATTCTGGGACAAGGGCCACGATCATCAAAAAAGGTAGAGTGCCCACCACGAGGGATACCCAGACCCAGGGGCCCTGGGGTTCCGACTGGCCTGGAGGTGGGCCAGGGCCTGTATGGCCAAAGGTCCCAGAGGGGAGCCACACCCAAGAGGGAAAGAAGTCTAAGGAGCTGCCAGCATTGCATGATAGCAGGGATTGAGTCCACCTGATGAGGAAGGGTCCAGAGAGTTAGGCTGGTGAGGGGCAGCCAGCAACAGCCCCATAACAACTAGTAGCCTGGTAGGGAGGAGACCAGGACAGGTAGGCCTGCTTGTCCTGGGTAAGACTGAAAACTGCACCCTGCTGGGGATGGGTGGTCTGGTGGGGCTGTCCATGGCTACCCAGTCCCCCAGAAATGCCAGTTACCTCCCCAATAAAAGGCAAGGAAGGGTGCCTTAAAACCCAAGCCCCCACACCCCAGTGCACTACCCATACCCAGGGACAGGCACAGGGGCCGAGTGCACCTGAGGGCCCCAGTAGTGTAAGACCCTGGAGGCCCCAAACAAAGGGGTGAGTGTGTTGAGGCCCCAGAGCAGAGGGGCAAGTATGTTAAGGCCCAGGTAAGTCTTCGGATGCCTTAGGCTGCAAGTGGGCCTAAGGCCAAATGAGGCACCATAAAGGGAGCCATGAGTAGAAGGGGCGAGTCACTGGCCCCAATCAGGGAACAGGTGGGTTGCGTTACCCAATGAGGGGCTAGGGGCAGAGTCAGCCCAGTGCTTGGTGAATTGCTAAGTCACCGTGCAGATGAGGGTCATGGGAGAAGCCCAAAAGGCTGCGCCAGGGCCAACCAAGGAGTGAAGAGACAAGCCTGTTGGCCTACGTGGTCGCTCAAGGGAGCAGAGCAAGATGGATGTGGCCCAGTGAGGAGCATAAGTGCTAGAGGCCCAGTGAGAGAGGGCAGAGTGGTGGAGGCCTCAGTGAGAGGGGGTGGTATGTGTGAGGCCTAACAGTGTACTGACTTCAGTCTGGTCCCAAGCCAAAGCATAGAACAACTCAAGTGTGTCATCTGCAAGGCATGGGACATGATAAGGGGAGATCAGTGTCATGTGTGCACCCCTAGACATCAAGGTTATAAATGGGCAGCCTCCTGCTATATTACATCAAGTTTTCTATAACAACAAAGGCATTGCAGGAAAGACCAGGCAAACTGCTCAAGCAGGCAGGCAGGCAGGCCGATACTGTGACCAGGCCTTCAAGATTGGATTTATGTTATTGTGACAGGGAGCAATGTCTATATTTAGTCCATGTATCCAGGAGGTTGATGAAGTGAATTTCATAGGCTTATCTGTAAAAAGCATTTTGTAAATTCTCTTTGAGGATTAGACCTGGAGAGAGAGTGGTTTTCTTGTGAGAATTGTGCCCCCACCAGTAATTTGGTATTCTTGTCTTTAACATTTTCAGTGCGTGTTCATTCTGGTGTGCAGTTGTTGTTTGGTCTCTCCTACATATTTTCCATCAGGGCATTTGGTGCGCGATGAGATATATTAAATTTCTGGAGGTGCAGCC
Source organism: Crocodylus porosus (assembly GCF_001723895.1). Classification (NCBI taxonomy): domain Eukaryota; kingdom Metazoa; phylum Chordata; order Crocodylia; family Crocodylidae; genus Crocodylus; species Crocodylus porosus. The sequence continues at coordinate 39,207,523 of NW_017728907.1, read as the reverse complement.
ATAAGATCCAGGAATGCTGATGGTTCTGTTCTGGGGTGTAGTAATTGTGGGGGTGGTGGAGATACGTTGACAGGTTTTACATTTCTTGTCATGACATGGTCTGGATCCATTTGGTGTGTTTTGGGCCATTGGAAGTTTGCTTCTGCTGATAAGGTTAGCGAGGTTCAGTTGTTGTTTGAAGGCTAGGATGGCTTGTTCTGGAAAGATCTCTTTAAGAATTGGGTCTCCTTCTAGTATGGGTTGCAATTGTTTGAGGATTTTCCACATGGGTTCAAGGGAGGGGTGATATGTCATAACTAGCGGTGTGAAATTCATTGTGGGGTTTCTTCTGTAAAGCAGCAATTCCTTATGTGGTATCTGGGTGGCTCTTTCAAACATGGGATCTAACTCCTTGGAGGAGTGTCCTTTTTCAGAGAGAGCCTTTTTAAGATTTGTTAGGTGGCAATCCCAGGTGTTCTTCTTAGTGCAAATTTGGTGGTGACTGAGGGCTTGGCTGTATATCACAGCATTCTTGGTGTGTTTAGGGTGATTGTTAGTTCTGAGCAGATATGTATGTTAGTCCGTGGGTTTCTTGTATAATGCAGTCTCTATTTTACCATTCTGGATACTGATCATTGTGTCTAAAAAAGAGATGTTGGTGCTGGGGTATTCAAGAAATAGTCGGATAGAGGGGTGATGATTGCTGAATTTCTGATGGAACTCAGCCAGAGATTGCAGGTTTTCAGTCCAAATGATGAAGATATCATTGATATGTCTTAAGCATAGCAAGGGTTTGATGGTGCAATCCTTGAGGAATTCTTTTTCCAGGTGGCTCATAAAAAGGTTGGCATACTGTGGGGCCATTTTGGTGCCCACAGCTGTGCCCATGGTCTGGAAGAAGTGTTGGTTATTAAAACTGAAATTGTTGTGTGTGAGGATGAAGTGTATAAAGTCAGTAATACCTGTGGGTCTATACTCTTAGTTGTCATCTTGCTTTTGTAGATACGTAAGGCAGACTTGGATGTCATCCTGGTGTGGGATGTTGGTATATAGGCTGGTAACTTCCATGGTGGCTAGGAAGGTGTTGCTGGGAAAGTGGTCTGTATTTTTACGTTTTCATAGAAAGTCTGTAGTGTCTTAGACAAAACTCTCTTTGGGTGACAAGCAGTTTTAGTATTGATTTGGCAAAACCTGATATTTCCTCAGATAGGGTTTCATGGTTGGACATGATAAGTCTGCCAGGATTCCCTTGTGTGTGGATTTTAAGGGGCATGTAAAAAGTCCCTGGGTTAGGTAGTGGAGAGATCAAGCTCTGTATGCTTCCTCAGCCTGACAAAGGGTATTTAAAACCAAAATCTTGCCAAAAAGAATTTTTCCAACTATTTGAGATGGTCTAATAAAAAGATATCAGATTTACCCAAAGAACCATGTCTGCTTATGTCCTTAGACCAACACAGCTGCCATTTACATCCCTGCAAGGTAAGAAATGCATTTGATGCTGAAGCAGACAATATGTTCATACAAAAAATTCCTGCAACTGCAGTGCTGACATGCACAAGGTTTATGATTTTGACCCAGGTTATGTTAATTAGATCAGTTCTTTTTGGAAGTGCTTGCCAACCCTAACAGTATACCTGTTTCAGTAAATGAGACAATGATACTTAAACAGGTTGAACAAGGAAAGGATTACCATTGTATGCTGTTTTATTGCCAGTCAGAGATACGAACTGTATCTAAGTAGAATAAGAAAAGTGAAAACATAGAAGTGTCACTTCCAGTCACCATAGAAGAGCTGTGCCTGAGCATTCTTCTGTCCAAAAGCTTCAGGGACATGGTGATTTTAATAAAGATAATGATCCTCTATATCCCCCAACTGACCCGCCAACAACAGAATTTTCACTTTTTATGTGACTTCAGTTATACAACCACCAACTCAATCTCCTATTTTGAATATGAGAAGAAAGAAAAGTATTGCTATAGAAATAGTATAGAGAACAGTGTAGTTAATTACTGTAAGTCTGAATCCGGAGGATGACATTTGTAGACTTTTGGAGGCATGAAATGATGTCCAGGAGATAACCCTACAATATTGTAATCTGTTAAAACAGTTCCTTGATAAATCCAGCTAGATATTGACCATGTAATTCTTTGGCTCTGTCAATGAAACTAAAAAAATATATAATGATCACATTCAGACTTCACGTAGCCTTACTGGCCTTGGTGACATGTAAGATGAGAATAGCCAAGAATGGCAGCTGTGCAACTATTAACAGCCTAGTTACCAATTGCAAAATAACTCAAATTTCAATTGCAGTAAAGGAAAAAGCAACATACCACAAAAATGTCAAAGGAGCTTATATATACAGAACAACACAATGTAAATGAAGCAGTGTAGACTCTCCAATATGTAACTAGATTTTTATCAGCAGGAGAGAGCTTACAATTCTGTATGGTATGACAAAGCAAGACAAGATTTTTCTGACCTACAATCATAAAACTATAAAGGTGTCGATGTCTTCAAATGTAAGCTGACCAGGAAAGACTTGTGACTTGCTACCTACATTAAATGACTAAGAATATTGTATTGCTGCACTCCTATTCTCAAAAGATGCCGTTTCTACTATATTTTTAATATCAGAGTTCTGTAAAATTTGCCTCTCCCAGACAGCATATTGAAGTTCAAATATACTCTTCTAGTGCATATGAAATTTGCAGAATATTTATCTCATTATCTTTCCAATTATGGTGCAGCATGTGTAGGTGTTCAGAAATAGCCTCCCAGTTATAAGTGTGAATTACTAAGATCCTACCAATGTTAACAACTGTTACAAACCTGGTTCATCCAAGAGAAAGACAATAGTGTTTGTTTTTTTCCTGTCTCTAATTTCTGTTCTATCATATTGATAAGTGTCTACAATTGGTCCAGAAAGTAAATATGAAGTTTACACAGTTAAAATGCAGACTGCATTTAGGAAACCTAAATATGGCCCTGGAATGGCCCACTTTTCTGCATAACAAAAAAAAATTACATCTTTCCTACAACTGAACCTTAAAACTCTTAAAATAATGCTAAAAGCACAGTATAACAAATCAAGAAAACAAAAGGGGGGGAGTTGATTCTGTGAGCTGGCATTGCTAGAAAATAGTGAATTTGTGGGTACTCAGAATCATCAGTAATCAGACTGTAAGAGTCCCAGCTAATTAATGGCTTGCAGCATAGCCACCAAAAAAGCGGTCACCTTGCAGCCTTAAGGGCCTGACCCATCTCTAACACATGGTGCCTCTGAAGATCTAGTCATCTCTAAGGTGATTCACCCCCTTACAATACAAGGGGCATTCTGGGAAAAAGGAAAATAAGAATCAAGAAGAGCTGAGGCCAGATCATTCTTATGCCCAGAGTATTTCCCCAAGACTAACAGAAATGCCAACTGGGGCAACATTTAGACTATACTACAAGTGGCATGGGCAGCTTGTGTGTGTGTTGATCAGGAAGGGAGCAAGAACACGGTAGCAAATAGGGAGGGGAAGGAGATTGGAGTGGTGCTTGGGGAAATTGTGGGGCTTACCTTGCAGCACACTTGCAAAAATTTTTGGACCCCACTTGGGCTGACCATGTGGAAATCCCAGAAATCTGGGACAGCATCCGGGAAATCTAGGACACTGCCTTCCCACTCCATTCCACGCTTTCACAAGTCTGTGGGGAAAGGGCTGTGTGCCAGGCAAGCAGCAGTGCCTGCTTGCCCAACTGCAAGGCGCTCTGCACCACTCCAACTCTCGGCCAGACTGTACCATGGACCCTGCCCTTCCAGGATGCCCATTATAATTCCCAAAAGATGGCTAAGGCCAGCCTCTGAAATCTGGGATTGTTCCCACTAAAACAAGTACATATGGTCACCCTATCCCCACTGCATGGGGAACTGAACCAGACCTCAGCAACCCAGCATAGCGAGAGTACTCAGCTTCTCAAAAATGGAAGCTCCAAGATTACTGGACACTTACAACACATGCCCCTAAATCTCTCTAACTTCTTAATAGCAGCAACAATATTTAAGGGGTCTTAGATCCTTAATTAATGTCTATACAGTGCTTAGAGAGCCTCAGATGAAGAGTGCCACGTAAGTGCAAAGAATTATTATTACTGTGGTAATAACAGTAAAGTTCAGTCATAGACTCACCTACCTTAAATGACCATTCTTACCCTGGGCTGTATATAAAGTTGCAAACTGTAAGGAAACTCAAGTTACTTAAAACTCAGTGTGGTACTTCACTGGAACACTTATCATCTGGATTCTGTATGGGTTGCATAGCCTTAATAAATAATAACACATTTCATTTTGGTTTACTGAAAATGAACAGGACATTTGGGAAAATGCAGGTTGTGAGAACCTGTTTTACATTTGCTTTGGCAATACTATCTAAGTGGAAAACATGGAAAACACAAAAACCAATGGGTTTGTGGGAGTGGGTTGTTTCTCTGCTGTTGGTATTAAAAGAAAACAATGCAGCTGGTAACATTAATGATATCTTATATCCTCAACAGAGATGAAAGAAGTCAAACAAAGTTGTAATGGGCTTAACCATATGAAATAGTCATATTGAATTGATTAGTTTTGCATCCAGACACAGTAAATCCATTTTTTTAAGCTATATTCCATTCTGCAGTCCAATAGTTCTGCAAAGATTCAAGATATTTTGACTATTGGATGAGACAGGTTTGTTAATATACTGAGCCCTGTAGGAAAATGCAACAGGGCATTTTTGTTTTCGTCTTCCAGACTAAAAAGCCATGGGTGAATCTCACTGAATCTATTACAGTATCGCATTGGTGACTCTATTGTTAAAGTACTGTCAGCAACCTTATTATGCAGTCCTGTTTTCAGGGGTTTACAATTATAACTCCATTACACAAATGTCTTCTTGGCTAAAACTTAGCAAACAAGATCTCATTCCAAGAGGGATTTATTTTTTAATTAGAGAAAAATCAGTTCAGCTGTCTTCTGGAGAATCAGGAGGGGGTGGTCAGGGAGACAAACAAAAACAGATTTTTGGTGGTTTCTGTCATTCTTTTGTTCTTCTTGAGGGGCCAGTGCCATGTTGATGTAATAACCTCAGTGTAACAAGATCCATACCAAGAAATGGTGACTCAGTTTGACTATTCAACACTGCTCTTGAAAAGAGCAAAGATTCTACCTTTGCCACCCTGAACAAGCCACATTTATCCTTCACTCATTCAATCAAGAATTCAGAATCAATAAGACCAGAACATAGATGCCAGTTACTCAACCCTGACCTGCTCCTCAGTTTATTAGTACTGTGGACATGCATTTCTATCCAATTTAATCTCACTTAAACCCATTTAAATGCACTCTCACCCATTAACTTCAATGGAGCTAATGAAAATGAGTAAGCACTATTTAACTTAACAGAGGTACAGAAGCTGACAATTACAAGGTTACCTCTTAGACTTTAACATAGCAAGCAGCCTTTCCTGTTAGGTCTGTACCTGAGAACTTTCCTATAATCATTATTCATCTGAGTAATTATTCACGTTGGTTACTGAATAGGATTGGTCCAATACAATTATTCATATGAACAACCATTGTTTTCATGCATTCAGCAGGACCAGGGCCTGCCTGACCCAAGCACAATGACAATGCATGCCAAAAATAACCCAACCCAAACCCCCAAATTAACAATAGTAAGTATAATCATTTGGATGCAGAATTAACAGGACACCAGCGGCCTCCATTCATAAACTAAACATACTACAGCAGTAGAAATGTCGCTGCTCTGGCTCATCATTGTGACTCATCCTGAAATAAATAGAGAGTACTTTGTATTTCTTAGACAGAGCAGTCTCCCTTTCCTTTTAATTCTGGACCCCTATGCTGAGGCAGCTACTATGGATGACATTAATGATTGTACTTTCTGTTGTATGGAAAAGACTCCTATAGGAAAGTGCCATCCATAATGTATCTTTGTACTATACGAATGTGGTTTGACTGAGAATGAACTTTCCTTCTAAGATCATATAACATACATGTTAGAAACAAAAGCATTAGGAATGAGAAAAAAAGAAATTCTCCTTCAGTACGAAAGTGAAATGAGCAAAGGACCTTTAATCCAGATATAAAAGAAACTGCATCCATTAGTATTAAATAAATAACAACTGCAGCTTTTCAGAAGTCAAAGCATCAATGACCATGGATTCTACAATCATTGTTCAGAATTTCACAAAAAAGTGTTTTTAATATGCCTTCTAATCCCTTATAGTTCATGCATGTGTAAGACAAAAATAAAGCCCTTTTTAACCCAATGGAAGGGTTTATGAAGTGTTTCTTTTTATCTTCATTTATTTACAAAACAGCTAAATACATTTGTAGCAGAAGCTGCTGCAAATAAATTAAAAGCAAAACATTCCAGAATGAATATTTGTTAGGCAAGTTTTAATCTGTTGGGTTTTTTTCCCCTGGTAATCCTTCTGACATTTGTGAGTATATGATCAAAGATATCTCCCCCTCCTTCTCCCAAAATATTAAGTAAATGTGTGGGCTTTTCTTGGGGAAAAAATAATTTAATTTAAAACAGTAGAAGGATATGTATTTTTTCCAATATGTAATTAGAAGTAAGCTATAGGGGGCAGGGGAGAGGGACAGAGAGAAAGAATCAGATTGTCTAAATAGCTGCACAATGAATGACCAAAAAAAAAAAAAAACCTTTCAAAAATTTCTAAACCATTCTTCACTGTGCACAGAGAAGTGCCAACTTCATGTCTCACTCCATCCCATTCATTCATTTTACTGGCTAGCATGTTCCCCATCTGCTTCAAAATGTGAGGAGACCAAATCAGTCCAAGAGCTCTGCTTTGGTAACATTATTCCTCCAGTTCATCCTGCATCATAGGACTAAATAAAAATAGCATACCCATAGTCAGTAATCCAGAGGGATCAATCCTCCAGGCTTTCAGCTAGCTTTATTACTGTTCCATTCTAGATTTCTTCCATCAGCATCACTGCTGACCAACCTAACCCTGTTCTATACCCCTTCTTAAGGGAGAGGGCAAAATAACTGAATGAAGGAGAGCAAACGCCATTTCAGGCAATAACGTGCATCTGCATCTTTGTGATTCATATGCAGTTATTCCTTATATGAATCTATCCTTCCCACTCCTCCAGTAATCATTATTTCTAATTTATATTACAGTAGCACCCAGATGTCTCATTGTAGGTCACAGATGTCCCAATCAGGCTCCCATTGTGCTTCTGCTGTACTAGCAATATACAAGCTATAGATGAGATTAAGACTTCCAGGACGAAATGTGAGAGGGACAGGTTGAGATATTGGATTGGGATTGAACGGAGAGAAATAGGGGAGGAGTGAAGAGGTAATTCTAGGTTATTAATGCCCACCAGGCATCTATGATTCATGATCAGTTAAAATCATCCAGGAAGTGGGTGGCCAAAAAACAAAAAGAGAGACCAGGACAGAGATGAGAAGACCCACCAAAAGATACTCTGAGGAGCAGCCACAGACAAGACTGAAAAGACTAGAAGCTGATTTGAAAGGGATTAAAGATGGGGATATAGGAGAGGAGCTTGAGGTAACAGTTACAAATGGTGCTCTTAATCAGTTTGGACATTTAAAGAAATAGGGAAATGGGGCCTAATTGGGGAGGCATGTGGGGTTTATTTTTGAGGGAGAAGAAAGAATACCTATTTTTGAAGGAAATAAGTCCTAAGATTGTTAAGGAAGGAAAAGTGGGAGTGAGAGCAACGTTAAGGAATATTAAAAGGTAGATGAGGTCAAAGGAGCAGGTAGAGGTATTAAAGAATAAGTGGCAAATCTTGGCACCAGCTTTAGGAAAGGAGGAGGAAAAGCAGTTGGTAAAAAAATTTAACATTTGCCAATAGTGTGAAAATACACAGATTAGGGGGAAAAAAACCTAAACACACTGAAGTCAGAAGTTTTTTTTAAATTATTGTATGCCTCATATAATTTAATAGTGATGCAGATAACCACGGGCAGAGGAAAAGTAAAACTGAATACTGGCATAAAGAGAACAAGAAAAAACTCTTTTTTAATTAGAATAAGTTCACAGGAACTATCACCAAATGACTTGCTCTTTGGTTTTTACCAGTCACATAAAAATAACCAGCTAAAATATCAATAGTTCTTTACTTTGCTTCAGGCCTTTACTCCTCCAACTCCTCATTACAAGCTGGAAAAATATCTTGAAACAGATCATTATAGCTGAAATATTTAGCCATGTTTTTCCTTTAGCCTTTCTTCTTTCTCTGTAATGTGTCCAGAATGTCTGTAAAATACACGTCTCCCAGCTACTGGATGATGAGATGTATGCTTTCTCAGTTTCTTCTTGTGCTGGTTTATGCTTACCTCTTATTTCCTCCCTTGAGCGATATTAACATCTACTTTCATCAAACAACATAGCTCCTGAATTCTCCGCACTTTCTTCTGTAAGGCCTACTAATACTGCAGCTTTTACAATGTTGTTTGCCCCGTCTTCCCTCCTCAGCGACAACTGAGATCTTTGCTCTGTAAACTGCATTCTCAAGTGGACACTTAACAGCTACTGTGGAGAACTTGTTGCAGAAATGGAATTGTGGGCCCTCCTTACCCATCAGTAGAGGTGACAACTTCTTTTATGAAGTCCAAAAACAGAAGACAGAAGTCAAAGATCATTTCAGCTTCTTAGGTTGTTATGGAGATATCAGGGAGGCTTTGTTTGTTTGTTTGATATCTGTTTATCTAGAGAATGAGAATTCAGCTGAATTGACTAATAAAGTGTTTTGTAGTCTTCTGTAGTATCTCTCCAGCAGTCTCAAGCTGACCTTGCATATGATCAGATATATTTTCAACCAAAGAAAGAACACATGAAAGAAAGATTAGATTCATTTTACAGTAAAGACAAATGTCAGACAGACTCTTTCTGGTAGGAGCAGTGGCAGCAGTTTTTTTGGAGACAGAAAACAAGAAATATGAAAAGTAACAGAAAAGTAGACACTCAAAAGCAATAAGGTGGTATAAAACACAAAGGTAAGAATAAAAAAAATCAAGAAAACAAGGTCTGAAGAACAAACAACATGCCCAATCCTGTCAGGAAAAATATTGAATCATTAGCTAAATTTTTCAAAAAGCTCACACCTGATTTAGCAAAAAAATGTAAGCTGGGCATTTCTGCAAAAATGTTACATCATCAAAGGCAGCCAGGGCACAGGAAAGTTTATGTTACTTCTCAAAAGCCTCTTCCCCCATGTTCTCTAGAGTCCTTATAGGTCTGTCCCCAGTATGAAATAAATGTACCAGGTGTTCTCATGCTACATAACTGAGTTGTAGGAATCCTATTTAATTCTTCAAGAACTTGATGTAGGCTGGACAAAGTTGGTAAGCTCCAGGGATAGATGCAGAGGAAAGGGTGCAGTGGGGCAGTTGCACCTCAGCCCTTGATTCCTGCTCCACTCAAACTTTAAAACTGCCCCAGAGAGGCAAGAGTATTTCTATTCAGACACTGCTGAGAGTGTCAATAGGCTTCATGGCTTATTATAATGGACCTGATTTCTGCTAATCTCTCTTCACTCCATAAGTGTTAACAATTCTCTCTCTTGTCTAAGGGTCCTGATGTTCCATTAATTACGCTGTCACTTCTGCAATTTCGCTGTCCATTAGCCATTCCTGGTAACATCTCTTCAATTTCACAGCCCTGCAGACTGTTTTTAGTTCTAACTAAAAACCTAAACTCAGCTGTAGTAATATTAATTCAGGTAAACATTAACTCAAGTGTACTGAGTGAGAGGAATTGCCTGACAGGAAAGTAGGTGTTGGATGCACTGTTAGTTCAGGAAGGTTAGATTCTGAATGAGAATTTAACCATTTAACTATAATGACTATAGGACTAATAAAACAATATTTGTGGACAATGTTTGCCTAGTTTGTTGTAGTTTTTTAAACTCAATATATAAGCTAAGAAATTCACACACATTCCAATAAAGTTATATTTGTTTTGCTTTGTTCTTAGACTGAATAATATAGCACAGGACCCCTAGCATATTAATAAATCTTCCAGTTTCTCTTTAACTCAAGAAAAATATGTTTTGTTTTATATCTGATATACTATACCACCTATACTCCACCCCCTTCAAAATCCTACATCCACCAATTGGTAAGCTCAATTTCAGTTAATTATATCTTTTGGAAGTTCCCAGTGACTTCTAAAAGTTCAGTAAACCTTCTTTGAGCAAGACTACAAGCTGCACTGGTATATCCTTGACCCATATTTTGCTGCAACACCAATGTCAGCCTGGACCTCCAGGGGGAGTAACAAACCCTTTTTTTGGAGGAACACTACATATCCTTTTTTGAATTGGTTGCTTCTCTGAAGATCACTGCTAGAGGGTGAAATGAAATACCACATCCTGAGCCAAGAAATGTTATGTAGTAAATCTATGAATTTTCAGAAAAATCTTTGCCTGAGCAAAGAGATCCTGAAGGTCTACTTTTCCAGTTGTCAAGATCTGCATTAAAATGCTCACTTAGGCCACAAGGCAATGTCTGCTCTCAGAATCTTCTTCAGTAACAGTGCTGACAGGATATCCACACAAAACCACGGAACCACGCGACAAGTCAGAACTAGCACTCACCACCTGGCAAACTTGGGAACCATTTTTAAAGGCTTCATATTCATTTGGAAAATGCCCTCCCTTCATGCCCTCACACTTTCCTTATACTCCTACAGTATTACAAGTTCAGTACAGTGACAGAGCTTCATTCCATTTGAGCTGGAATTAGTCAGACAAAGAAATCACGTGAAAGCTTTTGGAACAACTCTCCCCTAAGCTTTTCTTCCAGCGAGTCACACATAGTCAACTCAGACAGAAATATTCAAATGATCTATTTTTAGAGGAACTAATGAATGATGGAATGCACAGGGATCTGCTTCATTCAGTAACAAGCTCCCAATCTAACCTCTCTCTAAATTACTTACAAGTTAAACAGCGGTAAGGTTCTAAAACTATTTATTTTTCATTTCGTCAGAAATGCCTGTTGCAAAAAAACTGGGCTTTTAAAAACTGCCAAAAATATCACCATATTGGAAGTCTTTAGTTATGGAGTGAATATTGCCTGACTCTAGCCATCAGACTGAAATAGTACAAGTTGCAAGTAGTAGTGCTCCAAGTGTTTAGTTAATTTACAGCTAAGCAAAATGGTGTTTAGTGGAACAAAAAAGGTCATTAATGTCTTACTAGGAAGCAATTAAAATAACAGATCAGAGCCATTCATCAAATCACAAAACAGATGCTAAACTTTACTGTAGGAAATCAAGAAGCAATGATGTATGTAACAATAGAACTTTATAAACTATGTCACACACAGCTACTAGGGAAATGTTGCTTTTGTAAGGGAAAAACAAGATATATCCTGTATCATGTTCAATTTAGATTTTCCGTGTCCCAAACCTGTTCACTTTACTCATGTGGAGAGTCAAATTGAACTCAATAGAGCATGAGTTTGTTTCCATTGAATTTAATAGGAAAATACACATGATCGAGGAGACATCATTTCTCTTGAGACTCCTGCTGGGTTGGTACAACTCTACCCCACCCCAAATAATAGGCTGTGACCTAACAGCACAACTGAGAAGCTGAGCTTGGCCAAACTTAGAAGACAATGTAGAACTCCCCTGAATGACAGAGACACAGTAGTCCAGATCTGAACTTCATACTCCATCTTCTTTTCTACCATGAGCTAAACTAGCATGCTAATTGCTACTCATCCTAAACTTTGAGGTAGTCCAGATTTAGACAGTACCCCAGAGCTCACTCCTACCTTCTAAATTTTACATATGCAGAGAAAAATGTGTTTCAAATATAAATAAGAGGCATTAATGGATGTTTTCAGAGTTATTTTTGTCTTTTCATAGTCTTTTTGTTCTATAGTGGAGTTGTGGCTCAGTGCAGGAAAACCTTACTGATTAATAGATGTTGTCATGCTGATGATTTGGGAAATCTGTCTCGATACAGCTTACAAATTCTGTTTGATATTGAGGACTTTCTGTATATAACTGTGTCAGATTGCAAGCTCCATTTTGAATGTTGGACTTGGCTGTTGTCTCTTCACACCTTGCTGGACAGAAATGCCATGGGGGTGATGCAGAGCTAACAACAGACAGCTATTCTATTTTGATGATACTCTAGGCAAATGCAGTTTTGGAATGCACCAACAAAAGCATTAGGTGCCTCTACTCAACACCGGTTAGGCCTCATCTGGAGAACTACAAGCAGTTCTGGGCTCCACATTATAAAAAGGGTGTGAAGAAATTAGAGAAGGTCCAGAAGTGGTCAAACATATGATCAAGGGTTTGGAAGGCAATTCATATGAGGAAAGGCTGATGGAGCTAGGCGTGTTCAGCTTGCGGAAAAGGTGCTTAAGAGGGGACATGATAATTGGCCTTCAAATACTTGAAGGGCTGCTATAATGAAAAGGGAAAGCATCTTTTCTTTCTTGCAGCAGAGAGGAGGGTGTGAACCAATGGCTTGAAGTTGCAACAAAGTACATTCAAATTGGGTACCTGAAAAAACTTCTTCACTGTTAGAATAACAGTTTTTTCATAGTTTTTCAGTGTGTAGGGTTGGAAGGGACCTGAGCAGATCAGAAAATCTGACCCCCTGCCTTGGCAATGAGGCAGTGGAATAATAGATTGCCTAGGATAGTTGCCTATAATAGACTGCCTAGTTATATAGACTCCATCACTGGAGGTTTTCAAGGAGAAGTTGGAGAGCCACTCAGTGGGGAAGATCTAGGCGTGGCTATGCCTATTTTCTACCATAGGTATTTCCCATGTTTCTTGGCTTTGTTGGTTGCTCCCCTCCCCAGCTTCCTCCTTTTTCTGCTGTATGTCAGAGTGTTTCTAATCCTTCCCAGAGGCACTGGGTGTTGGCTATAGTCAAGGCTATGGACTTCGGGGTGTGCCAATGTTCCTGCTGGGAGCAAAGCCATAAGATCCTGGTTAGAGGGCCTTGGCCCTCTGCTTAGGATCGGACCAATTGCCATACTGGGAGTCAGGAAGGAATTTTTCCTCATGGTCAGATTGGCATGGACTGCAGGAATTTATGTTTTCTTCTGTAGGGGGGAGGGGGGACTCATGGCCCTCTACTTAGGACCTCCAAAGCATATACTGACAACATTTTATAGAAGCAGAACATTGGCCACTGTGGTTCCACTGCTTTACTTGTGGCAGGTTAGGCTTAGGTCTATGTTGAGTCAAGTTTGATGGTAATCTATTCCAGAGTTTAAATTATGGTTTGTATAGGATGGTTTGGATAGAAATTATCCTACCTCAGGAAGCTGGTTCGACTGAATGGCCTCTGGAGATCCTTTCCAGTCCTGCTTCTCTATGACACAATGACAATTCACATGGAAAAAAGTTGGCTACTGCCTGACATAAGCCAAACTTTCAAATTTGAACTCCAAAGAGAAGGTAAATAAGCAAGAGCTTGCACGGGGAATTTTGATCACTAGCAATTTGAGAAAGAGAGCAAATAAGCACAGAATGCACAGGGAGCAGGGAGGTAGACGGGAAGCTTGAGTGGGAATTCAGAAGGAAACTGGCTACACAGGATAGAGAATGACTCCATGTTCAGGAAGACAAGCCATTTGCAGGAGGGAAGGGAAAGAGAGAAGATTCAACATTCTTTAGAGGACAGTGACCTAAATCCGATGACCATGTGTGAAGGGTATGGAAACTAAGTTTGAGAAATGTCAATAGGAATTTATTATTACATTTACAGCTGCATTCTTATGCTAGTAATTTGGTTTTTGAACCATTCCTCTGGGTGCGTGCACGTGTTCAAATTAGGTACCTGGAAAAACTCCTTCACTGTTAGAATAATAGTTTTTTCATAGTTTTTCAGTGTGTAGAGTGTGTAGTGAACTGGTGGAAGTTAAGCAGTTTAGTTGAAATGGTTGAAAACCTTACTAGTTGAAGAGAGTGCAAGAGCTTACCAGCCGTCTCCCTGCTCAACAGATAGATCACACTGTATTCAGGCAAGGGGCCCCAAAGCATGCATCCCAGTATGCTTTTCAGGTTCTACTGTCTGCCTGAAGACAAATGACAGCAATGAGAGAACAGGTCAGGGCTGATTGCCTGTGGCCCTATGGGACAATGCCCTGTTCCTAATAAACCCTTTTTCTCTCAGCCTCATGGGGCAGTGGGTGCCAGCTTTAAGCTGTGGAGCACAGGACATATACAAAGCCCTGTGCTAGCAGCCCTTGGCACAAGGCTCTGCATTACTTCATGGGGTGCCTCTCCCACCCCACCTCCTTCCCAGGCATTCGCAACCCAGCTGCAGGTACAGGGCTCCAAAGTGCCATACAGGACGAAACACTTCCTCCCACAAGACTTTGGAGCCCTGTGCCATGCACAGTGCTGCGGGTGAGAGCTTTAAGTGCTGAGGGGGATTTCTAGCACTTTGAAGTCCTGCAGCCCCATGAGTGGGGCGGGGGGCACAAGGCTTTGAAGTGCCATGCAGGACTTCCCCTCTCCCTCCCCAGAACTTCAGAGCCAGCACTTGAAGCCTTGCACATGGGGTGCAGGCACATGGCTGTCAAGTTCTGGTGGGGTGCCCACAACTGGTGCCCAGACCCCACTTCCCTGGGAGCAGAGGGAACAGAGGATGGGCAAGCCCCCAACCTGCTCCCAAGAGAAGGCAACCTCTGATTTGAGAAAAGGTGGGGAGCATTACCCTCTGCTCCCTTCTGCTCTCAAACCAGTCCTGGGAAGGATTGGAGCAACAGAGCAAAGCCCCCACCCACTCCTCACACCAGGGACTGCAGTCTTAGGGGTGGTCGGCAGCAGCTTCCCCTCTCTGATACCTGATCACACTGCCCACTAGGCAGCTGGCAGGCGGAGGGGTTGAGTCCAGCTGAGACATAGTATGTCTCTCTGGAGAGCAAGTAGTGTGTGGAGCAATGCAGGCTGGGATGCCAAAGGACAGCAGTGGAGTTTCTATCAATAGGGGAACTCTACAAGAGTTTAACCCGTCTAGCCCATCTATCACAATAGTTTTACACCTTGTTGGACAAGGTTTAACTTTTCACCACACCAGCCATTTTTAGCACAGACTATATGTCATAAACACATATACACTGAGCATTTCTATTGGATGGAAAGCATTCTATTGATAGAAATGTCATGCTTTTATGTGCCAGATAACTTCATGTCTGTTTCAACTCTGGTCCCTAGGAAGAGGGATTTTAAAACCACCATGATGGGACTCAAAGAAATCATATGCTTAAGGCACTGCCAACTGTGGGGGACAGGGTGGGGAGGAGAATTAGTATTGGTGCTCAGGCCTAAGCCCCACTTCTTTGAAGGGGTAACAAACAAAGCTTATGCCAGGCTTTGTGCCAGGGAGACCCAATGGTGCAGCCTACTGAGACCAAAGGGTTGTTTAAGCATTCATGGGTTCAATATAGTGTAGTCTCCTGAAAATCCAGCTTAGGGAGCTCTCTCTAAGACTGGATGAGTCAAATACATATTAATTAGTTGCTTGCTTTTTCAGTGAGCCTTGGGCTCCTTGCTGTTCCAAACTTGCTTCCCAACTCAGAATGTTTTAGGCACTCAGGTGCAAGGTAATACATATGCTAAGTTCTGCTAAGTGATACTCAGAACTAAGTAGAGAGATGGCTATTCTAATTTTGACTCCTTTTTTCTCTATCCACTTCATTTTTCTGGGTAAAGTGAACTTGTCAGAGGGAGAAGGAGGCAAAGTCTCTATTATATTTCTATCAGAACCACCCTGACAGATTTTGTACCTAAAACACCAATCTATTCTTTAATATATTACTCCTGTGATCCATTATCCTGCCTGTGATACAAACTGCCTGTGACCAATAGCTTATATAAAGGAGAATGGGGAAAGACATCCCAACTGTGCAATATTTACATTGTGGGGAGGAAACTCTCTCCCAATTCCCGTGGTGATGAGCACACATCTTAAAGCATAATATTTGATTGCCCTTGTATTTATCATGCAAAGTACAAATGCTATTAACGGTCATAAAGTTATGTACTAGCAACTGTCATTCCCACCCTCAGGGCAGTTCCTCTGTCAGCGCTAACAGGCAGTTCAAGTCCCTCCTAGTGAGGCTTTCCTGCTGTTTTTCACAATTTTTTTAAATGAATTGGGAGTTTGTTGAAGGAGCGCCCTCAAGCACATTGAGTGGGGATTCTCATTAACAACTATCAAAGGGAAACACCACCTTTTACCAAGCAGTGACTTAGTTACTGACTCAGAGGAAAGAGTGCCACCTACCGAATCCCAAACACTACTTCTCTGGCACCAAATTTTTCCCCAGAGCAATCCCACTTTGAATTCTAGCCCAGCAGAAACCCATTTAGCTAACAAGAGGTATGTCCGCATTTCAGCCTGCAGTCCAGTGTAGAGTACCCAAGTTAACTTTGACCAAACTAGATTGAGTCCCCTGGAGCCAATCTAGCCACAGCAGCACAGAACTCTACATGGTTCTTGGCAGGATAAATTAGTCCACACAGAGCTGATACAGCTTGGCTCCTCCCAAGCAACTGTCTTTATAAAGCTAGTTAGGGACTCTGTGCACCATACAGAAATCTGCAGTGAAAAGCTGGACAAGACCCCAATTTAGCTGCCATCGGTGCTGGTGGAAGATTTTCAAAAATCCAATTTATAATATCCACAGATGTTCCTTTTCATGGTGTAAGGTTAAGAATTAACATCAGTCTGCATGCTGAGGGAATGGGAAGGGTAGTAGACAGGTGACCTAAAGACAGCAGCTACCCTCAGTAGTGTATTTGGATGCCTGTAGTTTCCATGGGGCTTGTGAAAAAGGAAAATGATGCAAAGGAGATACTGTGCATTTACTTCCTTAAGTCTTTGGTCAGATCCCCTGAATTTCATCCTCTCTATTGGCTGAGAAAACCAGCAAATGATCTGACCCCATACATCCTCTCTATCTAGGGCATGCTAGAATCCGTAGCTAGAATCCCATGAACCTAGATGGAAAAGTCTACTTCTCTTAGTGAATTCTTTAGATTTCCCTCACATGTATGGCATGCAGGATTCAGGAGAAATTAAGATGGATCTGCCCTAACTGGTTCAAAGCTTTCACCAAAATATACTCTGTTAAAATGCATGGTTGGTTTGGTGTCCACTGCTTTTGCAGAGGTTTAATAGATTTGTTTCCTCTTAAGGATTTCAATATTTTCTGAGTCTACACTTTCTGAATTATTTTGCTGTATCTGTGGGAGTTTGGTCCTTTTGCTTATTGACTGCCATCTTGTATTTCAGGGTAGTGATTGACAGAGCAACCAGAATGTACAAGCAGAAAATCAATAATGCAGGACCTCCAGACAGTCCACTGATGCTCTTAGAAGAAACTGGTTTACTGGTCACAGTGCCAGTCACTGATCAGAAAATGTAAAACTAGCCAGCCATGAATAGAAACAATGTAAAGACAGATGCACTGTTTCTTTGCATGAGAAGATTTTTATATTAGTTTCCTGTGTTTAAGTTTTGTGATGTGTTTCTCTAAAAGCGGAGGGTGAAGAGTAGATGGATTGAAAGAAGTGGGGGGGCGGAGGGAAAGAAAGAAAATTGTAAAGCTGTGCAGATTTGTATGCATTTGTTTTCTCATTGCCATGCTAACCTTCACCAGTCCTTAAGCTTCAGGGATTCTAAATGTAAATTTGTTCTTTAACATAACATTTTACTTGTTCGTGTATAAGTGACACTCATGTAGACATGAAAGAATCCAGACTTATTACTTGCAAGTTAGCATTTTACTGCTAATGTGTTCTGCCACCCTTTACCTTCTAGTTTTATGGTACTCTAATTATAGCCTGCAGGCCTTCAATGGTCCTCTGCCACTTCAGTTGGAGTTCAGCTTCAAGTGAGTGCTATCCATTAGGACCTCCTGCTGAGTTATTGATTATTAAGGTAATGCAATTTTACTGCAGTATCTTTCACATGGAAATAAAATAATGAATAGCTTGCAAGGATAAGATTTTTTCCCCAAATATATCTTCCCTAATGACAGCTCCAGGATTGTATGTTCTTCAGTTTACTTTTAATTTTAAAACACTTTATTGGTCACAGGATTAAATACGGCTTTTAGAAATCACAAAGAAAAATGATGATAGATGTTGAATCAGCTCAGATAGCAGGGATTATTTGCTATTTTATTTTTAGTTTAGTTTTTTTGTTTAAGATTTATCTCCAAAGTTCATTAGCTATTAAATATAAAGTAGACAAAGATTTCTTGATAGCCCTGTTTTAAGCAAAAAATAAAACATAAAAAAGCAACGACCTTGGTGATAATAAAATATTCTACTTATGGATATTTGATAAGTAGAGAGAACAAAAGGAACCAGCAGCTAACGGCTCTTTATTACTTCGAAAAAACATCTCAAGGTTAGTACTGCAGTAGCATTTGTGACTTCATTCTATGAAAGCCCTCATAGGGTAAATACATAAAAATGGCATACAGGAAATTGAGTTTGGTGAATAAATTGCTGGCAGATGAGCCTTTGGTAACATGGCAGAAAACCTCTTATTCAAGATGGCTTAAAATAGAGCGGGCTGAACATTTTTGGATGAAACCTTTTTCTTTTGAAAATAATTCATTGTAACAGAAAGTTTTGCACAAAAATATCAATTTCAAAGAATTTCCCATTCCCAAATAGTTTCATCCAATTTCAACATTTTCTAGATAAAAACTTCCTTTTTTCAATCAAAAACAACTTTCTATTAAGGAACTTAAGTTTAATTTTAAAAATGTAAAAACTATCGAAAAGGGTTACACTGAAACAATGTGTTGTGATCAACCTGAACCCTTCCCCCCCAGATTTTCAATTTGTAAAACTTCTTTAAATAGACTTTTTGTCCTGATCTGCAACAAGAAAAATATTAAAACCTGAAAACAGGATGGGAGAAACATTTCTTGCCATGCTGTAATTTACAGTGCTTTGAAATCTGTACAGTGCCCAGCATAGTGGGCTCCATGGGTAAAACTAGAATCCAAATAATTTTTGCATCTCCAACCTGTCATCTCCATCATTGGCATTAAAGATTCCCTTCTATATAAGCCATATATTTTCTGAGTAAATTCAGTCCCTAACTCTGAATAAATGGGGAGTTTGAAGTACTTATTCCACTTCCCTCTGTTTGTGTCAACCACTGTCAGTTTTACAGATTCCCTGTGCTACTATTGAGAGCAATACTAATAGACAGGGCACCAGTTATATGATCTAAAACTGATTCCATATCAGGCTGTCTTCAAAAAGAGAACTTCTGGGTCAGATTCAGTCCTGGAATAAGTGGCCACAGTTCCTAACAGAACCAAGTGACTTTGGTCCTGTCTGAGATTTGCCTCTGTGAAAATGTGTCTTTCCCTAGCAGGATTTTAGTTAGTACCTAATTTATCTTTCATTGGTAGTGTCACACATACAAATAAGTGAAGTCTTTTTCCTCTATTTGAGTTAGACTTTGGATTAAAAATATTCCTTTCATTAGAAATTGTTCACAAAAGATAAAATACCTCTTTCTTGGTACCAACCTATATACTTGCTTTTTCGTTCAAACTCTGATACAGCAAGGGCGAATTTTAAAAAGATATGTTTTCTATTGAAAAGATAGTCCCACTGGCCACAGTAAAATAATTCATGTGCCTAAAAGGTAGCACATATTCTAATCTCTTGCTTCATGAGAATAAATGATTGGAAAGGTTAATTCTTATATTAATGATTCCAAATCCTAAAACTGAAAACACAGGTAGATGTTTTGTAACATTTTGTTGATGTAAAAATCGTGGTTCGTTTCTCGGGAGGAGGAAAAAAAACTCTAGCTACAGACACACTCTATTAGCAACACAAAAGGTATATATTTGCAAATAGGGTCAGAGAGAGAGACAAAAGATCAAACACTCTGCTGCCCCCGAGGGAAACTGCCCAGCTGGCTTTATCCCCTCTCTCCTGAC
>NW_017728907.1:39184024-39187364 GCF_001723895.1 Crocodylus porosus | reverse complement strand
TCAGTTTCCAACCCCCCCTTCCCTCTCCCATTAGGAGACAAGGAGGGCTAGCAGCTGTGTTTTTTTTCTAAATCTGCTATTGATAATGCATTTTTAATAATATTTCTAACATTGTGACACATGGGTTATTTTTAACACTTGCGCAGATGATGATTAAAACCATGGATTCGCTGGTTTCAGCCAATGACAGGGGGCTGTCTCGAGGCCGGCCACGACACTGGCCTACCCACCTGTTTAGGGCAGTCCACCCTGCCTCACTCTGATGTATCAAACTAGATGGAAAATGTGGGAGGCTGACCTGGTTGCCCTGAGGCCAAGGGCCCAATACACGGCTCCAAACCTTCCCTTATACCACATGCCATGCCTCACAGATAGCACCCAAAAATCACTTCCAACTCCCCTGGCCCCTTAGCTGGGCCATACTCAGCCTCCAGCCACCTTTAGCCTTAGGTATCCTCAGACCTACCTTGGCCTCTCTGCCTCCTCACTAGGGCCACTACTCCAGCCAGGCAAGTGGAGTCCTTCAGGCCCCACAGGCCCTCTCTGCAGCCTCTGGCTTTCTGTCCCACACTGGGCAAAACTTGGCCTATGGCACCTCTCTGGGCCATTACTCCACCCCTCACTGGGCTTCTGGGCCCTGTGCTTTTCTGTCAGGGTGTGCTCCCTTAGCCTTTCCCCTCCACGGGGTACGCACAAGGCAGCGGGGGCTGAGGCTTTATGGTGCCCTTCCCCCGCCATTGCCTTTTACTGAGGAGGCAGGAGACTGCTCTGCTGCAGACAGCCCCGGCACACCATCCAACCCCAGCAGTGTGTAGTTTCAGGTCACAGACACACTTACCTAAATCTGATGCCCACAGAAAAAGCTGATAGAGGAAAGATCTATTTCCGTAGTTAACATGTGTTGCCCTCAGAAAGTGATACTCAGTACTAGAGTATGCACACAAGACTGCACCATCACATAGATAACAAAACTATTTTTAAGTGATGTAGCTTAGTGTGAAGGAGGGAAGGAGCCGACAGGCTCCAAAGCTCCCCACCCCAAAGCAATCACATTCAAGCCCCGCTCTCAGACCGAGAGCGCGGGACGAACTCGTGCCTCTGCCAGGTGCAGGGAGGAAGGCAGGGCCCGGACGGAGAGGGCCGACATAAAGGAGGCACCGGCAGCAAGCAGAGGGGAACTGGAAGAAGGCGGAGGAGGAGCCAATGCCGGCGGGAGCACACGCGGGCAGATGCGAGCCGTCCTGAGACGTGGCAGGACCTTCTGGGGTAAGGGTAAACCCCAGCGGGGCATGGGAGCCAAGTCAAGCGGCCCAGCAAGGCCGCAGACTGTTTGATGCGGCCGGGAGCGGCTAGACCCGGCAGAAGCCAGGAACCGTATATACGGTAATACGGGGGCACTCACAGATGGTGAAACTGCCTCGCCCATAATCAGGAGGACTGAGTGGCCTCTGGAAGCCCTGGGGAGGGCTGAAGAGCTCAAAGAAAGCCAGAGAAAGGGTGCCAGCACCCCAGCATACAGGGTAATATCACGGAAGGTGGCTGAGAGACCAAGTCGCCCCTCGCTCTAGGGAATCCCTGGCTGTGAACTTTGTGTTGACCTTTGCATTTCTTTTACAGACGTATTGAGCGTTATTCTGACAAGTGGCCAGCCCAGATCGGCGGTCAGCATCCCGGCAGTACGGGCGAGGGTGTAGGGGAGGTGGAGCCCTCATCGACGGGACCCCGTGAACGGGAGGAGTCTCACTTCTGGACTGGCATGTGCCGGACATTCTAAAACTGAACCGGATTACAATCAAAGTCGTGGCAGGAGAGTCGGACGTGTGCGACCACAGGTGAGAGACCCTTAGCCAGCAGGAGGCAGTCCCGACTCAGGGAGGGGTGGCTACCTCGGAACCACCCTCCCACACTTAGATATCCATAGCAGTCTAGCCACAGCAGCATGGAGTGCACTATGGGTTGGTGTACCTATTGAAAAATCTGAAGTTACACTACCACGGTGTCCGTCATATAGGTGCACTCTGATACACACACACACATATATTTAATGGGGAACCCTGTTCAAATGTATTTCTCACCCTGTGCTACCGCCCTTGAATATGCCAGAAAACCAGTCAAGAATGAGGTGTGGTTCTATGTTCCTGAATGGTCGAAAGAGTTGTCATACCAGTGAGTCAGGGAACAAGTACCTTTTTAAATAGCTGCTGCATACGAAGATTTTGACTGTATTTTATATCAGTGGTTTTCAAATTTCCTAAAGCCATGGAACCCTTTCACATCACTTCTTCTGCCACAGAGCCCCACCAACCGCTATCCCGAAGACTGATACAGAGCCAGGCAATGGCCCACAATGGCAGTGCACTGCCTCCCAGCCTGTTCCACCGTTATCCACATTATTTCTTTGTCAAATCCCTGATGACGTATCACAGAACCTCAGAGTACCATGAAATATAGTTTGAAAATCACTGCTTTGTATGTATATATTTAAATGTTTTGTATTTTATATTTTACAATATCTATATCTACATAGATATAATAAAGCTTTAAAATTCCTCAGAACTTCATAGTTAAAAATAGAAGAAAATATCTTTTTCCTTCATGCATTACTTTTTTTGGACTTTTCTAAAACATAATCTCTCTTTGTGACAGCCTGATTTTTCAAGGAATTCATCTCCATTTTCAAGAAGTGTCTCAATCAGGAGGGTTTAGATGTTAAATTAGGTTCAGATTGTGGCTAGCATAGCCATGTTGTTATTTAAGTATGAAAAGCTGACAAAAATAGTTTGAACATGA
Organism: Crocodylus porosus; assembly: GCF_001723895.1. Lineage (NCBI taxonomy): Eukaryota > Metazoa > Chordata > Crocodylia > Crocodylidae > Crocodylus > Crocodylus porosus. The sequence goes on along the minus strand of NW_017728907.1, from coordinate 39,184,574 downwards.
AAAGCTAGCACACTTCCAAAGACTGAATTCTCATCCCCATAAGACTGAAAAGCTGTGGAAAACACATTCAAGTAATCTGAGAAAATTCTCCCAGGTTTTTCTCCTGGTAGTAACTGAGCTACAGGTCCAGACATTCAAATGCTGAATAAGTGTATGCAAGGTCTCCCTGAAGAGTGGAGGCCTTGCAGTGCTGAAACTGTATAGCCAGTGGACCTATGCACACATCTCAGCATGATCTGCCTGGTGACAGACAGCAAAAGTGCATAGGCAGTCCTGATTGGCTGAACCAGACAGGCCCTGATCAGCCTATGTTTCCCTTCAGCACAGTGTGGGGATTGTTAAGGAAATGTGTTCTGCACCCTGCTAGAGAAGCAGAATCCAGTGAGACACACTGTATCGGGCTGTCTCGGGCTATGGGCTCAGGAGGGAGAGGAGGATCCACGCAGTGAACCAAAGACTGCAGACCTGGTGTCATCGGGAAGGCTTTGGCTTCCATGACCACAGCTCGCTCTTTGGCAAGAGAGGCAGCGAGCTGCTGGGAAGAGATGGC
>NW_017728907.1:39157543-39181050 GCF_001723895.1 Crocodylus porosus | reverse complement strand
TCCTGCCCTTTGGGCAGGGGGCTGGACTCGATGATCTCCCGAGGTCCCTTCCAGCCCTAATGTCTATGAAATCTATGAAATCTATGAAATTCACCTTTACATCAACTCCTCCGAAGTGCTTTCTGGGGAAGGAGACCTGGCTGTATGTGAAACTTGAGGGGTGTCAAGCACAAACTCAGCTGATTCCCCCTCCTCCCCAGAATTTCCCTTGCTAGGGCACTGAGATCCAGATTCAGTGCCAGCTCTTCCTCTGGCACTGGAACGCTCAGTATGGGAATTAGAATGGGGTGGAGTAGGCTGCTGTGCTGGTGCTCATGCTTGTTGTTGCCATCATGGTGAGAGGGGCAGGTTATGGCTGGTGCACATGGAGGGGATGCAGTCTTAGGCACAGGCAGTGGCACTGGCACCGCTCCCCTCTCCTTGCTGCTTGTAGCAGCCTCATCCCTTTTAGCTGGAGGAAAGAGGCTACATCTCAGGTTGTGGGGGGGGGAGGGGGGAAATTACATCTCTCCCTCCACCCACTCTTCCACCTCTCCCTGAAGGCTGGCCAGTGTGGCCACCACACTTCATGGTATGTTTCATGTCTTCCTTTTTTACAAATATATAAATGCATTTGCATTCCTATATAAATTTAAAAATGTAGGTCTCTGGTGCAAATAAGAAATGTTAAATGGCAAGTAAATGGCTTAGTCCCTGTATAAATTCAAAAGTGTGGGTGCAAGATCATTAGTGGTACTAGTAGGTGTGTGTGTGATGCAAATAAGAAACGTTAAGCAAAACAGCAAGTATATGGCTTAACCCCTATATAAATTCAAAAGTGTGGGTGCAAAATTGTTGGTGGTACTAGTAGATATGTGTGTGATGCAAATAAGAAATGTTAAATGGCAAGTATATGTCTTAGTCCCTCTATAAATTCAAAAGTGAAGATGCAAGACTGTAGGTAGGTGTGTGGTGCAAATAAGAAATGTATAAAAGCAAACAGAAATATGGCTTCGTCCCTATATAAATTCTATAATGTATGCTGCAAAGCTTTAAATGTATAGAAATAAAATATAAATGTATTTCGTTTCCTATATAAATCAAATTCTACAGTAATCCTATCCAATATAATTATAGAATTCAAAAGAATAAATCAATGAATATAATACAATACAATAAAAGAGCTTTGAAGAGTAGGAAATCCTTTAGAAGATGAGTGCTGCTAGCCGTAGTTGTCTGACACTAAACTGCTGGAACACAGCTCAGTAACTGACACCAAGCCAGTTCAAACAGTGCTGCCTTTTATGCCATTTTTCCATCCCTTCCCGAGGGGACTGGGATTGGAAGGGACCTCAGAGAAGGATGACAGGCACTGGCCAGCTACGCAGTCAATAATGAGAGTACTCCTTCCCCTCCACCCCTCTTTTCCCCCCTTTTCCCCCTCCCTGCCCTTACTTTAGTTTCTGTTTCCCTGCAGGTAAGCCCAGCTTGAGCTTCAAAACTTGAAACGTTTCAAAAATTTCTAAACGTTTCAACTTGCCTCATTTTGTTTTGAGGCTGTTTCAAAGTTCTCTGTTTTATTTCGATTTCGCTGTTTTAAGCTCAAAAAAAAGTTGAAGCAGCATCGAAACAAAACTGCCGGTGAAATTTCACACAGCCCCACAGGTTTTTTCTCAATTCCTTTTATTCATGCAAATCATGGACTGGCCATCTAAGCCCCTCCAGGGCTGTATTGCTGAGATGAGCTATCTCCTTCCGCAGCTCCACAGGACCAAACTGTAGCTGTAGTGGAGGAGGAGACCACCGATAAGGGTGCCTGGGACATCAGGGGTCCATAACCCTTCCAAAGGGAACAGGTGGCATAAGTAGGATAAGGTTGAGAGGGCCAAGGCCCAGCTGTGAGGCCTGAAAAGTTTGGAAGGCTACAGGCAGAGCTTGGGAGGACTGTTCTCAACTAAGGACTGTAGCATGCAGTAAAAGAGACTGAAGGCACAAGCCCAGATCCCATGAGGGCAAGACAGAGGCTAAGGGGTCTGGGAACCTAGGGTCCTGGGACAGTGAATCTCAAGTGGAGGGGCCCAACCACAGCAATGTGGGCCAAGGCCAGGTGACTGAAGTCCAGACAAGGATCTAAGACCTGAAGCATAACCCCCTGATCTGTAGGGACAGCCTCCCAGTCGTCCTATAACATTAAGATATGGCAGACAAGATGACCTGAGAGGTCAAGTCAGCAATGGAAAGGAGGATCCAGGTGGCCACTGGTGGGGTTGGGATGATGCTGCCCCTCCACCTCTAGGCCTGAACATGCTACGAAAACTTTTATGAAAATGATGCACAGAATCTTCATAACAAAAATACTATTTCCTTATTTTACTAAGAATATAATAGCAAGTGGCGTTGAGGGCTACAAATGAAAACTATTACCAATCTGATTGGAAAATTTGATTGACTGTGGTGCATACTGTGGTTGAAACCACTTTTTTAACTTAAGCATCTATTAGATTCTATGATTATTGGTAATAGCTTAGGAGTATTTCTCTAAATTCTTAAAAAATCCACAATCAAGGAAGAAGGTTACAAGGATCAAAAAAACCCAACCAGACTTAGAAGGAAAATTAAAGCAGAAATATAAATTTAATATATAACAAATGGAAAAAAGGGAAAGTTTATGGCTATTGATATAAGTAAGATGCTGTGAATTATAGAAAATTGATAAAAGAAGCAAAGAATCCAGCGAGAAGTCAATGACCAGCAGAATTTGGAACAATAAAATATGTGAAAAACAAAAGGAATTCTAATAATAGTATGGGTACATTACCAGATGGAAATGGTAGAATAGTCAATAGAACAAAGAAGTGTTCGTTAAATACTTCTATTCTATGCTAAGGAAAAAAAGGCATCACACCAGATGATGCTGAGGATGTGACAGCTTCCATTCCAAAAGCAACTCAGGAGGATTTAATACAACAGTTCCACAGAACTGAAAGAAAAACTGATCTTCTTCCAATATCTAAAAAGGGCAAACAGCATGATCTAGGTAATTATAGGAATGTCAGCCTAAGATTCATTGTAGCTGGCATAATGGAATAGCCCATATGGGACTCAATTAATAAGGAATTAAAGAGAGCTAACAATTAATACCAATTAACATAAGTTTGTGAAAAAGGGATCTTGTCAAACTAACTTGACATCATTTTTGATGAAATCACAAGTTTAGCTGATGAAGGTAACAGTACTGATGTACCACTCTTAGATTTCTGACAGGCATTTTGACCTAGCACCACATAATATTATGAGGGAAAACAAATCATAACGTTAGGGGATTCAACACAGCCTACATTAAAGGATTCAAAACAGGCTAACAGACAGGTCTCAAAATGTAACTATGAATGGAGGATTCACCATTGCACAGCTAGCCTAGATTCAGCCCTATAATCTTTAACATTTTTATTCATGACCTTGCAGAAAACATAAAATACTTATTGACAAAGGTAGCAGATGACACAAAGATTTGGGAGAAGTAAACTGTGAAGAGGGAAGGTGGCAGATACAGACAAATCTGGCTTACTTGCTAAATTGGCTCAAGCAAACGGTATACATTTCAGCATAGTCAAAGGTGAAGCCCTGCTTTTGGAACAAATAATGTAGGCTACTGGATGGGGAGCTGCTACCCTGGGAATGAGCACCTTCAAAAAGGATTTGAATGCTATGGTCAGTTGAACTTGATCTCAGTGTCTTTGTGACATTCTACCAAAAAACCTACTCCAGTTCAATCCTTGGGTGCATAAATGAGAGTATTAATACCAAATGGGATTATGTATATCATATCATATGTGTTTGGCACTCAGACCATAGCTACTGGGTCTAATTCTGATATCCACATTTTGAGATAAAGGTTGAAAAACTAGAGAGAGTTCAGAGAAGTACCAAGAGAACAATAAAAGAATTGGATGACAGGCCTTAGAAAAATTCAGGGAGCTCAGTCAATTCAAGTTTATCAAAGAGTAGGTTAACAGGTAATTTGGTCACAGTCTATAAGCACTTGCGTGGGGAACAGAAATTTAATGAAGACCTTTTCTAGCACACCAAATATCACATATCCAATGACTGGAAGCTGGAATTAGGTAAACTGTCTTAACATAAGTTTCGGGGAGGGGGGTTAACCTCGTAGATACTTAACAACTAGGGCCTTGTGTATACGAAATGAGAGCCTGCTGTTCATGACACTTTAAAGTAGGCTAAATGCTTTTACACTGCTTTAATGGTGTTGGTGTTTACATGCCTCAGCAGCGTATTGCACATTAATTCCAGCTGCTGTAGGAAATTCAGCAGCATAATGCGCCTTAAATAACTTGGGGTGCAGCAAACTAAAACTCCTTTGAGGACTTTTAGTTTGCTGCCCCTACAGCCATGGAGCGAAGCACTGGGCTCTGTGCAGCTCAGGGGCTCTGCAGGAAGCCTTGCAGCAGCCTGGGAAGGCAGGCTACACCTGAGCCTCATCTTCCCCCCTGCCCACCTCCAAGCTGCCTGCCTAAGCTGCATGGGGCCCCAGTGCTTCCCTCCATGGCTGAGATGTCCCCTGGGACCACCTGAGCTGGGTGCCTGTGGGTGGGCACTGCCTGGCAGGGGGCCATTGCTGCCTCAGAGGGAAGCACCAGCCTCCACCCCTCCCACAGCCCAGGGATCACTCCACCCACCAGCAGCTCAGCCTCCCCTTCCCTCCAGAGAGGCAGGTAAGTCAGCAGGGTGTGTGTACAACACAGGGGTTTAATTAGCCCTAAATTGAAGCAGTGTTTTTTAAAACCATCCACTTCAATTTAGGGCCCCTGTTTCATCTACAAATGGCCTAAAATAACATACCAAAGATTCTAGTGGATTCTTCATCACTGGAAATATTTTAATTATGGTTTTCTAAAAGATAAATTTTAGTTCAGTTAATTCACAACAGCCTAGGTCTTCTGTTATGCAGGAGATCAGACTAGATCAGGGGTTGGCAACATAGGGCCCATGGGGCCACAGAGGTGGAGGGCGTTGCCTGCACCCACGCTGTTGCCACTTACCCGCACCCTCCAAGCACCAATCCAACACGGCCCAGATAGTTTCAGTGGTATGTCAGCAGTAGCACTACCCCCAGCCCCCTGCTCTCCAGATACAGCACAGGCACAGCTTCTAGCCAGAGAGAAGCTTCACCGGGGCTGAGCAGCTTCCAGCTGTGCCCACACTGAAGCTGGGGTTGGGAGGATGGGGGAGGAGGAGTGGGAAGAAACAGCAGCCCAGACATAGCTTGAAGATACCCTGATCAGGCACAACTGCCCACTGGCTGGAAGCTGCCCCCATGCTGCAGCTGGGGAATGAGGGGCTGGGGGAAGCAGCTGCAGCATGGGGGCAGCTTCCAACTGCCTGGCCCCAGCATAGGCATGAAGAAACCCCCCCGCCACTGATGCACTGCTGAAGCCACACAGCACGTGTTGGACTAGAGCCAGGTGGCTGACCAGGTTGCTGTTGGACTAGAGCCAGGTTGCTGAACTAAATGATCTGGCTTATTGATCTATGAATCTCTGGAATAATAACGTCATATTGTGCCTACAAAATAAGAGAATATATAAGGAGAGGAGTCCATAAACGGTGTCATGCCATTACTTCTATTTTTCACGCTTCCCTCACTCTGTGTTTTCCTCAGTTTTTAAAAATGGGCACGTTTATAATGTGTGTACTTTTATAATGTGCTTTCAAATAAGTTGTAAACAACTCAATATGGGGGCAAGTCAGTAAATAACACTGGCAATATTCAATTTACACATGCAATGGGAGCTGCTACAGAGGCTATAAAAATGGTCTTGATTTTTTTCCTCAGACTTTAAACAAATAATATGAAGAATATGTCCACTCAGGTGAGGCCAAGTCCAGCTGTTCCAAATTGACCTTGCTCCAATTTACATCATTAATGTTACATTGATCAACCCAAAATCCAGGCCTAGTCTTTTGATGAACTTCCATTCTCTCTCTCTCTCTCTCTCTCTCTCTCACACACACACACACACACACACACACACACACACACACACACACTGATGAACTCCCATTCTCTCTCACACACACACACACTTAAATACCCCTGCAGAAAAATGTTAGATGTAGAGGAAAACAGGTGAGCAGTTAAGGAGTGATTGTGAAGGTCTAGTATAGGTACCTATATACAATTTCTTCCCACTCCACAGGGGTCAGGATTATTTCTCCCAGACAAAACTGGAAGAAATTGAGCAATATAGAAATTGTCCTGTTAGTACCTGGAAGGATTTTCTGGTTTTGAATTCATGGGATAGTTTGTGCTAACTACAGATAAACACACCAAGCACATGGCATATCAGGGTCAGACTGATGATCATAGGTGGAGGGAGAAAAAATTATTTGGGCAGGGCTTAATGCATGCATGCTCCCTCCTGTCCTCACCCTCCTCCCCAGGAGGTAAGTCTGCAAGGAAAGGGGAAAGGAGATTGAGGCCCCAGCGGTGACGAAGGGAGCAAGGCACAGGCAGGAGCAGGGGCTGGGATGAGTGGGACACCAGCCAGGCCAGGTGGTGGGACAAGTGGAGGCCTGGGAGCCACATGCCCCCCCACCCTGATCTGTGCCCGGGGCAGAGGCAGCAGCCACTGCATGTTAGGCTTTGAGCCCCTGCTCTCCCAAGAGTCATGCGATGCCATATGCATCCCACCGCAGGGCAGGCAGGTGGCATGACACAGCCCAACAGTAGCAGACACATGGTGTTAGCTGCTTCTGGAGCAACTGCAGCAGGTAGCAAAGCACAGCACGCAGCAGCAGCCACCTTCGCGTTGCACACAGACTGGGGGGGGTCATGTGTCCCCCAGGCCTCTGCTTGTCCCACCACCCAGCCCAGCTAGGGCCTCATTCACCGCAGTCCCTGCTACTGCCTGTGCCCCCTTCCTCCCTCACCACTGGATCCTTGATCTGTCCCCGCAGCAGTGAGGGAGGGAGTGAGGCTGGGGCAGGCCCTGAACAGCCACAGGACAGAGTGGTTTGTCTAGGGGCAGCCGGTTGGGGGAGGAGGGTGGCTGCTGCTGCTGCATGCACCCCAGGAGGGCATGGCGGGGTGTGCCCTAGATCTGTGCACAGGGAAATGGTGGGCTGCCACTGCAGGCTGCGGGGCTGCACTGGGCTCTTCCCAGCAGGGGAGGGCTGGTCTGGGGCTGCACTTGGAGCAGACAGTGACAGCACTGGGAAGGGACTTGGGGAGTGGGCTGCAGTGAATTTTGGGGTGGCTGCATACCTCCCATTGCCCCCTCCCAGTGCTGCCACTGCCCGCCCCAAGCGCAGCCTGGCTCAGCTCCCCCACGAGGAAGATCCCAGTGCCACCTTGGCCCCAGCCTGCAGTGGCAGCCCACCCTCACCCTGCGCACAGATCCAGGGACACATACCCCACCCGTGCCTTCCCCAGGTACGTGCAGCAGCAGGAGCCATGGCCCCCAACAAGCCACTCACAGCTCCATCCCCATGCCCTGCCCCAGCTGTGCAGCATCTGCCCCTGCCCCAGCCACAGCCCCAGTGCCAGACCCATTCCCTCCCTCACTGCTGTATGTACAATCCTCCCCACCCCTGCTGTAGCTGCGCAGAGCCCACAGCCGTGCTGCGTTGTGGCCCTACCCACTGCCCCATGTTTGGGAAGGCTAAGCCCCATTAGCCCCGGCCTTCCACCGCCTATGCTGATGATGTTCTCAGTGACGGTAGAGAAAAATTCTCTGTAGAACTTAAGTGGTGCATAGTCCCCATGTGACCTAATGCTAAGGGATGAACATGTCTTACTTTGTGTTCCAGGTCACACTTTGCCACTGCCAGCTTTATCCACACCTTGCTACACTTATTACAACAAGCCAATGAACATCTATAGCAGGGATGGGCAAAGTCCAGCCTGTGGGCCGGATCCAGTCAGCCATGAACTCCATTTCCCAGCCCCCCTGCTCTCATGGCTTGGGCTGGTCTCCATAACAATCCCAGCCACACCTGCACAGGGAAGCTCAGGCTGGGGTTGTCACAGAAACCAGCCTCAGTGGTTTCTGGGCAGAGCAGCGCAGGGGGCTGCTCTGGAGCCTCTGGGAACTTGGGGTTGGAGCAGCTTACACCAGAGCCAGAGCAGAGCTGTGTTCTGTAGCCTGCAGGCTCCAGGCAGGGGATCGTGGGTCTGCCCCAGCACCATACCAGGCTGGCACCGCTGGAAGGAGCTGCGGCAGAGCTTGCGCACCCCGGCCGGGAGCGTGCAGGCTACAGATCGCAGCTCTGCCATACATGCTGCCCTTGCCACTGAGGCTGGTCTCTATGGGAACCCCACCCCGAGCTTTCCTGCACAGGTGCAGCTGGGATCTCCATGAAGACTGGCCCAAGCCACAAGGGCAGGGGCTGCTGGGAAGTGGAGTCCAGCTGCTGGCTAGACTGGCCATTTTGCCCACCCTTGATCTATGAAGGAAAGGAATTTTAGCTAGTATCGCTTTGAAAGTTAGCCATCTAGTCTTAATTTTCATTCTGTTGCCACGTAACCACCAATAGTGCGAGCCAAGGACAAACTCTTACCATTCTTACTTGGCCTTATTTGGTCACAATTCCCAGAGAATATGGGGGTTTTTTTATAAGATGATGACTTGGCACTTTTCATCCAGTCACCCTGAACTCACACAGATACGAATTTAAATGGTGCTACAAATAGACAGAGGCACATGAATCAAAAGCAACAAGGACTCTAAATCCACATTTGAGGAAGCAAGAATTGTAAAAGATCATATTGTTTTACGGTAGAGAGGATTCTTTCGTAAAGTGGCACTGTTTACCTACAAATACCTCTGGTGGTCTGAAATCAACCATTTACCAAAATACACAACACACACCCAAAAGGATTGCAACCCAATGTGTTATTGAGGGATGACAGTGAGCAGGCAGCATCACATATATTTAAACTTTTAGATGGGCACATGCTCAATGTATTGAACTTTTATCTCACCATGATGCAAAATCTTCATTGAAGGCCATTTCAAAATGTTCACCTAGCCCACTGAATTACTGCTTGTCATTCAGAGGCACAGGCTTGAAACGTTGAAACACCAGCTATTTTACAGGAAGCGAATGTCTTTTTTTAAAAACTGGGATTCACCATTGTTCAATGGAATTCACTCCCTGCCCTGGAGGAGTTTTAGAGGACATAGGAAATTACTAAACCTCCTTCTTCCTTCCTATACCACTTTGAAGTGGGTTTGATGGCAGTTTGTGGGCAAAAAAAAATATTCTATGCTTTACAACAGACATACGAGTATTCTTTCCCTGTTTTATCTCATAAAATCATGGAACTTGTATACATCTAAAGATAATTTACCCCTCTTCACAGGATCAGCACTAAACCTACCCATAGAGGTTTGATTTCACACTTTAATACTCAGCTCTTTGCAAGGATGAGTTTCACCTAAAATTAAAACATGGGAGTGGGTAAACCACAAATAGGAATACTTCAAGATCCTCACTGCTGTAATTACTGAAAAAGATGTTAAAACTGAAATAATACTGCAAAAGCTGGAAGAGTAGTAAAGGGATTACATTTCATAGTCATGTTCATAAACGTTCCATAATGAGCAGAAGGAAGGAAACAGAAAACATATAAATGAGCAAAAGAATTATTCTAAAACAGAATCGAAAAACAGAGAGCCAGGGAACTAGCTAACAAGAGTTTATTTGTATATGCCACTAAATTTTCTTCTGTCCTAAATTCTCACTTCTATAAAAAGCATGCCACTCCCACCAAAAATGTAATGGGTCTTATCCTTAAGAAGAAGGGTAGAACCAGCAAAAACCTTTTCTGAGTGTCCTCCTTTCTTCAACAAACATGAAGGAATCTTTAAAATTTTTTGCTTCTTCCACTGGCTGTGCCAAGAAAACATTTGATTCCATATAGTTGTCAAACAACATGTTTAAGGCTCATGCAAGCAGCTAATGTTAAAAAATAAGTTCTATCCAAACAAAGGGTAAAGCTCAACTGTGAAGACCTTTGAAGGCAATGCAACACCTCAGTACTAGTATCTTTGATCTGCAATTGGTACCTCTAACGGAGATACACTTGACACTTTAAATATTGATGAGATATTTGCTGAGCTGCCATTAGAAGCCAAGGCTGCACTTTTTACTGAAAGAAAAATATGAGCTTCAAAGACTCTACAGGGGTCCTGTTCTCAAGAGCCTTTAAAATTGTTGAAGGTATATCAAATCAAGGAAAGGAAGATCACCATCTTGGCTTGATATGTTGTACTATCCGTTGTTATATACACTTGTTTGGAAGTATTATCAGCATAATGACTCTTACCTACTTACCATCTGTATTCTAAACTCAAGGATGCTGGTAAAGAGGTGGTACTTTTTTACTGGGCCAGAGCAAATTAACTGATAACAAATGTATTACAAAAATTTGCCTTATATTTTAATAACTTTTTTTTCTGAGGAAAGGGAAAGAAAGGGTACAAGAAATGACTCGCGGAAAATGAAAGCCTAGAAAGTAGAAGTTTTTCTACTCTCAAGATAGAAGAAGGTGAAATTTCATGGTCATATGCATAAGCAAATTCTATGCAGATTAAGTAAAAGTGAATGTCAGGAGCCAGTAAAGCATTCAGTAGAGTTTTCTCGCCTATCCCACCATTATTTCATCCATATACCCATCCAACCTTTGTTATTATCAGTATAATGATAGGGAAGGTATGCTATATGTGGAAGTAGCAATCCAGGATAATGGACAAATGTTAAGCTATTAGCCATCTTTTTTGGTGCGGTTTGTATCACTTGAAAAGTTGGCATGTATCTCAGTATGCAGAATAACTTACAGAGGAATTTTTGGCAGGCTGGCCTCAACTGTGAATCAGTCTGTGTCCGTGGAATAGAATCAGAGACTGTACCCCTTCACGCCTATGCAAGCTAACTGCATCATGGATCACAGCAGAGAAAGGAAGGGCAGCTGATTCCAAGTTGCTACTTCCAATACTAGTCAAGCTAACTGGGAAGAGACCTGACTTTGTTTTTCTCCAATATGTTAGCTGAGTCAGTACAGAATGGGAAATTAACTTAGAAAAGGAAAAGGTAAGGGTCAGCACAGCTTACTTTCCCCACAGAGCAATGAGAAGGCCCCACTGAATTATAGTTTTCCAAGCTGCAATTCAGCCTCTGCACTCTCCCAGGAAACTGCGAAATACCAAGCTTACTCTTGGGTTTTCTTGTTAATACTCACAAAGCCTTGTTCACATCCAAAGTGAACATTTTATTCTAAACATCATTTTCACACACTTTTCTGCTTAGCTTCAAAAGGAATCAGAGAAATGATATTTATTAAACAAAGGGTATGGACAGGCGTTACATTTGTAATGAGGGAAATGCTGCTCTCCCACAGAGAAGTTGGAGCATATAGGCACTTGTGCAGTTTCTCCCACAGAAAACATGCCGGATCTGGGAAAAAGATATTCCCTTTTCAACCAGGAAGATCTCCCCTGCATGAGTTTCTCATGCAGGAGCAAACACTTGTGTGCTTCATAGTTTCATAGTTCGTAGTCGTTAGGGGCTGGAAGGGACCTTACAGATCATTAGGCCCAGCCCCCTGCACATGGGCAGGAAGACTGCTGGGATCAAATGATCCCAGCAAGATGGGCATCAAGATGTTTTTCGAAGATCACCAGGGTGGATGACAGTACCTCCTCTGGTTTTTCAAACCCCTGGCACTCAGCTTGTAAAGAAGTTTTTCCTTATGTCTAGCGTGAAGCAACCTTCAGTCAGCTTATGCCCATTATTCTTGTCCATCGCTAATGCTTGACTCCTCATGAGAACTGGGAAATGCTCCCTGTGCTTTTCCCAGACAAGGGAAAGGTCCCTAGGGTGAATGAAGGGGCAGGAAAAGGCAGATTGACTCCTCCTCACTATGAGGAGTCAGACAGCAGGGCAATGCTCTTTATATGTTCCCCAGACAAGGTGATCACTGTCTGGGGAAGGCACAGGCAGCCTTTCTCCACTACTCCAGTCCCACTAGGGACCAGGTAGGGGCAGGCAGCAGCTGCTCCCTGTGCTGTCCCCAGACTGGGATCATTGTGGTCTGTAGAAGGCACAGGAAGTAGGGAGAGGGGGCAGCGGCAGACTGAATGCATGTACTGCTCCCTCTCTCAGGAAGATTTCTAGTGCTGCAATCTTCCCAGAAATATGCAGTGTTAGAAATGAATGCCTATCCATACCTTCAGTGATATTTCACTTCTATACAATTCTGCTATAAAGCATCAGTAATGAACCAATTCTGCTTTCAAATGCCACATAAACATGTAGAATGTGCTGTGAAAAGGCTCTGATCTTTCAGAGAGTCCTGGAAGAAGAGCCCCTTGTGTGGCAACCAAAGAGGGACAGGATTAGGCCCTAAATGCATGCTGCTAGACATATATATAGTCATGTTAAAAACACAACCCTGAACAATAAAATTCTACCTTTTACTGCTAGTACCTGTTAGAAAGCAGAACAAACTCTGATTTTTGACTCTCCTGCTTCTTAAATTAGAAGTGAAAACTTACAAAAATATTTTAATCCAATGAGGTTACCAATACAAGGGTAAACAAAGCCTTGACTAGGATGAGATAGTTGGGGTGGTCCAAACTAAAAGACCTCCTGAGGTCCCTTCCCGCTCTAATTTTCTGTGATTCTATAATTCTAATAATTTGTTTCCTTAATTTATTAATTTGGATGCAGGAATGCAAGAGAGTAAAATATTTTATTTGGCATAATACAATGGAGATAAGAACACCATTATCTGTGTGGCTTGTCACAGTGTTATGAAAAGGGCCAAATATTATAATGTAATTAGGACAGAGAATATTAAAAATTATGGTAGATGAGAATCTCCAGAAGTGAAGTGTGCTATTTTAATTTCACACTCATTTTACTCCATAATAACTCCATCAGCATCAGCATACTTCTGATTTAGATGGGGGGTGAGGGGAGACTCAGGGCCTTTGTATTCAAAACAGGGCCAATGGTAAGTGCTATTTTTTAGTTCAGTGAAGTAACAACACATGCTTTCTTCAGTTTGTGAAAAATCTGTATTTATCAGTGAATTAAAGCCTTAAAAGATGCTGAAAAAAGATGCTGATTTGTATTTATCACTGAATTAAAGCCTTAAAAAATCCTGAAAAGCTGAATTAGTAGACAGGTTTGGAGTTTTCAAAGAACACCCAAAAAATAGCTTTTCTATCTCAGCCCCAGCCAGAAAATCCAGTTCCTCTGTAGCAGATCATGCAACAAATGCTAATTTCCTGTTGTTGATTACTAGCGGAGCAAGATAGCAACCAGATATTAACACTTTTGTCCACATGAAGTGGCACCTTATTCCACAAGTAGTTTAACTGATATACTAAATTCTGGATACTCAAACATGCATGTAGTAGAATATGCTAATTATGTAACATATATAATTGGGCAATTGCATATTACAAACAAGCATAAAATTGATGGAAATGTTTTTCCACAGACTTCTACAATGATTTATTCCTAACAGTCTCGTGCCAATAATCATAATGAAGCATGTTATATGATATTATTTTCAGATGTTCTGTTTTTCTCTAAGATTTATATATTATATATAATAAAATAGGGGGGGTTGTTCTGCTTCTTTTTTTTAAGGAAAACGATATTATCTTACTCTTCTTTTAATTAATGGAATATTATGAATTCCAGTGATTACAGAAAAGTCTTAGTAATCTTTTGGCATCTCTGGTTTCAGATCCCAAATATCCAATTTGAATCTTCTGAAGTCACAGCTGTCTGGAATCTTGTAGCATGGGTAAAATAACAGGACATATTTTATAGGACTATTAATACTGTGCATCTTGTGAGGCAGGCAGCCAACAGATGGATCAGAACAGAAGCATCCAGGTCAAACACTCTCATAGCCAGACTTTTTCAAATTTTACTTAAAAAGCTATATTGGGAATATTAAGCAGCTCCAGATTTATTGGTCAATTTAAACTGAAAACTAATAGCCAGTTAAATGAATCACAGAGAACTGGAGGTTGGGCCCAAGTATGGTTCTTCACCCTTTCTCTGGGCAAATGAAGCAATTCAGGCCATTTGGAAGGTATTCTCCTTGGTCGGTGCTCACAGCTATAATAAAGGAGGATGAAGGAAGCCAAGCTGGATCCTGCTCAGACACAGGGAAGCTTGCCATCATATAGTGCCTGGGAAGGGATGCAAATGGGAATCCTATCTCACAGCCTACAAAAAATTTAGAGGTGCTCTGCTGACTATTAAGAGCTGTCAATTCCAACAAAAAAAGAAACAGTGTGAGGAAACAACCAAGGGATTAAAGAGGAAGCATACTGTACAGGTGCACCATGGTGATCAGGAAGATTATGAAAAGAGATTCAATTTTCATAATTGGCCTAAGGGGAGACGTTATAGGTACTGAGCACTATGAGGTTGTATTCAGAGCACTAGGGCAGGGACTTTTTGTGAACACTTCAACCTTGAATAAATCTGTTCTCCTTTTTCCCTCTAAAAATGCATTTTGGAGCTAGATATTCCTAAGCCTTTGAGCATTAGAAGCACTACATGGAAATGTTTTGAGTTTTTCCTCGCAAGCTTCGATAACAGGTGTTTTATTTTCTGTTGTACGAATGAGATATTCTCATGAGAAACTATATATGTTATAACAGAGATGTTAAAACCAGGCCATCAGCAATAAAATTCTCTTTCCATCACGGAGGTGACTGACTGTTGCAGATCAGCAGCCACCTTTGGGTCTAATCCAATTCCACTGAAGTCAACAGAAGTCCATCTGATGACCTCACAGGCACTGATGAAAAAAGCCATAAGTGGGCCCAAGCCATTAATGATGCTGTAGAAAAGTTCATGCACTCAATATCAGGCAACTGCACTATTAGCCTCAGGGTGTGAACAAGAATTCGTGGGACCTGGCTCAGGTTTACGCAGTTAAGCTGAAGCCACCTAAACCTGAGTCAGGATCCATGCACACAAGCATTGGTCACTTGCCAGGACATGAGCAGCTTGAGACAAATAAGTTTGGCAGTGGGGCTGGCAGGTCCAGTAGGGGATGGCGGGAGCTGCCCAGTCCAGGGATAGGTTGGTCAGGGGGTAAAAAAGAGTTATTTTTACCTACTCAAGGTCAGGGGGTGAAAACAGAACAACCAGCTGTGGAATGCAACTGGGCCTTCCCAGCCCCAGGGCTGTGCTTTGAATAGATATAAGCACTTACGAAGCTGGGTTAATCCTCACTAGGTTGGGTTAACCTCTTGCTGGTCTAAAGTTAGTTCACACTGAAAAAAACCTAACTTTAGATCAGGCACCATTGTTAGGGTGACCTAAGCGACACTCTTACTCACACTGGGAACTGAGTTGCTGCTAGTGGGGCACATACTCTGAGCACCCCAGCTGTTTCTCTTAAAGTTACAGCAACCAGAGAGTGTTTCAGACTTTCCTGCATGGTGTTGCTGCCAGGTCACAGACTCCATGGGGGTGAAGACAATTCCAATATCCCTCCTAACATGGTACCTGGGACAAGTGCCCCTCTTACTTATCCCTACTTCCCCACACGATTGCTGCCACCACTCCCCCACCACAACATTTTTAGACCCACTGGGAGACCCCCAGGCCAGATGACAAGGCATTTTGGACTAGATCTGGCCCTGAGCACCACTGAGCTACACCAAACACTAAACATAAGGGGGAGCACAGTTCTGAGCACAGATCCCATGAATTTCATGAATAAGAATGTGTTTGAAAAGATTTTGAATGGAAAGGGAAGAACAAAATGTTGTGACAGCTATGAAAATCTAAACTGTTGTTGTCAGAAAAGCTCAGAAAACAAGATATCACACTTACAAGAAAAGAGAGGAGAGGAGATATGTTAACATTACAGTGAAAAGGCATACCCAGAAACTGATAAATCAAATTTGGGTATAGAGTATATCTTTTTGGGAAGACTAAGGAAAGACTTCCCAGACTGGATAGAATTTGTGAATAGCTGTGATCCCAAAAAATGGTTCAGTTCATTCTAGATTAGTGGCAAAGAAGGTGAGCACTCCAGCAAGTCTGAATCTCCTGCATCAGACAGGCTATAGAATTTCATGGAGTAGCTTCAGACAGGTGTATGGTTGTCTGGACTTCTAAACGATAAAAACTCATGAAGAGTCAAGATGATATCATTAATTTGTTGCTAGAAATTTATTTCTGACAACAGGCACCCTGCATTTGCTTTTGAGTACCAGAGGAAAACAAACATGAATTATTTGAGATTAAGTTTACGACTGGCTCTGAAAAAAGGAAAAAAGAAATAAGAGTATTTGGGGGCAACAACAAAAAAATATCACATGTACTATCCTCAGATACAGAGTAAAAATGAACCTGTTCTTCACTATCATATCGGTATGTCCCACTGTTGCCTATACTGTTGTTACCAGACATAGTTTTCTGACCTGATTTGCAAACACACTTAGTACCTGCAGCCCTCTTAAATTTTGATGGATTTGCAAGTGCTCACCATTTCTGAAAACCTGGCCTTTACCATGTTCTATTATATTAAAGGCCCAGTAAATAAAAAGTGAAATAAAAGGTAGACACAAAGCTGCTAAACTGCAAATTAGATCAAACTACCCAATCGCCTTTCTCTCTGCTATAAAGCCTTCCGATTCAGTTTCATATTCAGCATTACCCTCAGCAGTTGTAGGGAGACCTACCTGGACTTCTAATGTGTTTATCAATATAACTTTACTGTTCTTTCGTCCATGATGCTTTAGATAGTGGAAAGATGGGACTTGCTTTCCTGATAAAGTTCTGTTAACAAATTAAAGAGAAGTGAACTTAGAGGTTATCTTTGTCTCATGCTCCATTTGAATGACAGCTGAGGAGGACTCAAAAACAGGCTCCGACCTGTGCTTTGGAATGCAGGGGAGCTGTCCCATAAAGTTATCTGAAAGCCACAGCATTGCAATGCCTCATATGTGAACACAGGCTGTGCTGAATCAGGTATTTTTGGCATCCATAGAGAATACAAAGTCTGCTTTTAGGGAGACTGAATATAAGATTTCAAATTCAGTAGCCTCCAGATGTTAATAAAGGAACTGTAGTTCCCCCTAAATCCCATTTGATATGGGTTGATTTACACTTGGTATGCATTTTTCAAGCTTCAGGGCCAAAACCCGGACTGCAACTGTACAAATAAGATTAATAAATGAAAGGAGATGGTCAGATGCACAGGGGAAGGGATATGTGCCCTTTTTTGTCAATAAGTATGATGTCAGCATGACAGAACGCTGTCTGCTCTCAAAGGAGCTGTTATAGATTTGGAGTAATAAATTTCCCATTTAATGCTTAAGAGTATTTTTTGGAGGGGGTGGTTTTTGTATGACATATATGCATTTGCTTCTAGCCTGTTATTAACTGAACAATATAATACATAGTCATGGGTAGAGAGAGCATCCACCGGAGCCCATTTTTTTGCCAAAAAATTGCTCCCTGCAATCTTCTCCTGGAACCTTCTCAATTTAGTTTTAGAAGATCCAAGAGATAGACTTACACCATTTCCTTTGGAGACAATTCCATAATTCCACACAGCATTTTTCAAATCGGGACATATATCGGGTAACTGGGGTACATGTACATCTTGTAAATATAGGTGAGAGGAAGAAATAGGAAAGCAAAAAGAGGGCATCTGGAAATATAAATGGAAAAAAAGGGAGCAATTGAAGAAAGGAAGGGAAATTCTACAGTCTCTCTTAGGTTGTTTGTCATAGTGACAATCTATGTTACTTTTTTTTGTTTTTCCCCATATCCCAGAACCATAAAATCATAGACCCATAGAACATGAAAGTTGGAAGGGACCTCAGGAGGTCACCTTATCCAACCCCCTGCTCAAAACAGGGTCATTTCCAACAATACGGCCAATCATACGGCTGTACAGCAATACAATAAGCATAAAAAGTCTTGAGATTTATGCCTAAACAGGTATTTCCTAGCATCTCACCTAAACAGTTTCTATCATTCCTGAACTACTCTCAGTTTTTCTGCAGTGTATCGGGCCTTTTCCTCCCATCTGTGTTTCAGGTTCTTGTCAGTCTCTCATATTCACTTGCCTAATCTTGGGTCTTTTCCTGCCTCCAACCTGAACCTCATAATATTTTGTGCCAATATTTCTGTATTATTTAGGTCACTTTGTATTATTTCTCTGCCCTAAGTGGTGCTTTCAACTCCTGTTAATTTAGTATCATGTGGAAGTTTCATTACCAGACTGTTGGCCTTTTCTAGATCAGTTGAACAAGTGAAGCTGGTTAAGTTTTTCAATTTACTATCGTATAGAAAAATTTTTACCCAGATGGTTTGATCTATTGAGAGATGGAGTATACGTACATGATTTTGGTTTCCCATGAGACAGTTGCTTACTTTGTTCAGTGCACTATATAGGTCAAAGCAACTGTTCTGCATTTAAAACATACCTCTTTATAAAACATAATACAGTATACATAACAAAGAGAATGTGGCAGGGAAAAGAAGCAGGGAGAGCTATAAGGAAGGCATGCCACACCTCCAAAGTAACTATTTAGTTCATAATTGCATTTCCAAAGACACTGTTTCTTTGAAAGGAATGGATAAAAAAAGAAAGCAAAGAGTAGGTTTGAGGACACTTGGAGATATTTAGAAGTTTTTAGCATAGTCACATTTCTTGTCTCCTGATGCAAGGAGTTTCAAAATAGATTAAGACTCAAAACACACCACAGCATCCTCCTAGCACCTAGAAATATTCTGTTCCTGAACAAAATATAGTGACCAAGTGATAACTGATAGGTTGGTATACATTTTTTTTCCTTACTTCTTTATGAAAAACTTAAATCTACCTAGATTTCAGCAAGGCCTTTGATACTGTTTCCCATTAAATCATCTCAATTAAGTTGTAGAGTACTGGCCTAGACCAGACTACAGTGAGGTGGGTTGGCACCTGGCTCAGAAGCTGATCCCAGCAAGTGGTAATTGATGTGGTGCCCTCATCCTGGAGGGCCATCTCCAGCGGTGGCCTCCAGGGAACAGTGCTTGGGCCCGTGCTCTTTAATGTCTATCAGTGACCTAGATGAGGGAGTGAAAAGCACAATGAATAAGTTTGCAGATGAAACCAAGCTTTGGTGACAAGCAGGCACATCCAAGGACAGGCCAAAGATCCAGGATGACTTTGACAGGCTGGTCCTATGAGCTGAATGCAATCAGATGAGGTTCAACAGGGACAAGTACCAGGTCCTTGATCTGGGTAGGAGGAACCATCACTATATCCATATGATGGGTGGTGGGACTGCATCCGAGAGGGACCTGGGCATGACAGTTGATCAGATAATGAATATGAGCCACCAGTGTGATGAAGTCACCAACAGAGAAAATAGAACTCTGGCGTGCATCAGCTGATGTGTTGCAAGTAGGTCGAGAGAGGTGCTTCTCCCCCTCTTTTCGGTGTTGGTGAGGCCACAGCTGGAGTACTGTGTCCAGTTCTGGGCACTACACTTCAAGAAGGATGTGGACAAGCTCGAAAGGGTACAAACAAGGGCCACTCACATGATCAAGGGCCTGGGAGATAGGCCTTATGAGAAGAAACTTCAGGATCTGGGTTTGTTTAGTCTTCATAAAAGGAGGCTGTGCAGTGACTTGATAGCCACCTACAAATATGTCAAGGGAGAACACCAGGATCTGGGAGAGCAACTTTTCAGAAAAGCACCCCTGGGAGGATGAGGACTAATGGGCATAAGATAGTTGAGGAAAAGTTTAGGCTAGACATACGGAAAAACTTCTTTTCTGTATGGGTAACTAGAGTCTGGAACAAGCTTCCAGCAGAAGTGGTACAGTCGCCATCCCTGGCAATGTTCAAGAGAAGGCTGGACACGCTCCTCGTTGAGCTCATTTGAGCCCGATTACCTCCTGCCCGTGGCAGGGGACTGAACTTGATGATCTTACCAGTCCTTCTTTGTATGATTCTATATTCAGGCTCTTGTTTCTCATTTTGGTAAGCAGAGTATGTCCAAGGCTACATTTCTGGCTAAGGTAAATGGAAAGCTTTTCAATGCATTTGGATCAAGTTCTTATCAGAGTTAAGACACCTGGCATTAACATGCAGACTATGGCCCCATTTACACATGCACTTTACTGCTGAGTAGACTAACTAGCTGCAGACTAAAGCATCACCATCTACATATGCAATGTAAACTAATTTACACTGCCATGGGATAGCACTATTTTAGGCCAGGATAAAATGCGCATGTAGACAGTGACTATGGGTGTTTTCGTGTCTGCGGGGTACCATCTGTTCCCCTGGTTCTTTCCTGCCACGACTTTGAAGAGATGACACGTCGGTCAGTACCCGCAGAATGACAACACTTAATCTATTACGTGATTTATGGTGCTTTTATTCTTTCTTTTTCTTTCTTTTATAGAGGACCGGCTGGGAGGCAGCAGCTCATCCAGGCTGTCCCTGGGATCACCCCTGGGCTCAGAAGAGGATCCCTGGAAGCACAGTCTCTCAGGTAAGTGCCAGCTGATGCTTCGCAGGCTAACGACTCTGCCCGTAATCTACACACCAGAGTGGCCTCTGCTCTATGTCAGCTGCCCCTACAGAGGGTGTTCCCGTCTGCCCTTTTCCTGTATGAGTCACTCACGGTAACCCCCTGCAGTTCCAGTCCTTTCCGACTCAAAATAACAAAGGAAAAATAAGATAAAAGATTTCTCTCTTTGCCCGCGTCTCAGAGTCCTGCCGCCAATTAACTCATTAACAGCTTGTTACAGACATCACTCAATCTCTTTTGCTGCACTCTGTGCTAGCACAGTTCCGGGAGCCTTCCCACCATCGGGGTCACAGATCCTCTTTCTCTCAAGTCTCAAGTGGCTCCCCTCCTCTTCCATGGTGCCTGAAGGCATCTTTCCCAGGCTTCGTTCTCCATATATCTCCCAAAGTCAAGCCCCATTGGTTCACCATGGGCATGAGGCACCTCCCCACCCTGCCCCGCCAGGGCATTCTTAGTGTTAGCTGCAGGGGATTTCTTCAAGTAACAGGGTTCCAGTCGGGGACCCTGTTACAATGGGCATAAATTGTGCCCAGTCAGCCCAGCTGGGATTAAAAGTACAATTAAAGTGCAATTCTTAGAACCCTTTCTAAATGGATGGGTGATGTTCCTCTTAAACCTTCTGAAACAGAAAAGTCACAGGGTTTTGCAGCATTCTGGTTCCCTTTGCTTAGGCTAACATGTCTTAACAAAGCAGAATTGCAATTTTTATTGCCGGGGGTTTCATGTCTACTGATCTCCTGATTTCTTTTGGGCAATTCTCAACATCTTACTAAACCAACTGCTGGATTTGTCCCAGAGCTATAAATATCTAGCCTGGACTGTCAATCTATCTATCCTTCTAGAAATCTAATCATAGGATCTTTAACAGCCCATGCTCTCATATTATGCTACTGATATGGTTCCCTGGAGTTTTCCAATGAATTTCCCATAAAAACTTGCCTTACTTTTTCTATACAAGAGTGACTTTTGGGCTACTGAGAAATAGTCTCTCCAGTAGGATAACTGCAAGCAGGACTGGGGCATTACTATACACAGTATTTTTTGTTAGGTTTGTCATTAGGGCTGTGCAAAGCTTTGGTCCCTGATTCAACTCAGCAGAGATTTGGCCCAGTGCAGAGGCTGAATCTCTAAATCCAAATCAAATCAGAGGACCCTTTAATCTCTCTGAATCGAATCGGAACCTTCCAAATTGATTTGGAGAGATTTGGAAAGATTTGGAGACACAGCTTTAAATGTTTTTTCTACATACCTCTAGGTAGCAGGTACTTGTGAATGCTGTGATGGAGTGTCCCACAGAAGTGCAGGGGGCTCCCCAGTCCTCTTGGCAGCAGACCAGGAAGTAGATCTGAAAAACTTCCGGTCCACTTCCAGGTCCACCAGACAGCGCGCTGGGTTGGGGAGGGGGCTGTGCTCCCCTGGTTTGACATCTGGTGCCTCCTGGGTCTGGGGGGGTACCCAGGGTCCCCCTGCAGCCAATCGCTGAGCTTGGGAGGTACGGGGGGGGCCCAGCACGCTGCCCAGCAGACCCAAAAGTACTTCCAGAAATACTTCCGGAAATACTTCTGGTCTACTTCCATGTCCATTACTGAGCACATGGAGGGCCCCCGCCCCCATCCCCCCGCACTCCTGTGGGACATATCATGCACCCCAGCATCGCAGCGATCACAAACCATGCCTGCTACCTCAAGGTATGTAGAAAAATTTGTAAAGCTGTGTCTGTGTCCGAATCACTGATTCTCTGAATTAGCATCAAATCTTCAGATTCAGATTCAGCCGAATCAAGGACAGTGATCTAAATCAACTAATCGAATCACTGTCCCTGATTTAGGTCAAATCCAAGTCAAATAGAGCCTGATTCACACACCCCTATTTGCCATGTTTCATCCTTCTCCCTCCAACCCAGATATCTTGGGTGTCCTAGGAAGCTACACAGTTTGCACAACACCTGACCTTTGTGGTTCCATTATTGACTGCAAGACTCCTTCGCTAATGGGCTATTGTTCAGTTTTATAAGAGTCTATACATTCTGTCTGCCTAGCTGATAACCTTTCCCTTCCAGAAATATTTTTAATCCTCAAGGGTCAGTCTTGAATCTTTAGCCTACTTGGAAGCTTTGTAACCTAAATTACAACTATTCCTATCTATTCCCCTTTCGTATCTTAGAACTACTTCAAGGCTTATCCCTAGCCCACACAACCCTAATTTCTTTCCCCTCTTTCTTAGCTCCTGTCATCCTCATACCCCATTCCTATTTACACCAGGTCCCTATTTCAAGTTACTTTCACACTTACTCACATAGAAAGGGAGGAAAGATCAAAGCAGACTGTGAAGCAGACATTATATGTGCTTTCTTTTTCCCCCCAATACTAGCCATCAAGCAGTACCTGTACATCATGCATAAGCTGCAACCAGACACTGATCAGAAATCTTTGCCACATAAAATTCACAAATATTTAGTACTGTAATTAGTATTTCTCTTGGCAGTAGTGCATAGAAGCCTCAAGTAGGTCATTACCCTCATTGTGTTGGGTACTCTACAGATATAAAAGTGGATCTCCCTGTCTCAAAATGTTTCCCATGTAAATAGCAGAGCAGAGAAAGAAAATGTTCTTCTATCAATGGGAAACTGAGGCACAGAGGAATAAAGCTACTCGCCCAGGAGCAAGGGAGTGGATGCCAGATCTTATGAGTTCCAATTCCATGCCTTAGCCACTGTCGGGGAAAACCGAAGGATCGGGCCCCAAGGTCACGGTGGGCCGGGGTGGCAATTAGATACAGACAGGTGGGATTAGCGGCGTAGAGTCTGGAGTTAGGGACTCGGAGCAGATTGATAAAGAATAGGTGAGTTTATTTGACTTACGCTTCAGGCGTAGGCAGAAAGGTCTTCAGTTACAGCTTTGAACACAAACTAACAAT
>NW_017728907.1:39149290-39157532 GCF_001723895.1 Crocodylus porosus | reverse complement strand
CATGCGTCTGTGGGGAAAGTAGGTCAGCAATGATTGACAGCTCCGCAGGTCACCCAGGGGGCAAGGACTGGGTGAGCCTTGGAAATTTCCACTCACAGCTTCAAACCGTGCATGTCAGTTTAACCTCTTCTGTACTGGCAGCACATACTCAAAAATTTCCATGACAGCCACATGATCAACTTGCCTCTACTTTTGCCTGTTATTACTGAAATTTATCTCTTGTACTTTAACTATTTTTTTATGTTGAAAATCGGAAGTGTGAGTAGCTTCTGTACAAGTAGCTGAGGTACTGTGAGAACATTCAAGTGAGCAAGAGACAGCAAGCAACTGCATACATTTAATGAGATTCAGCAGAAAACATCCTGAGGGGCATGCAAAAAATGAACATGCTGCTTCACAAAGTCAGAAAGGAGACCCCAAAAGAAGCTTTTGTTATTACTATTATAATTAATGGGGAGCAACTTGGCAGGATCCACCAATTTGAAGGGACGAGGTAATGTCATGAAACTCATAACAGAAGCAGATCTATGGCTCCTTTTTTTAGCGTTATCTTGTCTGGCCAATGAAAGCGCAACAAAGGTGTTCTGGAAATTAGAGGAGGCTGTTTTAAGTATATTTGGAAATGGATCCAATGGATTTATCTACTGACAGTGAGGGGCAAATAACACCTTCCCCAATATAATGCAAGGAATCACTGACATAAAGTGGGCGAGAGGGAAGTTCTGTCAATGCTAAGATAAGAAGTTGAATTTCAGTGGGAAATGACAGCTCTAGACTTACTAATGGCAATTATAAATGGTCTAGAGTAATCATTATGGACTGGGATCCTGACATCTATAAACTGAATCTTGGTCCCCAAGTAATCGCATTGTGAATGTAACTATGAGTACTAGCAGCATCATTCCATAGATAGAGCTTTTGAGAAACTCTAGAAATGGTTTTAATACCATGTGCAACTGCTTATAAACTATTTCCACTCCCAAATTTCCAATCCCATGTCTTAAGATCACCCCTGGCAAATATAGTATGTGTGAGATATTTGCATATGCTTATGAGAATCTAATTAAACTTTTTGTTGCTGAATCTGCTGATTTAGCAACTGATTTTCAGTTTTACTTTATGTCCATAATACATTCTGTGCTGGCCAGCATGGTGTCACCCTTACTCAGATTACTTGAGTTATCTTGTTCCTCATTATACTTGGGGATAATGCAACAGGATACAGTAATGAAAAATAATATTTGGACAGTATTAACGTGGCATACTTATGTGCCACTGACATCTGAGCAGAGATATAAAAGCATAATTACAGTAATAAAAGGAAGAATGGTTTTGTAGCAGGGGCACAGGACCCTAATTCAGAAGGCCTTCAGTCAGTTAGCAGTTCTGCTACAGACGTCTTATGTGACCTTGGGCAAGTGTCTTAATGATTTCCTGCCACAATTCACCATCTGTTAAACAAAGCTAATAATCCTTCCCTTGTCTACTTAGATTACAAGTTCCACATAGTAGAAACCATCTCTAAATGTGTGTCTATACAGTCTCTACCACAATGGAGCCTATACATAATATGAATAGCTAGTTAATAATCATAGGTGCTACCTGGGGTTGATGGCACTGCTTTCAATAAGGTTACAACAGGGCACACCATGGCTCTGCTGCTTTGGACTCACTCTTTATTGTTGCATTTCATCTCCATCTTTCAGTGTATATTACTTTGTTAATTTTTCTTGCTTCACTGGGTTTTCATTTTGGACCTTAAGCATTAGTCAGATTATTGTGTTTTGGGCTTTGTTCAGAATTTCAAATTGCTGATTTTTAAATTCACTCCAATGGTTTAACATCTGAACATCCATGAGGATATCCCTTTGTTCAGGGAATGCGCTCTTGTCCATTTCTTGACTTACATTTTTGTTAAGAAAGACAAAGGTATGTATCTTTCAAATTGCCTAGGAAACATGGTTTATTGTTATTTTGCTCAGGCACACAAAATTCAACATTTTGATCCTTTGCAGCTTTTTTTCCTACCTCATATAAATACATTTTTGCATTGAAATGAATAGGAGATGAAGTCAACTTGTGGAATTGTTTCTCATTTCCATGCAGCAAATACATTACTGTAAGCAGTTGAAACCAAAAGTCGTATCTGGTATGTCAACAAAAGGTGTCTTCATTGCCAAATACTCCAAACTTCAACACAACAAGAACATTTAAATAGGCTCCAAAATGCAAATACCTTGTGACAAGGTCAAGTGAAACAGTTGGCAAATCTTTGTGTGGTCCACACAATTCTGCCTAATGAAAAACAAACAGGCATAGAGTTTATTGACACTGTAAAGGTAAAAGGACAAATATGGAAACGTATCCTGTATACAAATACTGCTAAGATGAAAACCAGCACTTTTATAACTACTAAGAGTCCCCTTTTCTTAGTTCAAACCATATAATAATAGAAAATCAGGGTTGGTAGGGACCTCAGGAGGTCATCTAGTCCAACCCCCTGCTCAAAGCAGGACCATTCCCATCTATCCATCCCAGCCAAGGTCCTAAACACCTCTAAGGATGGAGATGTCACAACCTCTCTGGGTAGTTCATTATATATTTGCCCTGGTTGCAGCTGAACCTAACCCGACCCACTCAGGTTCTGGGGCCAGCTGAAAACTGATCCCCTCCTTGGTATAAATAAGAGCAGTTAATTTCCTCCCATACATTACAGGGCATTCACATGATTCAGGGAGATTCTTTATAGTACAAAGGGGCTATATTATAATAGAGAATTAGACACTTTTTTAAACTCAGAGTGCTAATTCTTTACGCAAGAATCCATTGGACAAGCCAGTGATTCTCAACCAGGGAGCCAAGGAACACTGGGGTGCCACCAGGTCCTTTGAAGGGCTCCCAAGGTGTGAGGAAATTAAGCAAGATGTGAGGGAATAAGCAAATAAGCCAGCCTTAGGTTTGGCTCCCACCCCTACTGCCCAGCCCTTGTATAAGGAAGTAATCCCTGTAATAAATAAATAAATTTTTCAAATTGGGTGCCACTCAATTCACAAAAGTTATGGAGGGGTGCTTCGAGTCCGGAAAGGTTGAGAACCAGTGGGATAAGCAATGCCATCCAGCACTGTGTCAGTTTGGTGGTCAGCATACAGACACCTTGAGTGTTTAAGTTACAAGCCAGAATTTGTTAGCTATTCAGCAAAATTAAATACATTCCCATTCCTGAGCTTCTTATTCAAGCAAAACTACACCAGAATCAATTGGCTTTTTGCCCGAGGTTGGACAAAACTGGCCCCTATAATCTTTTGAAGGCACAGAAGCCCCCAGTGATAAGTGGTTCATTTACAAGCTGGTAAAAAAAATATGAAATGATGTACTCTGGCAGTGAAATAATAATGCTCAATATGCCTGCAGCCATACAACTGCAAAATGCAAACCCATCAGGTCACACCCGCTAAGCCATGTTAGTCTGGGTTCATATTGAATCAAAATCTCCAAGGAGCATGCAGGTGCTGCAGAAGTGTTACTGGAACTCTTTCCTCTGAATCAAGCAGTGTCTTCACTACAGTTACCTTAGGTTATCTGTACTTGATGCCTTTCAGTGAAATAAGGGAAAATGGCCACACTAAAATAACACTTGAGCTGCAAAGAAAGATTAGATTACTGCACAAAGTGATTACGTTAGCAGCCCAACACACTTGTGTTAGTAGCTATCAAATTGTGCTAACTCGAGCTGTAATATATATCCAGTAATTTGAGTTAAAAGTGCTACCAAACTCAACTTCAGATTTTGGTGTGGACAGGAGTCAGTTCAGGGCTGATGCTCAAGTTATGCCTTAGGTTCATTTTTCAGTAACGACAAGCTCTCAGCAGTGACCCACTAGGTACCCTCAAGGTACTGGGCAATTACATTTTGCCTTCTAGACAATTTAAACATGGGCTAAGATCATATAAATCAGTAGAACCGCACCACCTCCCCCAGTTGTGTGCTCAGACACATAACTCCCATTATATTGTGTCCCTGAATCTGATCATAAAACACATTTTTATCGCTTAATCCTTTAGTTAAAATATTTCTTGAAACCCAGTAAAAAATAAATAATGTCAAGATTCAACATGCTTCAATCATTTGTGTGCTATGGTTTCTTTTAAAAGAAAATTAGGGACTGATTTTTGACTCACTGTTCTGCTACAGCATCAACCTGGCTCTGAATTGCTTTGGGACAATCAAAATACAGTATTCTTATTGCTACTGAAAAATACTAAATACAAACCATTGGTTCCTTTATAATTAGGTCCATTTATAGCTGTACCTCCCTGCATTTACAGGAAGATGAAAAAAAATCCTTCTGCCATTACCATCATAGGAAAAAGTTGCGTGTCTCTTTTCAGACAGACTGTCTACAAGTAGTGTCCTGTGGTAAGTGAAGCTGCAAGTACATATGTCTGTGTGTCTAAATAAGTAATGTCAGCTTCATTTTCAAATAGTATATTTTGTCTAATTCACTACAGTTA
Source organism: Crocodylus porosus (assembly GCF_001723895.1). NCBI lineage: Eukaryota > Metazoa > Chordata > Crocodylia > Crocodylidae > Crocodylus > Crocodylus porosus. Next base: position 39,153,020 of record NW_017728907.1, on the reverse strand, counting down.
TTTCTAGTTGGCAAAGATAAGCCTGGGTAGTGTTCTGTGGACTCTGTTTCAGTCAAGGCATATGCACAGTTTCAAATCAGTATATATAGAATACATATAAAATACTAGCTGAAAATTTCCAGTAAATAGAATCAATTATCACATTAACATTTTTCCTAGTATTCATTAAAAATGGGAAGTCTTTGTCAAGACAAGCACTGGATGTTAAATGAATGATTTATACAGAAGGTGAAAAGGTTTAATCTTTTGAGAATGGGAAAGAGACCAATAAGGACAAAAGCTGCAATAACCACACATTTTTTTCTTCAAATATACAGATATGCAATATGTGATGAATATTCCATTTAAGCATCTCATTTTCCATTAAAAATATTATTGAGTTTAGTTGTGAGCTTCCTATGAGGCCCATACAGAATGATCAAATCTGAGAGATGGGAAAAGTAAAGTGAAGCATTAAAAACCAAAAATTACAGAAAACAGGCTTAATTTTTGTGTCTTCATTTTATGGGCAGCCAATACAACAAGCAGTCTTTGTGTTCACTGACAAACATCTCCTATTGATAATAATATTCCCATCAACGGTATCAACAGTAGAAGTCCTAATAAAAACCAAGTGCTAGAACTCACTTCTTTTTTCAACACCCAGCTCGGAGCTGGGTTAGACAACATGTTGCTAAAATACCATAGACTGTGTCTACACTAAGCTTCCTCCTTGCTACAGCCAGTTGAGATGCACTGACGCTGACAGAAGCTTTTGAGAGAGAAAGAAGGAAATGGAGATTGTTCTCCCCCCAGCAGTAAGGCTAAGTTCAGATAGTCAAAAAGCCCCAGGTTGATCAATCTTTGCAGGTGAGTCTAAACTATCTAGATTGAACTGATAAGCAAGTAAACAGACATTCTCTTTTGAAACCAGACAGGCAACCAGATGTCTGTAGTGGCCCATACCAGTAGCTGGGGGGCAATAGAGCATACCTCCCCACCTGCCAGTCACTGCCAAAGGCACCTGAATGCAGCAAAGCAGGGCTTATCCATGATTAGCTGCCCAGCATATGCCCCCAAACCCTTGCAGATCCCCTCCCTGGGGGGACAGTTCCTGTAGCCCAGGACTGGCTGGGTCCCCCAGCCTCAGAGATCATTTCCTGCCCCTGGCAGGGTCCCTCCCCCCACCACCAGCTGTGGCTGTGGTGCAGATTCCCTGCCTTGTTACCAGATTAATATTAGACTTCAGGGTGGAGACAAACCCCCCCAAACCCCTTGCCCACCAGACCCCCAACCAGGTGCTGCCCCATGCACACAGGGTGGGAGGTGAAAAGCAGGTTTTACTCCTCATTATTGCCTAGAGCTGGGAGCAATTCCCCTAGCCATGCCCCTGATCCTGGCTTGGGCAGGGAGGTGGGTGGGCAGTGATCTGTCTGAGAAGGGGTCTGCCTGGCAGGGGAGGAGGAGGGAGGGAAGCCCTCCACCCCCTTCCCTGCTTGAGTGGAGATGGGGGGCATAGCCAGGCCCTGGCCAAGTCAGTGGACTATGATGGGGGGGGTAAACCCCCACCTAGGCCCCCAGTGACCCCAACCAGGGTCTGCCCTCCCCTCCCTGCTGGAGCGGGGAATGGGGGCAGAAGCCTCTGAGAGCTTCCCCTCCACCCCTGCCACTAGGCAAACTCCACCCCCACGATAAACCCCCCACCCCAGTCATACTCAGCTGACCCAGCCAGGTTAGGGCCTGGCCATGCCCCTCGTCCACTCAAGTGTGGGGGGAAGCATCCAAGGACTTTCTGCTCCCCGCTCAGGTATACCCTGGCTGGGGTCAATGTGGGCCAGGGTGGGAGTTTAACCCCCCCCGTCTTACTCAGACAGCCTGATGCTGGGGAGGAGGGTAAAAGCCTCTGAGGGCTCTCCTCCTCCTCTCCTCCCCCGACCCCCATGCAGACCCCAGCTGGGGTCCAGTGCTAGGCTTTTTCCCCTTCTCCCCCTGCTTCTCTGCCAGCTGGAACAGTGATATTGCTCTGGCTAGGGAGCAGCGGGGCAGGGCAGATACTGCTCTGCTGAAGCAGACAGCACAGCACAGCCAAGGGCTGCAAAGCATCCTGGGATGTTGGGGGACTGTGAGTTAACTTAAAACAGGAAGGAATCTGGGACAGAAGTTCCATAAAACCAGTTTGACATAAAACAATTAAGTCTGATATTACATCCAACCAGGTTTATCTTAAGCTGGTTTCAGCCATTTTGAAACTGGCTTATGTGCACTGAACTTCTGTTCTGTTACAGGTTTAAACCAGTTTCTGATCACATAAAACAGTGCACGTGTAACTTCTGTCCCTTGCCTAAAAGTTTAATGCAATCAGTTGTTGAGTGCCGCTAATGCTGCTATATCAAATGCAGCATGGGTGGCACTTATCCAGGAGTAGAAAACGGCTCTTCTAAGAGGAAGCCACTTCATATATTATCACATCATTAAATAGTATTTAGGGCCCTCTTCACCACATGTGAATTGCAGTGTTTTCTTCTATGGAAGGCATTAGAGGAACTGAGATTGATACAGAAAGACCTGCTGTAACAGGAACTAGAGAATCCTTATTACTTTAAGAGTAAAACATCCCCAGAGAATCTCAGGTGAGGGAAACTACCCACCAGGGGCTATGAAAGACAAGTCATGGTGGGACTAATAGGCTGTGAGTGCCTACTGCAGCGCCAGTGGCCCTACAATAGGATGCTAGAACAAAGCCTGCCTGGGCAAGAGAGCACCTATTGTGATACTAGTGGTGCAGCAGTGGTAGACTAGGCGAGAACCCAGTTTAGGTAACAAAGGGATAGGCACAGCCACAGCGGTTAGATCAGCCAGTAAACCTAATGCAAAACACTTACAGCTGGCCTAGGAAGACACATGACCCAAAGGGGCAGGGCTTAGGGCATACGTTAGCTCAGGAGGCACCTAGGAGTTGGTCTGGCCCTGTGGGCTACCAGGGAAAAAGCTCTATACTGAGAGGACTATGATGGAGGGACTGACTTGGAACTTCCTGCCCTGAGGACTGGAAGGAATGAACTGAACTGGAAGGAATGCCTGGGGTTCGGATTCAGGACATCACAGAGAGGATCCCAGCCTACATTTGACCCTCAGACCAGGACCCCATGGTTCTCATCCATGTGGGAGCAAATGACACACCCAGAGGCAACCCAGACCACATCCTGAAGGACTTTGAGGCCCTGGGGGCCAAGCTCAAGGAAATGGGGGCACAGGTGGTATTCTCCTCTATTCTCCCAGTGAGTGGGCATGGACGGTGACACGAGGCCTGCATTAGCAAGGTCAACCCATGGTTATGGAGTTGGTGCCACCAGGCAGGCCTTGGGTTCCTGGATAACGACCCATACTTTCATGCAGGGGACTTGCTTGGGTGGGATGGGCTACACCTCTCTCCTAAAGGCAAGTGTGTCTTCTCTTCCAGGTTGGCTGATCTTGTGCAGCATGCTTTAAACTAGCTTTGCCGGGGGATTGGGCCACAGGAGGACTTGAGGACAGCTCCCAATCAAGACAGGTGATAGTTTCATAGTTAGTAGGGTCAGAAGGGACCTGAGCAGATCATCGAGTCCAACCCCCTGCCATGCCAGGAAAAAGTACTTGGGTCAAATGACCCCAGCAAGTCATTCATCTAGCCTCCTCTTAAAGACCCCCAGGGTAGGAGCCAGCACCACTTCTCTTGGAAGTTGGTTCCAGATCCTAGCTGCTCTGACAGTGA
>NW_017728907.1:39096496-39149190 GCF_001723895.1 Crocodylus porosus | reverse complement strand
TGCTGGTCCCCTCTGACTAGTTTGTAACAGGCCACTAGATCCCCCCTCAGCCTTCTCTTGTGGAGGCTGAACAGGTCCCTTAGCCTTTCCTCATAGGGCCTGCCCTGCTGCCCCCTGATCATGTGAGTGGCCCTCCTCTGGACCCTCTCGATACTGTCCACATCCCTCTTGAAGTGCAGAGCTCAGAACTGGATGCATCCCCACACTGCTGGCCCATGTTCATCTTGGCATCAATAGTGACTCCAAGATCCTTTTCTGCCTCTGCACTGAGGAGAAAGGAGTTTCCCATCCTGTAGGTATGGTGCCGGTTTTTCCTCCCCAGGTGCATCACCTTGCACTTGTCAGTGTTGAATCTCATCCTGTTCTTATCCACCCACCCCTGTCTAGGTCTGATTGCAGCCTATTCCTTCCTTCTAGCATGCCCACTTCCCCCCACATCTTAGTGTCATCAGGAAATTTGACGTGCACAAGGAGTACCCAGGTAAACGACAGGGGTCCAGATAGTCCTGGGAATTGGGGGGTGGTACACACACCAATTCAAGGTCTTAAATGCCTCTACACCAACGCTCATAGTATGGGGAATAAGCAGGAGGAACTCACCCTCTGGATAGCTAGGTCAAACCCAGACATAGTTGGGCTCACAGAGACCTGGTGGAATTCATCCTACGACTGGGTGGTTAATTAGGGGGTATAGACTATACAGGCGGGATAGAATGGGGAGGAAAGGCGGGGGTGTGGCACTGTACGTCAAAGAGCAATACAGATCCTCAACCAGCAGGATGGGGTCTGAGGAGGGGCAGGCTGAATTGGTCTGGGTCATGGGGGGGTCATGGGGAAAGGGACTTAATGGTGAGGGTCTACTACAGACCTCCCAACCAAGGGGAAGAGCTGGACTGTGAATTCTCGGGTCAGCTTGAGGAGCCACTTAAGGCAAGGGATGTAGTTGTCACGGGTGATCTAAATTACTCGGACATCTGCTGGGAGGAGCAGTCAGCCGGGTCTGCCCGCTGACGAAGGTTCCTTGCCAAAATTCTCCTTAACCCAGGAGGTGCACAGTCCCACCAGGGACCTGGCCACAGGCAATGACCTGGTGAGGGAACTCCAGGTCCTCAATCACCTGGGTGATAGCCTTGAATTCACCATCTAGTACAGGGCCAAAGGCAGAGATGGGAGCAGCATGGGCAGGACCACAGCGTCCAAGTACAACATGAGGCCCCAAAAAAGCAGGGACCTCAGTAAAGACTTAAGAGGCACGATATATTTACTGGGGCCCAGGCCCAGCAAGATAAGTAATGAGTAACAATTGTGAGGCATAGGCATGGCTGTAGGGGAGGTCACAGACCATGAAACTTCCCATTAAGGCACTGAGTGCGCTAATGCACCAACTGACAGTGGGTGAGAGGCCATTCTGGGTTCCTGGGACAGCCTCCCTTTTCCAAGTTGACTAATTACAGAAAGGCATGGCAGGAAAGAAGGGGAAATATCCAGTAAGCCATAGTGAAGCAGGGGCTACACAGCCACCAGGGGGTGGCACAGGCATCTCTGAGGCCCAAGACCTGCTACACCTGGCTTTTGAACCCAAATGTATTATTCAGTAGCCATGTTATCAACTAAGTATACGTGGTGCTACAAGTGTACAAAAGGTGCTACAAAAGGTTGTGAATGATGAGCTTTTCTCTTCTGCATAAATTTACCCCAGTCCAGGAAGGGAACAGCCAGTACTTCCAATCAATCCACATACGGCATTAAAAACCTGCTTTTATGAGTTGCTGTGTAAGCACAATTTCAGCTGATTTCAGTGAGAATAAGGGGTGCTTGCTAATGCCATGGAAAATCAGGACCTTGTAGTTTAATTTTGCAGATGTAGGGCACCTTCAATCAACTGGAATTGTGGTTGCTCAACAGCTTAAAAAGGTCGCCCAGGCTAATTTTATATGCCCTTTTTGAGACCGCTATCCCCAAATTTTGTAGCGTTGTTCAGCGCCCTCAGCTCTAGAGTTATGGGTGATCCCAGGCTCTATTAAAATCAGCCACTGACCTGCTGCTCTACTTATTGCTCCCTGCCCAATCTGCCTGTCCTATCCCCTCCTGCTGTGTACTACATGGGCTGCCCGTGCCACAGATTGGCCACCTCTTGATCGAGGTTAACGTTCGCAAAACAACAATGACATTACAGTGTTCAGAAATCCTACACAGACCTGAGGAACTAGTGCTTCAAAAAATGGTATGTGAAAGAGAAGTCCATCCTGCTTAGGAGATAACTGTTTTCTCAGCTCAAACTATATGCTACAAGAGACAGGCTCAAATAATAAACTCTGCAGGCATTAGAAATGAACAAACAAATACATTTGGATTAAGACAGACAGATATAAGCTAATTTGTGTTTGCTGGGATGGATTTTTGGTGGAACCATGCCTCTGGATACTTTGATCTGATTGGACTTATCCAGCATTTACTAATTCTTTCAACTAGTTTGAGCATTATTTATTTTGTCATTTCCCACCATTTGGAAAAATAGCTTTTGCATTTCGTGTAATTGCTTAATGCAAACATTAGTTCAAGATCTAGCATTTAATGATGAATATGCACACTGTTTTTTTCTGAAAGATTGCTACACCTGGTACTGATTTATGCTGTACCATGATTTTGTTCTCAGAGGATAATCACCTTGTCAAGTCAGTATTTATGGTTGTGACTGCTAAATCATATGCATTTTAGTTGTTTAGACATCACACTGTACTAAGAATCCAGGGGTTAGTGACCAAATTCTCTCTTACCAAGAAATCACCTAACCAAGAGAAAATGCTCTGCTTTTATGAAGCAGTATTTTTTCCATACAATAATATATGTGGTTTTAAACTTAAGACTACAGGAAGTTACAATATTCATAAGCATTATAAGTGCTGTAGTATTATGCATTGTAATCAGTATTTTAAATACTACTGATAATATTTAAACAAAAACAATTAGACACAAAGGGCCCCTATACATGTGAAGGGAGCCTGCTCCAACACGCTGCAAATTCAGCATGTCAAAGCAGATTCAATTAATCAAGTAGGCTGGAGCACAGAAATTAATGTGCTCCAGCAAACTAGCATCACATGCATCAACATCCCTGCACTGAAAAATGGTGGTGTGGCACTTTGAAGTAAAGCTTGTTCAATGAACTTTAGCTCAAAGCACCCCACCGCCATTTTCAGCATGGGGACGGTGATACATGTTATGCTTGGGCACATTTAATTAGTGCGGCTTGCTAATTAAAGCACCCCCACGCCTCCCAGAGCACATATGAAAATGCCCAAAATTTATAGGCATTCTTAAACTTTCTTTCACTTCTCCACTTTGTTGCTACTGAAATAAAAACTCCCAGTATAACATTTACACTTCCATATTCTCACACATGGAGACGACTATATTTTATTTTGACCCACTTCCAGAGATCATTTCTGAGTTTTTATAGTGTGACTATAATACAATGCGTACTACTTGGACTCTATAGGGTTCAAGATGGTAGAAGTTCAGTACTTTCAAAACATTTCAAAACCTTCTCAGGAAGCAAGCAATCCAGAGCCTTCACAGGCAACAGCATTCAAGCCCTTAGATTAAAGAGTAAATATTTTCGCTCGATCTGAGCCTTCAAGAGGCCGAGAAGCGATTACTACATTTACACAAATTCAAGACATTTGGATTTAAGAAGACACTCCAATAATTAGATTCTATACAAAGAAAATGTATAAATCTGTTATAATTTTTCAGGTATAGAATCTAGTTTTTGGAGGGTCAATTTAATGGGGCAGGAAAATCTTGCCTTGGATTTGAGCAACTATGGTACTTGACTGGTCATCAGGTGCTGGTAATATAAAAATCTGTAGCTTGTATCCAAAGGAGTACAGAATCAAGACACAAAATATCCATTCCCTATAGCTCTTTTCCTCATAAGCCCCATAGCTCTCTTTCTCATATGATCAGCTAAATTACATAAGAATTCAAAAACCTTCACCTCACTGAGCTCAGCTCCAATCTTTCTAAAATCAATTCAGTTTTTAGGGGTTAGCTAATCACTTGGGGCCAAATTCTATTCCACCTATTAGGCATCTAAGTAGACTTCTGTGCAAAAGTGTGATTCTATGCCACCGTTAGTGTCATGTCCTGAAAATTGTCTACTTTTGTAACATGCCACCATTTTACCCCTTAGATTGAGCCACAAAATGAAACAGCGGGAAGGAAAAGGAAGACTTGTTGTATTAACGATTTTTCAGGTTCTCAAGCATGGTAGAAAAGAATCACACTCAGAGACAGCTGGTGAGCATATCTAGTAACTACTATCCCCATTTTTGGATACATCTGGTCTCTCCAGATGAGTTGCTCTACAGACAGTGCATGTCACCTGAATGCCAAGATTCCTTTCCCTGGCTTCTCTCCCTTCCTTATGACCAAAGTTAAATGCCACAATATAAAGGACGCAGGTTCAACCTGTAATTGTTCTGTGAACAGACTCCAACCAAGAGTGTCTTTAAAAAGTAGATACCTGAAACACAACACATTTTGCTTGGGCATGATACAGTGATTTGGGGGTTGAGACACACAGTCAAATGATCAGCCTCTGATTTGTTTTTACTCCTGATTGATTGACCAGTTTGACTTTAGAGTAGAAAAAAATTCTAATTATTGGATCAACTGAGGAGTTGGAAAAAAGTTCTTAGGAAGCTTTTGGGCACAGTCACCCTTCTTCAGGCATAGGGAGTATCTGCTGAACAGTCTGCCTGAAGCAGGGTGACTGCACCCAAAAGCTTGCTAAGAACCTTTATCCAACTACTCAGTTGGTCTAATGAAAGACATCACATCTACTCAAAGAACCTTGCCTGCCAAAACAGCAACAACCGAAAACCCAGCAATTTTTAGATCATACATTTTATTAAATAAATGTTTTGGGGTTTTCACCTTGAAAATTCTGGATGCAACAAAAGTCCTTGCACCCTGTGGAAAATAGCATTTTTGCATCTGAATGCATGCTACAGCTCTAAAGACTGTCCATATAAGGGCAAGTACCACTTTCTAATGGGAGGGAACTTCCCGTGAGAAAGCAGGTCAGGCTAAGAGTACATGCATGAAACAAAAGGAGTTTGTTTCCTTCATAGTTGCTTTGTTAAACAACTAGTTTTGGAGAGGTCGCTATTCTGCCAATATTTTAACAATTGGCTCCTACAAAATATCTCCTCTCTAAATTGTGATGAGCATTGTGTCCCAGGCTGCATGTCCTTGCTGAGAAGGAATGAGAGACAGGGGGATGTATTCAAATGTTTTACTATTTAAGCAAAAATGCTTTCTCATAACCACAACCAAGAAAGGAGGCAGCCCCACTGCTCAAACAAATTCATATTAAATTTCACATTGCTGGAAATGACTATTCTTTATTCCTGAAAAATATACTAAGTATATTGTTATTGATTTCCAGGCTTCCCACTAGCTGACCCCCAGACTTTTTAAATTGCTGACATCAGGGAGGAGGGTTCATATTCTTTCCTCCACCCTTTGCCCCTGTGCCAAGACCTTTTTGAGTCTGTCCCTTTACTTGTATTAGTTATTGGCCTTTCTCCTGTCCCTGTCCCTATCGTTTTGTTTGCTTGCTATGCTCGGTAGAGCAGTAAATACTAATCTTCTGCACTTCTAAAGCACTTACACAGATCTCTGATTGTAAACAAGTGCTTAGAGTACTCTGTTTATTATTCTTTCTCAGCAAAAGCATTCAGTCTGGGACCCAATACCGCACACTAGCACTCAGACTGGAAAATACAGGTATTGCACACAGTGGGTGCATCTACATGTGAAATTAAGGTGAAGCAATAAACTCTGGAGCAGCTCAAGCTGGAGTAAACTGCTCCCAGATGCAGTGCCTACAAGTGCACCCAGGCCAGCAGCAATTTGAGTCAAACACTCCCTACTCTGAAGGGGTGCTCTGGCTTATGCTAAGGGATAATTGGTCCCTTAGTTAAACCCAAAATTCAGCAGGTGCCCAAGGAATTTGCAGTTAAAATCTTTCTGAAAAATCACCCAAGCTCCTGGGCTGCACATTCTGGGACAAGCAACTCAGAACCTAGATCTCCTCTTTCATTGTCTCTTGCTTTTAAGAAAGACTACACTCCCTCCTGTGGTCTGGTATTAAGGAACATTTGCACACAGTTACCCTTGGGCATTTCTCCCTCTCCCTCTCTCTCCCTCTCTCTCTCTCTCTCACACACACACACGCGCACACACACACACACACACACACACACACACACCCCTTTTACAGGTTTCCTCATCTGTTTTTGCAATGCTGAAGTCTTCCAGAAATTCTATGGTTTCAGTTTTGCTGTAAGTGTTTCTTCTCCCCATTTTAGCCAGACGCTATTTACTCGCCAGATGGGTTTTCCCCAAGCTCACGCCACTAATAAAACTGCAGCATTTTTTTTGTTAATTTATCACTGTATTAAAGTATAATAAGTGAACCATACATAGATAAAATGAATTATAGGTAGACCTCCCATACATCCTGTACATCATGCTAAGCAAAAGCTGTGTTGTGTTAACTGTCAAGCTGAGAAATAGCTGACATTTGTTATTTTAATTAATAGTTTACTTTGCTGAAATAAGCTTCTATGAGAAGCTATGACTTTTATTAAATCTTCACTACAGCAGTATTTTCACAGATTGGGAGGCAAAAACTAATTTTCAAAACCGCTTCACCCTACAAGGTCACCTCCAACAGCTTGAATGCACATGTCAAGGAGACATCTGCTTCCGAAACACCAATGTGTGTTAAATGTGCATTATTTTGAAATTTGAAGATACTTTCCATGGGAAAAAGTGATTATTCAGTAATTAAATAGCTTTTAACTGGTGTTTAGTAGTAAAGATTTTTATCCCCTATGCATTTTGTCTCACAACTGCCACCCTAATTTTTCAGACCTCAGCATTCACTATAGAAATCACAGGGAAGTATGGCCATTGGTACATCCAGATTGAACCAAGCTGTCTTAACATCAATGCAATTACTCAGACAGAATGTAAGATTAATGATTTCCTTTGCCCAAGTATTTTCAGGTCATAGGTGGCACCAGTAAATTCCCCTCACATTCCTATGAAGAAAGTTCTGTGTCATTTTCAACAAGACAAATTAACTTCATTTGAAACAAGTGAGGATGGGGGTAAGCGTGCTTGCCAATATAGAGTACACGCTTAGCACTCAGACTTAGCACTTGTCTGGGCACTGTTCTCTACTCCATTAGGCCAGTTTTAGAGGTGTATATAATGCCATTGATTTTAATACAACCTTAAGCAGAGGGAAGGCATAATGCTTTAAAGTCCTAGACTCTCTCTTGATTCATGATCCACTGTAAGACTGTAGTATTGGATGCCATCAAAGTGTACATTTACCAAAAGAGAATGGTATCTGCAATAAACATACAAAGATCAAAGCACCAATTGGCTCCTATAGATTATGCTGCCCCTGCTTTTGTGTTGCGCTCTGGACCTGTGGCCAGGTACAGATAAGTGATCGAAAACTGGTCTATACCCGTAACAGAAGGAAGGTTCAGCACACAAAACCAGTCTACGCCCATAATAGAACAGAAGTTTGGCACACAGAGACTAGTTTAAAATGGTGGAACCAATCTAAGATTTGTCCCCCACCCACCAAAGGGCAAATGTGCGTTCTGTTTGCTATTGATCTAAATTATGCTGATTAAACAAAACCATGTAATTAGATTGATTCCACCTCAGGCTCTTTGAATGTCCATACCTAGCCACAATGAATGAAAACTTGCATGTAATCATATGTATTAAATCAAGGGAAAGACCCCTGTTGACTTCAGTGAGAGTTCTCAGACACTCAGTGCTCAAAATAACAAATAATTTATTGTTTTGTAGTAGAGAGATGCAGCATGAATTCATTTAGGGACTGTAGATTGTAATACAGTCCTAGGTTGCCACTTTTTCTTTTTTAAGTGAATAAAAAAAAAGAGATGATGCCCTCTCTTGTTCCATATATAGTAAGAACATGTCACCTCTGTCACAGACTGAGGTATCATGTACACCTTACCCTGGACTGATCCTTTGCTTTGTCTTTATGCGCGTCATTTAAAACACTTATACCTCATGTTTTCCAGTACTTTAAATTATGGAATCAATTACAGAGTAGCAACAGTGTTCAAAGGCAAGGAATAAAGTAGGTTCCTATTATACACAAGACACATTTTTCATATCATTTTTCATTGTATTGGTGGTAGTAGCAGCTCCACTGCCAGCATTATAACCACTCTATTGTCTAATTCTGCTGGCACTAGAGAGTACGTGCATAAAGTACAAGCACAAGACTATCAAATGGACGTCATTACAAACCATTGTAACAAATACCCGCTTGTGTTAATATGGCATTGTTACAACCTGCATCCAGTTCCACATTTCACCTGAATCACAAGATTCACACATTCAAAATACAGCCACAGGCTCGGAGAAGTACAGAGAGCATTTTTTAAGTTTGCTTCAGCACCAAGAGGAATCACAGCTCATTAGAGGCGGTTTGTTATAATTGTTCTTGCTGCATCCCTTATATTCTTCTTTCTGTCATGCTCCTCTTAACTTACATTTTCTCACCATTGACCCAGGCAAGTTTGTTAGGGGTAAGTTGTTTTGTAATCTCCCACAAGAGTTACTTACTGCTGAGACAAAGTTAGCACATGGTCAGCCAGTTCAACACATAGGACTCCACTAGTCAGTCACATTTGTATACTGACTATACTCTCCTTAGGCTGTTCAACCAGCAGACACAATAGCTTATTCTTTTGTATATAGCCATTTTTCTTTAGAATTGATTTGTTTTGTTCCGATGTGGTTTCCTTCCCTCTCTTTTATTTTTTGTTTTTGGTCTCGCTGTTTTGTTTGAATAGCGCCTGGGTTTTTTTCCTTTGGTCTGTGGAATTTAATGTTTAGTACTCTGGTATTTTATGGCTTTGGCGTTTTTTCATCTCTTGTGATTCCTTTGCAAAAAGAAGATGGGTCTTTCTTTTGTTTGATTGTGTGTGTATACAGAGTGAGGGATACTCATTTCTTTATATACATCCTTTTAAAGGGGTTATGCACTCTCAGATTATTTTGATCAGGTACATTTTCTTTCAGAGCAGCCAGTTCTATGAAGTGCTGAATGCTTTAATCTCCCATGCCTTCAGTTCTTATCACTGACCTAATGGGAGCAGCCCTCACAGCTCTTCCCAAAACTGGGAGTCTTCTGGTATGTTCATATTTTAATTTTTTTTTTTACTTCATTTGTTCCTCTCTTGCACAGAGAATAATTTTAAACATGAACACCACACTGCTTGGCTTCATAAACCACATTTCAATAAATGGTGTTCAGAGCAAACGTTGTCTGATATATATGGCTCAGAAATTGAGTTTCAGAAGTGAGCCAAGTTCTGTAAGTTGCATGGATGACCTGTGCCTGAGAAACTTGGCATATTTCTCTGCATTATTCCAGCTACATGCATTCATGGATGAGCTGCATTGGTGACAGGTCTGATTTTTTTTCTGCCATAGCCAGCTGTATTGTCCTGCTTCAGGCCTGAACCTCCTGCACCTGCATCAAGTATTTGCTGACCCTGAGGCCCTAACCTGCTGGTGTTGCCTTCATCCTTTATTTGCTAACTACCTGATGCCACCAGTCTACCTCATATGACACAGCCATTGGGATCTCACTATCTCCACCACATGTAAATATTTGAGAGAGATTTCCTTTAGGTTAAAAGTTACACTTGCAAAACTGAACAATTTGTACAGGATTCTTACATTCCAAAATGCATTTTACCGTGTCTTGCTCTAACCAGAGTTTACTATAGTTCATCCAAAAGAGGGGAAAGCACAAGCTATAAACTGTAAAGAAAAGTTAGCGTACAGAAACAACAGTTCCCTTTCTCTCAATCACTATCACGAACTGAAAGATGGAGCTAAAATATTTCTAAATGCAGATGTGCCTTCACAGCTTTAAAGGATACATTTTGCAATGTGTCCCTAGTGAGTCAGAGCTACATACCAGCCACCTCCATGACAATGGTGTTGAACATTTCCTCTCAGACAAACGACTTGAAGATTTTTACAATTATCTTAACATAATTCCCTGAGGGTTGTGACATTTGTCTGCCAACAATGTAAAATGGGGTTTTCAAAAGAGAACTTAATCAAGACTTAACTAAGATTGAACAGTTTCTGAATTGACCAGTTTCCTTCCAGTATGACATAGCTAGGAAGTCTGATCACTCCAAACAGCTGTGCTGAACAAGGTCAAGGAAAAAATGGTAGAAGCATGTGTATTTTCTATGACTGATTGAAAACTTCTGACTAACAATTTTCCATCAAAAAATTGAAGAGGGCTGAAGAAACGTGATGGTTTGAATGAATTTCCAACAGAAAAGTCCATATATTTCCTTTCAACAGTGTAAAAGATGGTCTGTTGTTTCATATAAAGCTTTAAATTAAAATACTTATTGTATATATTTTTAATATTCAACTTACAGAATAATACATGTAATAGCTAATATAAAAGTCAAATTGAAAGTAATCTAAATGATAAAATACAAGAAAAATACTACAATGCTATTAAAAAGCTTGTCAGGTTTGGGATTAACATATTTAGCTCTTTTCTAAAATAAATAATAATTTAATAAAAATCACAGCCATTTCTTCTTGTAATAAATGTCTATTCCAAATTTTAATCTTCCACCTAACAGGGGACAGTGGTTTATAGCATTTATTGCCTGTTAAAATCTGACTTCAAAGAAACAAGGCAGCAAATACAATTTTTATAACCTATATATTACTCATACAAAGCTATGTGCTGGATTATTTTTGAGTTTTTATTCTTTACAAGCTCATTTTCAGGGTCACTTCCTGAAAGTTTATGAAAATAAACTGAAACTAAATTTCATTATTACATTATCTTGTCATTTGATTCAGAGATTCTCAACAAGCCTCCAAACTCCTTTTCCAGTCATTTGTGAAAATGTGAATGATTTATGGATGGTATTCTAGGGACCTTCTGACACTAGAATTCAGGTTTCTATGTAATACTAAACAATAAAGTGAGTGTTTCATAATGGCACTGAAAAAAATAAAATTCTAGTAATTAAAAGTTGTGATACTTGTTCTTGTATCTAGTAATTGCATTTTTTTGGTTACCATCCACTTTACAATAAAAAAAAAGTGATTTCAATTCTATTTCTCATAAAATATGCGCCTCATTGAATGTAGGACAGCAACCATCTCTTAAGCTTTCCTGCGATTTAATAAAGTGGTGATTAGCATAGCATTAAATAGCAAATAGATGTCTTCCAGATAACATTCAAATTAAATGCAGGGCACATGCAGCACTTGAATGGTTAATCTCATATATTCCTAAGAACAAACTGCTGCTTTTCTCATTTTCTCCAGTTCTGTCATCGATAATGTAATTCTGCTTTGTTTACATATTCCTTACAAGTCACCTGGGTTTTCTTTCCCCTACATCTTTCTAAACCACATTTCTTTTGAAGAAAAACAATACTGGGATCTTTATGGTTGAGAACTATTAGGATGAAACCTAACAGATATTAAATATAGGAAAGTTGTTAAAAATGTGCTAACACAGTGAAATCCAAAAAAACTAAGGTGTGTGAGAAGCATATACAATTACTTTACACATGTCCTTCAAAAAAGTTTAATACATAGTCAGGTCACATTATTGCACATCAAATT
The DNA here is from genome assembly GCF_001723895.1 of Crocodylus porosus. NCBI lineage: Eukaryota > Metazoa > Chordata > Crocodylia > Crocodylidae > Crocodylus > Crocodylus porosus. The sequence goes on along the minus strand of NW_017728907.1, from coordinate 39,137,430 downwards.
CTCCAGGTCTCTAGCTGCCAGTAGCAATTATCTGTAAGAGAACATATTTTCCCTAGTGACTAGCTATCGGGAATTTTTGAGTATACCTAAGCATAGCCTTGAGCAAAACTCCTACAGGGCATATTTGGAATACAGTATTTCATTTGGATGAAATATCAAGGTTTCAGTACAATATGTCTATCTATATATTTATACATCTGTTTCAACATACTGATGTGTATATCTGTTGACTTTAATTACATTATATAACTGTATAAAAATGTAAATAGCTCTCCCAAGTCTCTCTACTTGTGTGAAAAGTTTTAAAAACACAGTTTACTGGCTACTGAGATTATGCCCTATAACAACACTAATCCTGAATCTGTGTTGTCCGTTTGCTAAGTAGCTTCTGCCTACCCTCAAATTCCTGTGGCAGTAGGACTTGGTTCAATGGTGGCCATAATTGCTGATTCTTCCCAGTGAATATGTGGCTGACACTGTACTAGGTATTTTTACCCACCAGTGGCTGCTGCAGCATGATTGATGATCATGAATTCCATCAGTAAAAGCGTGGAGTCTTTAAGAAAAAGTAACAAACTCCAGTGCAACATAGAACAGAAGAAAATAAATTCCTATGATTGATCATCTTTAAAAATGTATGAAGCAATTCTACTTGCTAGAGGGTTTTCAAACGGTGCCTGTCGTGCTTTCTGAATCTCTACATGTCACTGTTTGGGTCAAGTTTGTTACCACAGTTTTCAAGTCAGTTTCCTATTCCAGGATGCTCCAGGCATGAAGGTTACATCTTTGTGCTGCTCTCCAAGAAATATAGTATCTGCACGAAGACCATGACAAGAGAATGGTGTTGTAGAAGAGATTGTAACTGTTTTGAGGGACATAGCACTGGACTGTAATATTCAGAAATAAGGTGCAGGTAGGCCTAAAAATGAATTAAACAAATCCAAACAAAGAATCAAATCTCTTCTTGCACAGATGCAACCAAATTGCCTTCAAATGGAGTTGTACTGGATTAATTCTGAGCCAAACAGGGGCTGAAATGGTTCCTTATAGCTATTTCAACAAGTACTGGACTGAACTAAGACTGAACCTACTTAAGTCAAGAGTTTTGCTATTGACTTTAGTACGGACAAGATCAAAAACTTTTATCTGTTTCTAGGAAGCATATGTAATCCGTATGGAAACCATATCTGGGTTACACAAAATTATGCCAATATCAACGATAATATCAATGTAAAATTATAAGGTATTATGTTTAGACAGAAAGAATGAACAACAAGAGAAGATGCTTTTACTGATTGCCACTTCTATGTTTTGAATGTCAAAGGCTAATCAGTTATTAGCACCAATACGTTAATTTAAGTACATGCCAGGGCCATGTAAAACATTAGGGAATTTTATAGTGCCATATGTACTTTTATTACTGCAAAAGATAACAGTGTTACAGCTTAGATAAATGATGTGTTTTTTAAGCCTTTATAGCCCTGGTAAAACAACAGTGTTACATTTCAGCTACAAAATGACCATGAAATGTAAAAGAATGTTTAAAAAAAATCTCATCTCTACTCCTAATAATATGTTCACTATGTTAAATGGTTTTCTTCTTCTTTCCTGGATTTCTCCAAATCTATCCTATTTATCTGATTGGATTTCTGTCCCATCTTTCTACATATTACAGCTAATTAGTACCCCCTGATGAGAAACAGTCCACTGATGGAAAAAGCAGTTAGATAAGATCTACATTAACAAATGTAGTTCATTTAATATCATTTGTGCTGCTGCATTATTAATAATACATAATTACCCAGTGCAGGCTTTAAGCAGGAGAATAAAACCATTCTTTAATTTCTTAGCCTTTGCAAAAGGAGTAGTATATTTGCCAGAATAAAACAGCATTGGACTACTGGTTGCCATCCATCATAGGTCTTTGAGTGTCAAAGTATTTTATTAACTTTTTCCCTGGAAAGGACTTCTATATTTCATCAAAACCCTTAAACAATACTGAGATGTTGGCTTCCATACTGCCCTTGGAGCACTAAATCCCTGTTTCCAAAGCTTTAGTGAAGAAGCATGACAGATGGCTATCTGAAATTTGAGATTTCCAGTAGGTTATCAGGGATGCTTTTCAGCGTGTATTGTAGCAGGAGCAGTTCATGTGAATTCCAGTTAGCTGAACTGAAGGAATGGCATATGGACCCCCCCATGTGCCACACTAGTGTCTCGTCAACACTATAAAGTTCTGCTGCCTTAGCTATGTGAAGGGTGTGTAAAAAGATCACAAACCCCCACCCCAAGTCAAGAACCTGGCAAAATTCCCAGACTGGACAGAGCTATGCTGGCAAAAAGAGGGCTTCTACCAGTTTGGCTAATGTCACTGGGGAGCTGGTATAACTATGCCAGCAGAAAAATCACCTTCTCCTGACATATGCCATGTTTATGGATGCGCTGGCTCCATAATGTAAACAAATGCCAGACTGTATTCCTTTCACAATACTGACTTTCTCTCTTTGGTATCAATATAAGCTTTATCATCATAAGCACATCACCTGAAATAAGGACCATGTTCCCTGTTGCATTGCCCCTTTATAGTCATACATACCAGCAGAAAGTGGAGGTAACACATGCTTCCAAATGTTATACCTATTCTGGGCTGGTGTAAATTATCATGAAGTGAAGACTAAAACTTCAGGCCCTAAAAGTTACCAAAACATAAGTAAGTTATTTCTTCCTTTCTTTAGCAAAAGCCTATGGCTTGAGGACAAAGCAAGAACTCTGGGATTTGGTCTGGCTTTAAAAATAAAGTGTTTCATTTTCAGCCATTTGTGTTATAGATGTTTTTACAAATACAGATTTACTTAGTATTTGTGTTCCTTTCTAGATCTAGATTATTGTCCTAAAAGAAATATTGTTTTAGGGTTAATTATTAAGCCAAGATTATGGGGTGTTGTGTATTGTTTATTTCTTTGGAGTGTAAGAATCTAGGTCTCTAGCCACTCTGTCACTGATACAATCTGCAAAAGGTGAAGGGTGGGTTGGTCCATGTCCCCCAAACCCTCTCCAGTAGGTAGGACACACATGGTGCTACCATTTTTTTTAAAGGAGATGGTAGGAGGCTTGGGAACATCCTGCCACCTATAGACAGCGTACCTTCTGAAAATTCCTTAGGGGCAATCAACCTCTGCAGTTTTCTTTCCTTGCTGTGATCCAAGGCTACAGTGTAGCCATATACAATCTTCTGTAGCATTCTGTATTCAGGAGTGCAAAGGGTTACTCTGGATGTGTTAATAGGCATTATTAGGTGGAAGGAATGTCTTTGTGGTTCAGGCACTGACTCAGTGATTTTAATCTATCCTGAGCTCTGCCACAGATAACTTTTATGACCATAGGCAAATCATTTAGTCTTTGCCTTGGTGGCCCTATTTGTTATGCAATGGTAATACTCTTCTTTTATCAGACTTTACAGGAGTGTTTTGAGGATAACTATTAATATTTCTAAAGTACTTGGAAAACTACAGTCCTGAGCACCATAGAAAAGCCTATTAATGGTACTATTAAAGTTTATCCACAAAAACTTCAAACTCTCTGCTTTAGGCAACTATTCCAAAGGGGTGTGTTCTCCTCTGATATTTTGGGAGGTTATATGCAGAACATTACTGCTAATGGGAATTCTTCATGCAAATCCTTTGCATAAGTTGTATTGTAGAAGTAGTACAGTCTCCAAAGTGCTTCTTGGGGATACAGCTCTCAAGATGTGTTTTCTTATACAAACATGTCCTGATATATTATAGGCAATGAAGAATCACATGATATGATGGCAGAATGGTGGTTAATCACTGCATCCTTGTGCAAAATACGCCTTGGCCAGTAAAAATGGTTTCACCTCAAAACATAAACAAAGATATACCAAATTGTCAATGGACCAAAAGAAAATTATACCTTGGAAACAGTATAAAGAAATAATCCTAACAAGAGGCAGGGAATATTACAAGAAAGAACTGCATTAACATTCTCTAGTATGAAGGTAATGGGTAAGAGGACCTTGAAAAGGGGACAGGAAGATATAACAACATGACAAGAGAAAAATGGAAAATCAATCAAATAATGTTGTATATGTGAAGGTCAAAAATATTAGCTATAAAAACAAAGCTACATAAAAACAGATGAGACAGAGAACTGTAAAATGAAAGAAGTAGGATATGACAGGAATCACTAAAAACAGAGCTTTTCAGGTAGGAAGATGGACAGGATAATCGGCTGAATTGAAAAGGCAGAGCTGAACTATTCATAAGGAGACGGTAAGAAAGAGGCCAATTCTATATGCATTGAATGAATGTGTTTTCATGACAAAATACATGGGAGAAAGGCCCAGCTCTATTAAAGAGATCAGTAAAATATGATCCATAGAAGAAAAGGGATGAGAGAATGGCTGCTTGCACCATTCTGATAACCAGAATCCTTGTTTTCTCTGATAAAATCCCCATTTTTTAAATTTAAAAATAACCCAAAATCCACATTTTTCCATGATTAACAGGAAACACCACTAACAGATAGCTATCACCACTAATATAGAGATTCTTATTTTTTTCAATTAGAGAAAACCAGGATTCCTGCTGACAACTACTGAAAGGACTTACACTGAGGGTGCCGGCCAGTGTAACCAAAGATAATTTGGCCTAAAGTTGCTAAACACTGTAGATTACTTTGCAAGGTCAGAGTTCCTCTAAGCAGAAACTTACAAACAAAATATGCACTTTAAAAAGTTGCAATTAAAGGGGTTACTGCAGCCTGTATAATGGTGAGATCACCAGAAGCTGCTTCCATCATTTCTATTAGGAGTACACACTCATAGAAAAGTAGAAAAAACTAATTCTCTAACATTTTTTGAACAAGAGGTTTTAATTTTACCTTTAATCTTATAGCCAGAAAAGCACCTTAGTTATCAACATAACCTTAAAAAACCTGAAGTATCTACTACAGAAATATTGAACAGTAAAATCATATAAGAAACTGGAAAGTGTCATTTTTAAAAGGAGTTTAAGAAATTCTTAAAAGAAAAAATGTAATATCTAAAATCTTTAAAAGTCAGGGAGCAGAGTAACACAGGAATGATGTGTGCACAGAGGCCCAAACTCACTAGAAGAGGGATTCAAAGTAAATCAAAAGTATGAACAAGCCTAAGTGGTTCAAGTGAATTTTAAAATGTTTGTAAGGGGGGGAAAAAACAAGGTGTTAGGGTTTTCAGCAAAGGCTGCCAGAACCCTTCAAATTAACAGTCTGCATGTTCTTTTCCTACATGAATTAAAATACAAAATGTTTCTCCCACCCATTTTAAACAGACCCACACAGCAATTTACTATATAGTTCTTAAAAACAATTGTAATTATGTGGCTACATCACCAAACTAAAAGTATTTAAATTCCAAAACCTGTGAACTAAATATTTTTTTGTTAAAACTACTGTATCTTCCTAAATGAAATTAGTCAGAATAACAGAGCTTACTTGCTGGTTAACAGACAATTCTGACAAAGTATTTTTGCAAAATCATAAATCACCAAATATTTTTGGGAAGTCATGGGTTCTAGACCAAAGGCGTTTATTTGTTCAATCCTGCAACGTAACTCTTAATCAAGTTAGTAGTGATTGTAATATATAGTATTGCCAGGCAAAAATCCCTGAGTCTCACCATGCTTGACTCAGAATTCCAAAGTGACTACAAAAGAGAAAAAGAGAGTTAAAAAAAATGGAAATGTTATAAAATGACAAATAATATCACCCTAGATTGATGTTTCAGAATAGCAGCTACTTCTGAGTCTCCACAATTAAGGATTCTTTTCCACTACGTCTGAGGGACTTACTTAAGTAAGACCTGTAAGATGTGGACCTATTCACTGACATTTCCCGAACTAGAAAGTGAGTATTTTACTACCTCATTTCCACAGATTTCCATTTTTTGGAGTTTTGGATTTAGATTTAGTTAGATGGATGAACATAAACTCCCTCTAGCTATTACAAAATCTCTGCTCAAGAACCGTTAACTATTCCGTTCCCAGGATCTGACACCTTCATCCCGCCCAACCCACTCACTGCATGTGGAAATAGGCTCTTGGAAACAGAGCTTACTGGGCATATTTGAAAAGTCCTGACACTTTTATCTGGCTGAGAAGAATCTTCAAAGGGCCATTTGCTGAAATGACCAGGCACTTCCTAATAGTGGGCTCTGCATTGGAAGTCATCCAGGGAGAAAAAGAAAAGGTATTATGCAACTGAATAAACTTCAGTAGCAGAGAAGGAAGGCAGGAATCCTCTCTCCCATACTTTTCTTCAGTGAACCAATTGAGTTCCCCAATTATTTTGCAATATTGGGGTCCAAGAGGTCATGTGAGACTGAGTAAAAATCTCACCGGTGCTACCTGAATAAATCAAACTATTGATCTCTTAGGGCACGTCCACATGTACATGTGCACTTGCAGCAGCTCAAATAGAAGTGGCACAAATTTGAGCCGGGGCTTTTTGCCTCAGGGTACAGGCGCAGACATGCACTTTGCTTTGTGGCAAATTGTGCCACTTGGGGCAAAATAACCCTGCCTGGCTTCTCCCAGATCTGCAGCCAGGGGGAGCTAGAGGCTGGGGCCAGCAGTATAGAAACCTGCCCTGGCAAGTAGCTCAGGGCTACTCACTCTCAGGAGCTTCTGGGGCCCAGCCAAACAGTACTTGGGGACACTACCCCGTGTGCCAGCTGGACTGCTAAAGCAACCCTGTGAGTTCCCTGCACCCTTTACCCACTGCAGCAGTCTGGCGGTGTGACAGCATGTGGCCCCAAGGCTGCACACCTGCCAGACTCAGATGGGGACTGCACAGCCATTAGAGGCATCTGCACCTCTGGGCCAGCTGTCAGTGGGCCTTGGCTTCACAGTTGGACTTTGTGTGGCGCTACTGCCATGTGGGCCACCACCAGGCCATCTGGACAGCTATCACCCACAAGATGTTCTCAGGGTGGTGGCCTGCTTTGAACTGTAAAAGCAGTCAGCTGGGTCCTGGGTGCCAGCTCTGAGCAGGCTCCTCTGCCTGAGTCCTGCCACTTGCCTCACTAGTGGGAATTCTGGTGTTCCCTATTTCAAAACTGCAAAATCCCTGATAAAAAAAATCCCAAAGTCATGCTTTAAAATACCCCAAAATCCATATTCCTCCACAACTAAAACAAAAGACATATATATATATATATATATATATCAGCTGGGCAATGGTTTATTGATATATGTATAATTTTAAAGCAATTTGAAAGCTTACCAGTGCCTCCATCATCATCATCAAATAAATTCTAAATAGCTATATAGTTTGGCATTGACTTTGGGCATTTTTGTCATAGAAAAATCAGAGCTGCCCCTACCCCCTTCACTCACCAAGATGTGCAGTGCTGAGCAGCACCGATATGCCAGTGTCCTTGACCTTCACACCCCATTCCCCTCACTCCTGACCGACAGGGCCATGTGGGTGAGGGGTTTATGTGAGTGAGGGGTTTATGTGGGTAGCTTGGGGGTAAGGGTTTGTGGGTGAATTGTGGGGGGACTGTGAGTGTGGAGGGAAGCTGCTCAGGAGGGTGCAGGCCCCCCCACAGCTTGCAGACTGCCCCCCAAAAGAGCTACAGCTCTCCCCAAAGGAGCTACAGCCCCCCCAACAGAGGCCACATTCCCACTGCCCACTCCCAGCCCCCCACTTGCTCCCCTGCCTGGTCCCAGCTTCCCTCTCACTCCCCCAGCCCCCCAATCACTCCTCTAGCTCCCCAATCACTCCCCCACCCAGCCTCAGCTCCCCAATTGCTCTCCCAGCCTTCCAGATTGCTCCCCAACCTGGTCCCAGATCCCTGATCACGACCCCGCTTGGTCCCAGCCCCCACCTGCCTCCCCATCCAGCCCTAGCATTCTGGCACTCACCCGCCACAGCAGTGGCCATCGGGGTCACTCAGAGCCCCATGGCACAGCCCCGCCATGTGATGCAGAGCAGTGGGGGGGGAGGGGGGGCACAAGGATCAGCTGCAGCCAGGGTGCGGGGAGGGGCCAAGGTCTCCTCCCCCCTTCTCCAGCCCCCCTGACCCCTACTTACCTGGCCCAGAGCCCAGGTCCTAATCACTGCAGCCTGCACCACTGCTTGCCCTGCATGGGCAGGCAGTGTGCTTCAGCACCGAGGCAAGAGCCAGCCATAGAGACACTCTGGCTGGCTACCAGAGCACCTCTGTGGAAGACTGAGCCTCCCATAGTCTCAGAGCATGATCCAGGACTATGCCCTGGCCTGCTTTGTTCCCCCATGGTATTTTCTGGTACTTGGATATCCAGGTATCAAATTTTGCCCCCACACTGCAAATATGCAGCACAGGGAACTTTTTTTCTTTCCAGCATGCATCTTGCAGTGTCTCAAAGGGGTTTGGGATGCTGCAAGAGGCATATGCAGAGCCATGTGAATGTGTCCTTAGATTTTGATGTGGATGATTTGCAAACAACATACAAGAATCTAGAGCTTAGGATAAAGCACATTGAATAAACAAATATAAGTAATAAACATGAGTTGAGTTACTTCATTCACATTTCTTTTTCTGATCTGTCTTTGGATTTTATTCATGTTACTGTGCTTTGACTTGGCTTCTATGTCAGGAATACAGTGAAGTTGTGGTTAACTGTTCTTCAGCACATTGACATGGATCTGATTTCTGGCACTCTGTGCTATTTTCTCTCAGTAGTGACCCTTCTGCAGCCCTCTGCACCTGTGAACTATCCAGCCCATTACAAGAGAGGTGCAATTTGTTTTGTTCATTACATCTGTTATCATTAGCACAAGATACAGCAAATAGATTAGAGAAAACACTTGTGGGAGTAATGTAGGAAAAATGTCCCATACAATATACTGGAGTTTGGTATGATGACCCTAGGGACTTATTCTCTGAACCTACAATCTATAAATTGCTACAACAAGTTACCTTTGTTTTAATTTCTTTGAGATTGTGACTAATTATTGTTGTTGACTGAAAACATTTTTGCCAGTGTAAACCGCACCCCCCCCCAAAAAAAAACCAAGTTAAAACATGGAAGATAGTAATTCAGGGATGAAATAGTAACTGGTTTTTTTAGAACAGTCACTGGACTGGGTCGTGCAGATCCTAATAAAATTAAATATAAAAACTCAGGTATTAGAAAGTAAGGCAGTCAAATACCCACATGAAGGAATTCTTCAATTTTCACAAAATACTAACCCCAATCTCATCATACTACAGGGATACTGACAACTGGGTTCCACTGGAGAAAGATGTGCTCATCGCTATCTATACGGGACACTTAATGGCTAATCATGAATACAGTATCTTTATTGTTAAAACCATGTGCTCAAACCTGCAATCCTCATGCCCACAAGCAGCCTTGATTCTATTACTCAGCGGGTGCATCTACATATGTGCTTTAATGTGCAGCAGCTATTTTACTGCACATTAGAACATCACAGCAAAATATGCTAATATGTTAATGCACAGTAAAATTAAGCTACTGTGCATTAAGCATTACTAAAAAAGCATATGCTTTTGCTACTACACATTAGGACAACCTAATGCACATTTAGTTAGTACCTCAGGGTACCTATACATGAACACAAAGGCTGCTCCAACGCATCATTACAGTGCATCAGAGCAGACTTGATTAATTGAGTCTGCTGGAGCATGGTAATTACCATGCTCCAGAAGCCTCCTGCATCTCATGTATCAGCGTTCCCCTGCTTAAAAATGGTGGCAGAGACACTTGAACTAAAGCTCATCAAATGAGCAGTTCAAGTACCCTCACCACGTTTTTAAGCTCAGGGACACTGATACACAAGACACTGCAGTGTTTTAATTGGAGCAGCTCTCAGGCAACTCTAATTGAAGCACCACCCTCTCACCCCCAGAGCACATGTAAAATGCCCTCACATTAGAGGTACTAAATTCAATGTACTGTAGCAAAAGCACATTAATGAACATATAGATGCACCCAGTTTTAGTAGCATCTCACTGTTACTGGATTAAGGCCTTGCCAACATAAATAAAAGTATCATGATCTGGCCCTTATATACTAAGCCCTTTGGAACAGAAATTGCTGTACAGCACTGATCATGAGGAGGATGCTTGGATGCAATAACTATTCAAGGCTAACTATTATTAGCAAGAATTGCACTCCTATCCGTAGCTGGGAAGATTCTCATCTGCATTCTCCTCATTAGGTTCACCTTGCTGAAGAGATTCTACCAGCATCCCAATGTGGTCTCAGACCACTCAGAGGTACAACAGATATGATTTTTGTTGCCAGACAGCTGCAGAAGTGCCGTAAGCAACACCAAGATCTTTACATGGCCTTTGTTGAATTGATTAAAACCTTTGATTCATTCAACAGAGGCCACGTCTACATGAAATGCTTACTGCACAGCAGCTCTTTACTACTGCGCAGTAGTGTCGCTGGGCATGAACCATGACATGACATTACTGCACAGTTTTAACAAGCTACTATGCAGTAGTAATTAGCTACTCCACAGTATGCATCACTAGGCACCTGTGCCAGGACACTACTGTGAAGTAATGCCAGTAGTACTTGGTATACAAGAACTAAATGACTGTGCAGTAACAGTGGGCAGCTCATGTAGATGTGCCCAGAAAGACCTTATAGCTGATGAGATGTGGATGCCTATTAAAATGTGTTACCATCATCAGACTATAAGAGAACATAACAGCAATTGTCCTAAGCAATTTCATTATTAGAAATGGAGTCAAGTAAGGATGTATGATTGCAACAACACCCTTTCCCATCTATATCACAGCTATGCTATATCTCATTGCTGATAGGCTTCCATCTGGAGTCAGCATCCAGTATCACATAGATGGGAATCTCTTCAATATGAGCTGGTTACATTCCAAATCCATGATAATCAACACCTCATTACTGATCTTCAACATGCTGACAATTGTGTTGTGTGTGTCCGTTCAGTTGAAGAGCCCTGGGTCACCCTTAATTGCTTCTGTCAGGCATACAAAATGTTTGTACTCACTGTCGACCTTAGGAAAATCAAGGCATGTTACCAACCTACCCCAAGCCAACCAACTGCTCCTTCACATATTACAATTAAGGACAATATTTGGAAAATGTTGAGCATTTCCCCTATCTGGGTAGCCACCTTTCCCAAAAAGTGTATATGTATATATATATATATATATATAGTGATATTAAACATAACTAAAGGCAGCACTGAATATCTCTGAAATTATGTCTTCAATGATCATGACATCAGGACCCAACCAACCATCTTGTCTACCAGATTGTTATCAGTCCTACCCAGCTCTATGGGTATGAAGCCTAGATGACATATCAGAAACACCTGAAAGCTTTCGAATGTTACCACCAGTAACATCTTCAGAAAACTCTCCATGTCAACTGGAAGATCAAAAGAATGGATGCCAGTTTTGTGGCTCAAGCACTCTACCAGTATTGGGGCTGTTTATAAGGCCCCAGCACCATTGGACAGGACACGTCATAAGGATGTCTAAAAATCAACTCCCAAAACAGCTCCTATACTCCCAATTCACCAATGGTTACTGCTGAAGAAATGTGATATAAACATCAATACTTAGGAAATCCAAGCACAGAATCACACCTAATGGTGCTGTGATGTACAAAAAGGTATCAATCACTTCAAGCAAACCACCTCACTATGAAGGTGGATATACAAGAGAGACAAAGAGAAAGAGCTGTGACCTGATGTTACCAGGATCCACTCCTTTCTTCAAGTGCTATTTCCCATATCTGTAGTTAAACTTGCAAATTTTGGATTGGCCTCCTTGGCCGTCTCTGACTCACTGGTGACGCCCCTATTTACTGTAAAACTGTCCTTTCTTGTATCAAGGGACTGTCAACAATTACTAATATGCTGATTTCATCAGGACTGTTCTCATGTGTAAGGATAGTTTACATGAGCAGTGGTAGAGTCAGACTCTTTTTCCAAACACAAAAGATGCAGTCCTCCAGCCCAGTGTTGTGGACAGCTAAAGAGGTGACGAATTCAATTACATAGTGACTCCTTTTGAAAACTTAAAATATCACCCACTTGAGTCTCTCCTCAAACGCCAAGGAAATTAAAACTACCTAATTAGGGTAAATCTTCCCAACCAAAAAGCACCAAGTCAGAGGGCTTAAAGCAATGAGAAATTTACTGGGAATGATGGGAGGTGAAAGAATAAAGTTGGAAAGGCCACCAACAGGGGCGACACGTGCACCCCCTGTGCATGGTGGTGCACCCCCTGCAAAAATAGCAGGCAGTCCATGATCACCCCTGGCCCCCATGGGGTCACGTTCCCCCCCACCCTGCCGCCGGCAGTGCTGGTGGCATCTACAGGAGCTCCCTGCTCACTGCCGCTGGGTTCCCACTGCTGCTGCCACACTCCCACCAATGCAGCCATGCCCACCAGCTGCCAGGGGCATGCACCGTTCATGGCCACCAATTCAGAAAGCTACGATATCTACATGGTAAGGTTACTATCCACCGAGTGTTTTGGCAGTAGTCCTAACCCAATTCCTCAGTTTGTTGCTCACCATAAGACTCCAAAATTTAGGGAGTTCTTTCTCTTGTTCATGAAGGATATGCTGCTCTTGAAGGTCTAACACCTATCCTAGAAGAATAAATTGATAGCTCAGATCCTGGGCAAGGCACCACTTGTCACTACTTGGGCTATTGCCATTTACAGCTTCAGCCCAAGCAATCTCTGCCTGCCACCTTAACACTGTGCCAGTTCTGTCTACTGCCTTCAGGTTGCTTGTTTGAATCTGCAGAGAGAGATAAGTGGTATACAAACCCTTTAACAGAGACTTTGCCACCAACAAAATGCCCTCCCCTTCTCCCTGACTACCTCTCCCTCCTTCATCCCCCCCTGCACTCTCCACTCTAGCCAAAATGCCCCAAATTGTTACATAATTGATATGTACAGGATGGTTAGCCAGTCAGTCATTTCTCCTTGCTTTCCATCACATGCTGGCAGAAGATTCCATAGAGGGGAAATTCCATAGAGCTCTGGGCAGCTCTTTCCCTAACTCACAAACAGCTGATAACAGCAAGCTCTTTGGGTCCAGGCCACAGGGCTTGGACTGGTTTAACAGAACAGGTGAAGTATCATTTCAATAGGCAACTATTATACAGAAATATCTAAAATGTAGGAAATTTCTTTTCTTTTTTTTTAAACTTTTTTTTTAAGCCAAGAAGCCAAACATTCAGTAAAAGAATATGCATTTAATGAAAATATTTCAGTAAGTGAAGCATAACATGTAATTTTAAGTCTAATATTACTGACATTTCATAGATCTTGGTATAAACTAGGGAGCAGGCTTTGTTTGAACTCTGTTGCCCTTATATTAGATTTCTTTTAGAATTAATTTATTTCCTTGTAATTCTCATTATGTTTTTATTGCATTCATGGAACAATAGTGTAGCCTTCCTCTAACTAATTTAACACCTGTAAATCCCCATGGCTGCTAATGAAACATTGTGTCAACTATAGGATACATTTCCAATTCATATTTCAAAAGGTTGTGAGTTCAAATCCTATTAAAGTTGTACTTAGTAAATGTTTCTATTAACTTTTCCCCCATCAATGCAGTTATGGATTTAATTACTTCTTTTGGTTTTTCTGGAGTAAAATATATGTCCGTTCGAATTTTTCACAGATGAGGGTAGTGAAGGAAGGAGAAGCAAATGGAGAAAAAGAAGAGCTTTAAGGTGGAGTATCTATGCAATTAAAAGGGGAAATACAAGGGGAGTGTGAAGTGGGGCCTATTCGATTTAGATTCGGCCCAAATTGGGGACAGTGATTTGATTCCTTGATTCAGATCACTCTCCCTGATTTGATTGGGTCGAATCTGAAGATTCGATGGTGATTCAGAGAATCAGCGACTTGGTTATAGACACAGCTCTAAAAGTTTTTTCTATGTACCTTGAGGTAGCAGGCACAGCTCATGATCACTGAGATGCTGGGGTGCACAGAGAGTCCCACAGGAGTGCGGAGGGGCCCTCCACATGCTCAGTGGTCATCCCAGAAGTGAACCGGAAGTAGTTCCGGTCCACTTCTGGGTTTGCTGGGGAGTGTGCTTGAGGACCCCTTTGTGCCCCCCCAGCTTGGCAATCAGCCATGGGGGGACCCCAAATGCCTCCCCAGACCAGGAGACACCAGTCACCAAACCAGGGGGCGTGGGGGCTCAGTGCACTCTCTAACTGACCTGGAAGTGGACCGGAAATACTTCTGGTCCACTTCTTGGTCTGCTGCCAAGCACATTGGGGAGCCCCCCGCACTGCTGTGGGATGCTCCATGTACCCCACCATTGCAGCATTCACAAGCCCCTGCTACCTAGAGGTATGTAGAAAAAACATTTAAAGCTGTGTCTATGTTCAAATCTCTGAATCTTTCTGAATCAGTTCAAAGGGTTCTGATTCAATTTGGAGAGATTAAAAGGTCCTCTGGTTCAATTTGGATTCAGAGATTTGGCCACTGAATCAGGCCGAATCTCTACCGAATCAAATCAGGGACTGAAGCTTTGCACAGCCCTACCCTACCTAGAGATATGTAGAAAAAACATTTAAAGCTGTCTCTATGTCTGAATCTCCAAATCTTTCCAAGCCTCTCCGATTCAATTCGGAGAGGTTAAAGGGTCCTCTGATTCAATTCCGCTTCAGAGATTTGGCCACCAAAGTGGGCCAAATCTCTGCCATATTGAACTGAAGCTTCACACAGCCCTAGAAAATACCAGCTTTGTAGGTAAAGCATAGAGTAGCTTGTACAAGAAATGAACCACAAAGCATGTAAACATATTTGGGTGGAGCTAGGTGGAACTATGAGTAGATGAGATCCTTTCTGAAAACAGTGGGCCTCTCGCAGCATGCAGATTTTTCTCATGCAGTCCAGTTATTCTGGATTTTATTTTTGTTTATTACTGGTTTCCTGTTATGATACTGATCACTTAACTTCTCACTGCCTCAGCTACCTCTTCCCTAAAATGGAAGTGACCATATTTACAGAGTTCACCATATAATATTGCTAAATACTTAGTACATCCAGAGCCATTTCTCTTAAGGATCTCAAAGCTAATATACTAAATCTGACAAAAATCCCTTTGGGGTCAGATTTAATTCATTATCTTTGAGATCCTTAATGAAAAAGGCTATAGATGTGCAAAGGATTAATAATTATGTCCATAGAAGCAGCCACATTAGAAAACAATTTAGCTGTGTTAAAAATATCACTAAAAATAATCCTCCCCAATGAAGCAGAGAATCAACCAGCCCCTAATATTGGTCTTGTCTAATGTGATTATTTAACTAATATAAAAAAACAGAGTTCTAAGGAAACCAGTTTTCCAATCTGTACAATGCAGCATCTGGTATACAGATGTCACCAAGTATAAGACCTTGTTTTTCTGTTTGCTGCTCTTGCTCAACAAAAACTAAGAATTGTCAGTTAGATCATATCCTATATAATACGTTCCATCATGCGATATACATCTATGCCCTTCCCACAATATTTTATACTGACCTCACATGTGTGAGGCAGCAGAGTCTGGTCATCTCTCAAGGTCATGTGCTCTCATGCATTTCTTAGTGAGCACGAAAATGTGCATTTCAAATGCAAATGCTAGAGTTATAAAAAGAGATTGATTACACCTCAATAGTTCATACAATTTGGAGTGGAGGGAGACGGGAGGGAAATCCTATTGAATAGTCTCCACAAGCACAGAAAGGTACACCATTGTGATTTTCAGAGGTAAGATTTATGTTAATATGTTATTCTCTAGCATTAAATGAACATATATAGCTATGCACAGCTGCATGTGCCCAAGTCCGTTAAAACGCAAATTGTTTCCCCTTTCATTTTTTTCCACATATCACTGGAAGTGTTCAAATACATGAGGCATTGGCTGGCAAGAAGAACATGCCTGTTTGTCACAACCATTATCCTTCTGAGAGTCTCAGAAAATTTGAGAACACATTGCCTTTTTTATAATTCTATGCAAATACTATACTGTATCTGGCAGTGAGCACACATCCCCGATGTGGTAGCCCTCATACTGCATGAGAAGATTTTTGTTCTATCCTCTCATTACTTTGGGTCCTGCTTTATATATTTTGAATCATGTTTTGATAGTGCATAAGACAAACTAAGCTCATGACTTTAAAAAGTATCACAATTATTTACAAACTCAACCCCCTGATAGCTGCAGACAGCAGCTCCTCTGTGAGAATCTGCACTCAAAAAGACTGATTGACAAGTTGAGCTTTGTTCTCTTTCAAGGGAAAAGAAATTTCCAGGGTCATGCTCTTCATATTTTCAAAGAGCTCTAAAAGCTCAGGAGACATAAGGGAGTCAGAATTGACTTCTGGCTGTTGATCACAAACTCAGAAGAAGATTGAGGCCTTGATGTGGAATGTCAGGATTTATACCAACAGGGGCTATCTTCAAAACAGGTCTCCAGATAAATAAAAAGCTAGACACTAGACTTCAGATGGAGAAACTACTAGCATTAGATTCAAGTTGCATAGGCTGAAGACTCTCATCAATAGTGTTTCTGCAACAACAACCTGCCAAGAAAACTAGAACGACCCTGAAGAATGAGTGAACAGGGGATGGGAGAAATGATGTGTTTATCCATATGGTAATAACATTCGCAGGGCTTCTGGTAATATACACTATGTAGTAACGTACTTGAGAGGAAACCATTTTGAAATATATTGTCTTCACACTCTTACGATTCATAAGGGCTGATAAAATCCATGTGGCAATACTGCAGGCCCTCCTTAGTCCTGATTCAAGGAAGCTCCCCCTGAAGTCAAAGGGACTTTGCCTTAATATGGACAAAGCAAGCAAGGAAAAATAGAGTATATGGCTAATGGCATTCAGAAAGATATTTTGGAAATGTGGCATCCAGATTATGTGATCTAATATAAAAATATTGTCCTAACAATGTCCTGGTGATGTTAGTGTGATTGACCACAATATTGCTCATTTTTACTCATGTAATCTATGTCAGAAAAAAGACAACTTGTACATGAGCATACTCAACTTCTGTGGGTAAACATGCATGCAAACTTAAGCTTAATATATCATTTTGTGTGCACATGGCATTGTGAAAAATCAGACCAATGTGATTTAATTGGGAGGATTTCTACTTTGATTATGGTACCTTATAATAAAGATAATAATCCCATTCATTTTTTTATTTTTGCTTCTAATAACATGTCTCAGATTTATTTTAGAGGATTTCAGTGCCTCAAAATAATTTGTCTTTCATAAAAAACATTACCATGAAAAATATTTAGCTATTATATAGATCATGTTTAATTCATTTTACTAAGTAAGAAGGTTATTAGTACAGACGCTTATGAAAATAAGTAGTATTGTATTATTTGTAAATAATTTGCATTGAAATGTTCCAAATAAAAGGACAAAGACCTTTTCAAAAAATGTAAATCAAATAATAAGTTGTTATTCGTGCCCTTTCTATATTTTTTTCCAATGGAGACAAAGACCGTAGTTAAACATCAAAAACATTGGTGGCTTTTTGATTTTTTCATCAAGTTTTCAGTTTGGGAAAAAATTACCAATATGACTCTGAATCTCAACCAATCCTAAAATTCTCTTTCTACCCTTCCCATTTGACATTCCATGTGTCCAACTGATCCCAGCTTCATTTTCCCTTTTTTCCTGAATTCTTCTTTTGACTAGGAAGTAAAGCTAGGGTAGAGACAGATGAAACATTTGAAGCATTTCAAAGTACAGCTGTATCTTGAAGCACTTAAAAAAATGAAGCATCTCAGTCAAAACTGGAACATTTGAAGCATGGTCAGAGATATAGTCCTCTGCCATGCCCTCAGCTAGAGTGCTTCAAATCACCACAGCTCCAAGCAGCAGCATGCTCTCCAGCCAGGGGGCTGAAGCAACCTGCAGCTCTGTTTCTCCCCATTTCTTAATTTGCTCTAGCAATGGAGCAGGAGCAAAGCTGAAATTAGCACTGTCCTACTCACTCGGCTTCCTCTTTCCCAGAGTATTATCCCACTACCACCGGAACTAAAAAACTACATACAGAGAAGTATGCAGGGACTGGGGGCTGGAGAGCTGGAATTCTGGTTCAGGTGAGGGGTGCTGGGCCTCTGATCTCCTGCTTTCAGTGAAGAAATATGCTCCAGGGCTAGGGACAGACATTCAAAAAGCCTGAGCCTGAATTGATTCCATCTTTTCAGGTTAATCTAGTCTGCCTAGGTTGAACTGGTTTGCAACCACACAGAACTGAAGAAAGGTACAGGCCTGCAGTGGCTCAGGCTAGAAGTTGGGGGGGGGAGGGTGAGAGCATCCCTCCTTTCCCTTCTACAGTGATGAGTTGGGGGGGGGGGGGGGTGTGGCCAGGCCCCAGCAGGAAGCCCTGATTAGGGAGGGGTGTAAATCCCCACTCAACCCTGCAGCATCCCAGGCTTTTCCCCACTTGCTGCTCAAGGGGCAGGACTGTTGCCAGACCCCTGACCCCAGGATAGTACTCTGAGGCAAAGGCAAGGTGTGCAGTGCATGCATCTGTTGATGATACTGAGCTTTTCAATCTCCCTCTCCTTGTTTCTTTATACTGTCTGCAAACCTGACAGAGCTACAAACCAGCAGGGGGGTGATAACACAGCATTTAGCAGCCCATCAAGAAAACAAAAGCCTCTCATTAGTTCAAGTTCTTCTTAAACAGCTTTTTCCAAGGAAGGAATGGAAGGTTCTTACCAGCTGACCTGTTGATTAGCTCCAAAAAGCCCTAAGCAGATATTGTTCTGTCTGCCTGTCCCAGGGAAACTGGAAAAACACACCAGCAGACACCTCTCAGCATTAGCTAGCAAACCACATACTTAGGGTCTCTGGGGCTGGAATCCATGCTGTGGGAGATGGGAGCAGGGAATCCCTGCTTGAGCAGCAAGGGAAGCAAGGCAGACCCTGCTGTGCCTGCAGTCTCTGCCGGAGTTTTGTCTAGGGAGGAGGGGCAAAGCCCTGTTCTCTGGAGCAGAGAGCCCAGTCCATGGCTGCAAAGCATCTGGGATGCTGGGGGACTCTAGTTTAATTTAAACCAGGCAGGGATCTGGGACAGACATTGTATGAACCAGTTTGACCCAAATCAGTTAAGTCTATATTACATTCAACCAGGTTTATCTTAAACCAGTTTCAGCCATTTTGAAACTGGTTTATGTGCACTGAATTTATGTTCTGTTACAGATTTAAACCAGTTCCTGATCACTTAAGCCAGTTTATTTGTAATGTCTGTCCCTAGCCCAGGAGACCTGAGGTAGGGCAGGAAGAGGAGCACTCACGGTGGCGAGGGGTGGCAGGGAAGTGGAGCACTGTAGAATCCTAGAGAACCTCTCTCACACTCCATAAAGCATGTGCACGTACCAGCAAGCATTTCATTATGATGCCCTCCTAAAAAGTACCTGTTTCTTTCATTACTTTTGGAGTGCTTGGGACTACTTCAAAGAGCACTTCAAATGTTAGGTCTCTCAACACCCTTAATATATTACAACAGAAATAAAAATCCCCAACCTTAAATATGTGTAGCTCTAACTATTTCTTCCCCTTCCATTTCTTTCTTTTTTCTTATTCTTTCCCTCAATTCATTTCATTATCACGTCTCTCTCTTTTATACATTTACCTTTCTCTCAATGTTTCTATTTCCTCTTTTGCTTCTTTTTCTTTCCTTTCTTTCATTTTTATTTCCCCCGTTCCTTCTGCTTTCCCAGTTTTCTCCTTCCACGAGAACACTCCACCTTTCCAACCCCTGGTTTCCCAAACTATGTCTTTCTTCTCCCTCAGTCAAACTGTTTCTTTCTCCCCCACCTCCAATCCCCCCCATTCCCTGAGTGGGTGCATTTCTTTCTCACTCCATAATCTCTGTCTTGCTAACTCACTCTATCACACACTAAGCCTTAACCATCTGGAATGTGAATCTCACCCTCCTGTTATCCTTTTATAACAGAGGTTCCCAAACTTTTTCTTGTGTACCCCTTCCAGATTTACCAGCTGCTTACATACCTCCACCAGCATACATTTTATATTTTAATCCATTAAGTGCCAGTTATTATTATAATGAAAATTAAATCTGCCATTACACAATTTCTCCTGCGTACCCCCCAAAAATGTCTTGTGTACCCCAGGGGGTATGCATACCACAGTTTGGGAACCCCTGTTTTATCGGATCTCTCCCCTTTCCAGTACCTTAGTATTTCCCTGGCTACAGTGCTTCCACCCTTGAATTCACTGCTGGACTTTCTCTCTTCAAACATTTCAATACATCTTCTGGGGACTAAAAGAAAGTTTCTCCTTGGCCCTTTAACCCTGCTACATCCCTATGTCTCCCTATGCAAGTGAATTAAATCTATGCATTTAATAACATACATATTTTGGGGGGAAAAACCCTGATGCATGTGTGTACCTGCATGTGTGCCTGTGTAAATGTCAAATTGCTATCTATATCCCCTGGACACTAAGGATGCATATAACATGCACCGGCACTATATCATTACCACCTTCTATTTCCATATCACACTGGAAAAATATTTTGCCTCAGGCAAAATAAAATAGATATAGAAGCTTAGCATGAAATAGGAAATGTTTGCATCGCTGATATCTTCGAATCTCTTAGAAAGGCTGAACCCAAGCTAAAATATGAGGACAGTATAAGTGACAGGATGATTAGTTTTTAAATGGAAGGTAATTTCAGAACTGCTGAGTCCCATGATATGATCTTCAAAGGAAGAGGGGAGTCGAAAATTGGGCTGCATGGTTTAGAGAAGCAGAAGTCTATTGAAAGTTGGCAGATTGGCAGGAGGGGAGTGGGGGTCCAGCAGAGTCCATGAAGAAGGATGCAGAGTCAGGATGAAAACAGATGGTTGGGGAACTGCAAAAAGTTCAGCTGAGTTTTAGATAAGCATGCAATGTTTGGAATGCTCTATTGAAACAAACTGGCCTCTGAACTGCCTGACCTTCACCCACCACTGACACCAAGGGCTTAGTCAATTAAGCCAGTAACAAATCTGAGCAACTCTCAAGTTTATTAATTCGTGGTACATATAGTCATTTAATATGGGTGAAAGTTATATAGATTTGTCTAACTTTTGAATAAGCTAGTGTCCGAGACCTTGCCATTTAAGCATTGCTTATTTTGACACTTCTTAATGTACAGCCAGAGTGAAATGTTTTCTTCATTAATGCAACCATAGGGAGACATAGAAATGCCACTCTAAATTCCTACAGCATCTCCAGCTGTTGTACACATATTGAAAAATTTCAAGCAATGCAAAATTCACCCTATTGTTACAAATCAAGCACAAACCCAAAAAGCACAGGGCTCACTTGTTTCTCAAGTAGATGCTTTTCTAGTACAATTTCATAGCAATGAAACAACACAGTGACTAAAGAGAGTATTCCTGTTGTTGCTAATCTGCCCACTCCAAATTTTGCTGCTGCTTCTATATTTTTTCTGCTACACCTGCTGTTTTTCAGCGCAAGCTGACAACTCAGAGGTCACACCGATCTTCACATGCCAAGTCAACTGTGGGACATGGCTGCTTAATCTAAGTTACTAGTAAGTGGGGCACTTGAGTGCTATTGCTTAACAGAAAGTATTTTCCAAAGCAGCACCTGTATGGTTCTCTGGACAAATAGTAGATGTACATCCTGCCTCTGAATAGCCTAGTCATTAAAAATGAAGGACTTACAAGGGATTTGTTTAGAAGTGTAGCATGCAATAGGTTTCAAAAATTAAATGTTAGCTGAAAAGCAGTTCTGTAATACCAATTGGCAATACAGAGCCCAGACAAATAGTCAGATTTGTATTTAATACCTGTTCTGTCACTAAACTTGCATTTGTGACTTTGGCCAAGTCAATTCACCTCTCTGTCTCCTTTTTCTCTCAATCTGTAAAATGGAAAGATCATTCACCTTTTAAACAGCTTTGAGATGTAGGGATCAAAAGTTCAAGATTAGTACCAGTTATTAAGAGAAGAAGCATGGCCTTATATTTGAGATACTCCACTGAGTCTCAGAAGATTTGGGTTGAATGCCCTGCTCTGCTTCAGACCTCCTGCATGACCTCTACAAATTATTTAATGTCTCTCTGCCTTGCTTTCCAACCTGAGACACATGTCCAATACTTCCCTGCCTCCTTTGTGTTTTACAAGAATAAATTAGGAGTACTACAGGTTGTCGAAACATAAAGGCTCTACATGATGGTGAAGCGAGTTAATCACAGCTAACATATAAACACAGAATGCAAAAAACAAAAAAGAAAAGGATTTCCCTGCTCAGCTGATTTCCTCCTCCCCTTGAGGAACAGTAAAAACAAGACCAACACTTCAATTATAAGTTGTCCAAGGTAGGAAGTATCTTTAGATCTTGTGTTTGTATAGCACAGGACACAGAGCCCTGGTTCAGGCACTGGAGTAACTAGAGCAGGGCAACCGAGGCACCTGTCCTGTGCACCAGCTTGGGGAAAGAATAGGGTGGAAAAAGCTGGCTGCCACTTTAGCCATGCAATCACGCTGGCACTGGAGGCAGCAACAGCAGCTGGAAGTCAGTTCTGCGAAAGCTACTCCTAGCACCCAGCCATGTTGTCATGCCTCTGGGTTCAGAGATGAGGCTCCTCCACACTTTGGTAATAAAAGTAAATATTTAACAATAGCACAAGTGGTAATAATGTGTCCTGAACCATTCTTCTTTTGCATGGACCTTGTCTATGCTTTGAGCAGGGGGTTGGACTAGATGATCTCCTGAGGTTCCTTCCAACCCTAATTTTCTATGATTCTATGATTAACCAGTAACATGGTCACAAGTTTTGCAAGGCTGAACTTCAGACCCCAATTTCCTACATTAAGGAAACAGGTCCTTCTTTTAAAGATCCTCCTGGCAGGACTGTAGCAAATGCAAGCCTCTCTAACACAAAACTGTCATACTGCTGCTTGTGCTAATATTGTCTAGAAAATGTTTATACTTTATTTTTACCTGAGTCTGGGCTAGTTACAACTTCTGCTTCTGACCCCAGCTTCACATACATAAAACTATTGCTGCATTTTTATAAAAAATCTGATTTACTCTGAAAAGACAGAAACTTCCCAGCGTATCTCTTCTGTCTTTTACAGGACCTCTGACACCTTTGCTTTCCTCAGATGCCAATCAATTAGAAATCTCTGCATCCTCAAGAGAAGGTTAATGTACCTCTGAACTTATGAGTTTGTCCACTGCTAAATAGAGGATGAAGTTACTTCTTGTCCATAGGGGCAATGCCATGACAATAGTGAAATATTTCCAGAATTATTGTCTGTCAGACATTTCTTTTTGAAACAACACCATAATAAAATGCTCACTGGGTAGCCAGATATGAATAGAGCAATAACTGCAGAAGACATAAGTTCAGCAATCACGTTTCTCAACAATCAACACCAGTTGACCGTTTTAATAGCAACATCATTCAGACATATATACAAAGTCATTACCAATGTGGCATAACAGTCCTGGCTGTCAACAATTCTGGAAGTTTATTAAATATATAAAAGAAGAGTGTGAAAATAAAAATGATCCTTCTGTCTTTTGTAACATATTTATGTTCTGCCATCCCAGAGTTGTTCCTTAACCAGAGAGATTTGGAGAATGAGTAGATTTCATATAAACAGACCAGAGCATGCAGAACCTACAGAAACTTAGTACAGGGAGGCATTTGGGGGCATACCTACACATGCCTAACATGCTTTAGTTAATGTCCATTAAATCTAGTACCTCCATTGTAAGGTACTAAGAAAATGCACATTAGCCTCTCTTAATTCACATTAACTAACAAGCACCGGATGCCTGTAAGCACAGTACACAGTGTGAAAGCTGCTCCAACACCCTGGAATTCCAGCCCAATGGAGCAGACTCGATTAATCAATATAGTGTTTTATTCGGATATTGAAAACCACACAGAGAGAATCCTTTATCCATAATTTGTTTTCCACTAAGAGCCACAATGCTACTTGGGGAATTACTCCAGTTTCCATGGAAGATTATGAGAAGTCCCAAAATATTAATACACTTCCTCAGAAATTAATCTAATCTCTACACAAGTCTTTGAAAAGGTCCTTACCTAGAGGTCAATCATAGAGTAATCAATTCCACTGGAGCATGGCAATTAAAACACTCCAGCAGCCTCCTATATCGTGTGTATTAGCATCCCCACACTTAAAAATGGCAGCAGGGGTGCTTGAACTAAAGGTTCAAGTGCCCCCTCTGCAATTTTTAAGAATGGGGATGCTGATACTCGAGACACTGGGCTGCTTTAATTAGAGCGGCTCTCAGAGCCACTCTAATTAAAGCACTGTCCTCCCTCTTCCCCCTGGACTACATGTAAAAGTACCATAGTTTTTAAAAGATGCTTAATGTGCATTAGCCTATCTTAATGAGCATTAACTAAACAGCATGATTTTTAAAGTGATGCTGTAATGCGCATTAAAATAGGCTAATGGGCATTAAAGCACATGTGCAGACATGCCCTGGGTGTTTTTCCACTGATTGGCACCATCAGGCAGCAGTGACAATTAACACATCCACAGTGCAATGCAGGCACAGCTAAACTGTTTTTATTCTGAAAAAGATTTTGAGTTATATTCTCATGGACCTTCTCAGGCACTTCACTACTCTTGCAAAGTGCTACTGGCCAATGTCAGTGATCTGTAGAGTACCTGCCCAATTTTATACAACGTGCTCATACCAGCCCCTTCCTAAGGCCTGAGAAGTAACATCCATTTTGACGTTGGGAGAATGGTAGAAAAGACCTGCCTATTTAATTATGATGACTATATTCCCCTACTCACAACTGCCACTCCACTCCACCCTCTCTGCTCTCTGGTATAATCAGCAGTCACCAAGCTCCGGTCTCAGCTGAATGGGACTTGAGAGGTAGTATACAGCACTGGAGAGTGTGAGGGATACAGTAGAGAGAATGGTCCTATTTTCAGGAGGACAGTGCCATTTTAAATGCTGTCCCAGGCACCCCCTTGAAAACAAGACAAAAACATTCACCTGAATGTACCAATGGGATGGTTGGTACTGGCATGAATAGCACATGGTCACCGTACATATATTACACTGAATAGTGAAGAGCTCTATAAAAGCTATATGCTGTTCCTCAAGGAAAGGTGTGGCACTGAAGAGCTCACTTCACTTCCCATTCATAGATTAGATATTTTATGAAAGGTAAAAAACAAAAACAAAAATCAAAAGAAATGAATATGTGTTTACTCCTGAAATATAAGAATGGGATGTTCTAATGGAAACAGATATGAAAGTGGGATTGCCTGCAGAGAATTTACATTTTAGATAGGTTTATTTGACAGAATAAGAGGATTTTTTTTCCTTATTGGGTGTACTTTAGTTCATTGTCACTGAGTCTCTGAACAGTAGCATCTTCTCTCAGGTTTTAAGTCATAAATGTAATAGTGGTCACTGTAAAATAAATCCATCATGCTTCAACATTGCTCTGAAAGGTTCCCCTCAGATGACAGACAGACAGACAGACAGACCACTCAATATAGTGTTTTATCTGACATCGAAAACCACACACAGGAAGAATCCTTCATGCATAATTTTTCTTCCACTGAGAGCCATAGTGCTACTTTGGGAACTACTCCAGTCTCTGTGGAAGATTATGAGAAATCCCAATATACGAATACACTTCCTCAGGAATTAATCTAATCTCTACGCAAGTCTTTGAAAAGGTTCTTACCTAGAGGTCAACAGAAATGAACTAGAGCTGTGCAAAATGTAGACAAACTGCTGTGAAAAACTTACCAGGCTTTAGGTGTGCACTAATATTTTGAATCAGCAAGGCTTTGCTCTAACTTGTATTGAGTAATATCTCATTAAAATCAGAAGTGGAATTTATCGCATTGTGTGGATTAGCCCAGGTTTTCTGGAGACTTTTTTGCTGTTTCCTTTTTAGGCTTACAACCGAGATTCACTTTCCTCACCACAGTAATTCAGAGATCTGTGCAGTAGAATCCAGCAACTACTTACCACTACAGAGCAGTGTTACTTAATAGATTGTGATAGGAAATGAACAAAGCTAACATATCCATTAATTTATGTAGTAATAGTCTCAGAAACCCGCATATCATGGCTCATCATTCAGCTACTGCAAGTACCCCTACGTTTGACAAGGAAAAAAAGCCTCTCAGTAATATTCATGGGAAATTTCTTCTAACATGAAGCACTTCGGAACATGATGGTTTTTGCTTGTTTGACTATGTGACAACCCCTCGAGAATCATGGAAGGTAGCATAGGATGCCAGCATCGCTGTGTTTACCTTTGACTTCACCATCCCAGAAGCAGACACATACCAGACTCCATTATTTCACCTTTCCTTCCAGCTCCTGAGTTCCACCCACATTTTCATTTCAAGCCTGAACTCACAGAAACATTTTGCAGGGAAAAAAAAAATCCAACTACTCCCAGTGCTTTTTTTCCAGTTGATTGCTACTCCTTGGCACCAATTATAAGTAACTGCTTCAGAGCAGAACCAAAGCAGCGTACTCAGCAGAATCTCTGCCTCTACATCCTCAAGCAATCAGACAGACTCAGTGCAAAAGAGCAAAGGTGAGAGACATACCAGCCTGATAGGCTTATTCCTCCATTGGCCTATATTTTTTTACAAGTCTGGTTTGTCAGAATGTAAATTTCTGGTAAACATTTCACATTAGCTCACGTGGAAAGCTTTAGCATTAGAATAGAGCACAGTAACATTTGGGGACTGGATTCTTCTCACACTAAAACTAGTGGCAAAATTCTCAATGCCTACAAGCAGGAAAGGTCTCTCTGAGCCTGAACTTTATTGGTGCTGAGTGCCAGAATCTCCCATTGATTTTAGCGGGAGTTGTAGCTATCCAATGGCTTCTTAAAATTAGGCTCATGAGATTTAATGTATTCAGTATTAGCACCGCATAGGGTTTTAATGAACTTGCTTGATGACCCTATATAGTGCTCTGCACTATAATCTCTGCTTGCTAAGAGCTACCACACAACATCGTATCCAGAACCCTTGGATTTATACTTATATTTGCTACATAACTAACAGCAATATTCTACAAACCTCTTGTGTGGTAATGGCGAATGCTGAGGTTTTACTACCATATGGTATACTGTCCCATATGCTATGATCTCTAGCAGGGTCCAGAAGCAGTCTTCCCCAATACAGCGAGTCCCCTGAAGAAATGGCATGTGAACTGAGTTCTATCAGCCCATTCCTCTACAGCCATAAGGAAGCAATGCAAGGTGCAAGGGAGAGGTGGTCTACCTATCTGAATGGCAGACAAACCTAATACGACCAAGAGTTGCAGGACAAAACTGTCGAAGTGGACATGCCCCAGGGTCAATGATCTGTGCCCGGCATCCCAACTTAAATAAGATAATGTTGTTAAATTACTTCCTAAAGCAAAAGACAAGCAAGACCTGAAGAAAATTAAAGAGACAGGAACAAACAGAAAGGAGAATGTTTGTATTTAACTGCTTCTTTCTTCAGAGTGCTGCATTTAAACTATCAGGGAGCTCCAGTTATGCTTGCCAGCCATGTGACTTACCAGCTATGGTTTGGCTACCACTAGGCTAAGTTGAGGGGGACAGCACTGGTACTGTTTCGTGCTTAAAAACAGGATTTGTAATGATGATCCAAAAGCACTTTACAAAAGCATCACCAGCCACTTTTTTTTTTCTTTTTTCACACAAAATTCTCAAAGAGGTGACTTTTCCTATATCACAAAGCAAATCGGTAGCAAAACTGGGCAGTTTTCAGTCCTGTATTCTACCTAGTGGACCCAGTCATCTCTCCAAATGGGAGATCACTTGTAGAGGGCATCCCTGTGTCCTCCTCAAAGTAGCTGCATGAAATTATCATTATGCTTTCGTGTTTTCCAATTCAGCAGACAAGCGGCATTTGGGATTATTTTAAAACATTCATATTGTTTGACAACTAAAAATCCTATTAATGTAGAAATCATAAGCAATAATTAAAGTGGTTCATTTCTACTCTCATTGGTGCTTTGCCCCTCACAAATGTACAGAACTACAGAACATCTAAACTAACACCATTTCATCACTTTTCCCTTATTGTTAATAATTCATAGCTCTAATATTTACTCTGTTACCTGTGCAGCATAAATATTCATGACATGCCATTGCAAACTTGAGTGTACTTTCTGGATAAAATAACAGCAGGGAACTTTTGCCCTTGGCCTAAAGGGAAAATGCTGTCACTATGATTAATGAGAGAAATGACAAAATCTCATAATTAGAATTAAGAAAAATTTTATTTTGAAGTTATTTTAATAGTTTTAAATTTTGTTACTCAACAGCCTGGGATGAGTTGCCCACATTATATAGGAAAATCATATCTGAACTATGGGATTATATAGCATTTAAAGCATTTACCTTTTTTTCCTTTTGCCTCATAAGAGTCTGTATAGGATTTATGCCTAATTTTTAAAGATGTATTTCTAGTGGTCATTTTTCATTTGCTGGTCAAAATGAAGGTTATTCCCCATTCTTCCTGTTTTGATTCATTTCTCAGCCTTTTAAAGTCGCCAATGGAAAAACAATTGGACTCCATGTTAATTAATTCCTTACAACTCCACAGTGACCTGCAGGCAGATAGCACAAGTCTACCAGTGTACCTGCAAATGTTTCAATTTCTAATAGGTTCACCTAAGCCTGAAGTCCTTCCACACGTATACAGCCCCCCACCCGCCTCCCCTTTATCCCAACATTTTGATTTCAGTGGGTTAGATGGCATTAGTGATCTCAAAAAGCTAGCACACAAGAAGTTAATCAAAGTAGGATTCTGTAACTTTCCCCCGTCTTTAAGAATCATAAATATCTGTTGAGAGATTGTCATTTTATACACTCACGAAAAACCTGAAGCTGAAGCCTGGATTCCTGGACTCTGAACTAATACTTAATCTAGTTAAAACAGACAGCTTTTATTTTTTCCTGACTCTCTCAATTTACTAAAGGAGAGAATTGGGCAGTTATCATCTTTTTAAAAAAAAAACTATAAATCTTTAAATGGATTTTTGACATTTTGACAATTATTGACAGTCACTTATTAACTGGAGACTGTCTGAAACGCAGAGAGTGCTATCAACTATGTTGTTCACTGCCATCAAGGAGAATTAAAAAAAAAACAAGCCAAATACTTAGTGCCAGGTCAGTGCAATGTAATATTGCTGGCTGCCTTTAAAAAAAAAAAATCTTTTGTTCATCTATTCATTTCCAGTCCTCTGGGTTTTGGTTTGCAGATCAAGGTCCTAAAGCTGAGGGTCTAGCCCAGAGCACTAGACAAGGTGGACAAAACCAGCTTTCTTACACACACACACACACACACACACACACAAACCTTTTCCCAGGCACTCAACAACTTCTCTTCCTAGCACACAAGAAACGGGGTCTCTAATGTAAGATGACATATTCGGAGGGTGAAGAATGGTAATCCTGGAAGTCTGGAAGATTGCAAAACAAGAATCCCCACCTCCTATGCTGGGCTTCCCCCTTCCCCAGGATCCCTCGGTTTCTCCCCTGCTCCTCAGGGGTTCCCTGCCCACTTCTGCCCCACCCCCCACCCCCTACACTTACTTGTGGATGCCCAAGTTGTCAGTCCTGAGGGAGCAGGCAAGCAAGGGTTAACCTGCCTGCCCAGCTGCTGCTTTTCTCTGTGCTGAGCCTTGCCTGCCTGCTCCCCAGGACAGACAGCGCAGGCAGCCACAAGTAGGTAGGGGCAGGGGTTGGGGCGGGGGAACAGGACTGAGCAGGGATCTGGGGTCCTGGGGTGGGTGGGAGGACAGTAGGCCTGATCCAAGTGGTGGGGGCAGGTGGGGTGTTTACACTAAGGTATAATATAAAGCAGCAGATTCCAATCTGTGGTACATGTACCACAAGTGGTATGCATACAGCTTGTGAGTGACACAGCAACAGCAGCAGGCAGGGGCACTCAGGGCACTTGTACCCAGTGCAGGTGCCCAGTGCGGGGGCGGCTCTGGCCAGTGCTGCATATCACACCAAGGGATGCAACCTCCGCCAGGCAGTCTGTATTGCCAGCAGTCCCCACATGCACATGCATCTCTCACACTCACCGGACACGGGAGGAAAGCCCTGTGTGCTGAAGCTGGATATCTTCCCCGCCAGGGCTGCGTGGTGCAGGAGGCAAGCCTCAGGTACATTCTCCCAGGAAGCAGGGAAGGCATCCAGCTCCAGCACACAGGGCTTCTCTCTTGTGCTCAGCAAGTGCGGGGAGTGCTGGAGATACAGACTGCCTGGCAGAGCATGCACCCCTCACTGTGATACGTAGTCCTGGCTGGATCCATGCTCCACTGGGCACCCTGAGCAGCCCCACCTGCTGCTGCACCAGTGAGGGAGTGTGAGGCTCCCTACACACCCACAGCCTGCCTCCACAACCCCCCACAGATACACAACCCTCCAACATATCCTATGCTCCCCCACACACAAAGCCACACCCCCTCACAAGCCTCCCACACACACACACCTACACCCCCACCTGGTGGTACCTGAAGTCATAGTTTTAAATTGGTGGTGCGCAATCTGTCAGAGTTTGGGAACCACTGGTCTAGAGTGGCTACACCTTAATGTAACTTAGTCTGGGTAATATGGATCAGAGATACTCCCGCCCTGGAGTAGTGCAACTTTGATTTGCAGAACGAATGCTTAAAATAGTTTCAACAGTTAACATCCAGATGATCAAGACCTCCTGGAGCCACACAAAATTACCATGTAATGAGGCCCTTAGTCAAAAGTTGTAACGCCCTTTCTGCCTCTGAAGAGTTCTTTCACTTCATTCTTGTAGCCATGTAAAGTTGAAAGGAAAGGAATGATTTTCTCCCAATAGTGCCCAGTAATTTGCCACCAAGATTGAATAATTTGTCTTGCACTAAAACAGGTCTAACTTCTTAGGACATTGACCTTAATGGTTCTTTTGTAGCTGTTATTGTTCTTGTATTGCAGTAATTACCAAGAGTTCAGGTGGATGTATAGGCACCAATTTTGTTTTTTGTCAGTGGGAGTTTGCAGTCATAAAAAAAAAAAAAAAAAAACCCACCCCCTCCCACACCCCCACTGCTATACTTTAAACTTGAATCATTCCTGTAGAAGAGGATTTGCATTATTTCAACCCACTTCTGCAGCACCTGTAAAGATTGTGGACTTTAATGGGACTTCTTTGGTGCTTTTATCTGATAGCTGATTGAACTAATTTTAGCTAAATGTGCTAAAAAGCCCCACTGAAGCACCCAATCTTTACCCACAGCAGAGCTGAGTTGAAGTAACATGCTGTTTTTCCCAATAAAGTGCATTTTTTTTAACATCAGAAAACAGCTGTGGTTCATGAGTGCTGAGCACCTGCCAATTTTTTGGGGTGCATGCTTGAGCCCTGGAGCACTCATGGAGTCGGTGCCTGTGGGTAGACATAAAAATTCTTAAAATCTTCACTGGGGATAGAAGGACAGAGGTGGTGGAAGAGGAAGAAACCTGCAGCCTTCCCTCCCTAGGATAGAAAATGGGAAGAAGAGTAGCTGACAGTCTCTCAAATCCCTTTGGTTGGTTCTAGAAACCCTCCATTCTCCGCAGGTGCGGCCCTGGCTGATTTCACCACGCTCAGTATGTTGGAAAGATTATACGACTTCCTTGCAAAGAGGTGGTCTCTGCAGTTCAGGACAGGAAGTACTTAACAGCTTTAAAGCCACCTGTAGGATGGGTGTCAATGTAAGTGCTTCCTCTGACTTTAGGAAGGATTCCTTGCATAGAGAAAGAGGCTTAGTCAGTGGCACTCGCACAACAGTTAGGGCAGCACTCAAATATCTCAGAATCAGAGAAAATGAAGGTTAGAAGGAACTCAGGAAGTCATTTACTCCAGCCACCTGCTCACAGCAGAAACTTCCCCAACTATTTCATCCCCAAGGCTTTGTCTAGCCAGGTCTTAAAAATCTCCAAGAAGGAGATTCCACAGCCTTTCTGGGTAGCCTGTATCAGTGCTTTACTAGCCTCCTCATGAGAGAGTTTTTCCTAATATCTAAACTTCTCTTGCTACAACTTGAGACCACTGCCTCTTATTCTGTCGTCTGCCACCACTGAGAACTGTCTCGCTCCTTCCTCTTTGGAACCACCCTTCAGGTAGTGGAAGGCTACTGTTAAATCCTCCTCCCTGACCTCAGTTTTTTCTTCTCTTGACTAAATAAGCCCAGCTCTGTCATAAGTCATGTGCCCCAGCCCATTAACCATTTTCATTGTCCTCTACTGGACTCTCCAATTTGTATGCATCCTTTCTGTAGTGGACAGCTCAAAAACTGGACACAGTACTCCACATATGCCATTCTATATGGCCTGTGGGGCCCCTAACAATTTTAGAAAATTAATTATTATCTGCCCCAGCTGCCTGTCAAAGATGGCAAGGGACCAATGGCAGCAGGACCCAGAAACAGCAAGGCCCACCTGGCCCTGCCCCACCCCCAGCCCCCAACCAGAAGTCTCTGCTTAGCAGAGGCTTCTGGCCTGGTGACCCTGGGGCTGTTCCCCACCTCCCTCCACCCAAGGATGCAAGTCAGGTAAGAACACAGTGGGGAAGGGCAGGGCCACTGGTGATTGCCTCAGTCCTCAGGGCTGGGATGGGCTGGGCCAGGCTGGCTCCTGCAGCGTCCTGCTGCTTAACCAGCTGGTTCCTACATAACAAGCCCATGTACCAGTGCATGGGATTGTTCCATCCCAAGTGCAGGACTTTGCACTTGCCCTTATTGAACCTTATGAGATTCCTTTTGGTCCAATCCTACAATTTGTCTAGGTCTCTCTGAACCCTAGCGCTCCCTTCAGCATATCTACTATTTCCCCCAACTTGGTGTCATCTGCAGACTTGCTGAGCGTACACTCTCTATGCCATCTTTCAAATTGTTGATGAAGATATTGAACAAAACCAGCCCCAGAACTGACCACTGGGGCACTTGACTTGATACTGGTTTCCAGCTAGACATCGAGCCTAGCTGTCAAGCTAGACATCTGAGCCTAACAATCCAGCCACTTTCAGTTCCACCTTACAGACCATTCATCAGACCCTTACTTCCATAGCTTGAGAATGGGTGGACGCCTGTATTAAAAGCCTTGCTAAATCAAGTTTCATCACATCCACTGCTCTCCCTGCATCAACGGAGCCAGTCACCTCATCATAGAAGGCAATAAGGTTGGTCAGGCATGGCTTGCCCTTGGTGAATCTATGCTATTTCGGATCACCTTCTTATCCTCCAAGTGCTTAGAAATTGATTCCTTAAGCACCTGCTCCATGATTTTTTCAGGGACTGAGGTGAGGCTGACTGGTCTGTAATTCCCTGGATCTTCCTTCTTCCGTTTCTTAAAGATGGGCACTATATTTGCCTTTTTCTAATTGTCCAGGACCTCTCCCAATCACCATAATTTTTCGAAGATAATGGCCAGCAGCTCTGTAATCACATCATCCAAGTCCAACAGCACCTTGGGTGCATCACATCCAGCCACATAGGCTTATATATGTCCTGAATTTCTAAATAGTCTGTAACCTGTTCTTTTGCCACTGTTAGCTGTTCACTGTTAGCTGCTGTAAGTTGTCCCCAGCGCTCTCCAAAAAACTTCCTGGATTGCCTGTGCACTGCTGGATTGCCCTCCCAGCAGAAGTCACAGTGGTTGAAGTCCTCATGAGAACCAGGGTCTGGAAACTTCCACTAGCTGTTTGAAGAAAGCCTTATCCACTTCATCCTCCTGGTCTGGTGGTCTATTACCACCCACCACAATATCACCGTTGTCGCTCTCCCCTTTGATTCTAACCCACGGATTTTCAACAGGCCTATCTCTAGTTTCATAGTGGAGCTCTAAGCAATCATGCAGCTCTTTTACATAAAGCACAAATCCTCCTCTTCTCCCCTGCCTGTCCTTCCTGAAGAGTTATCCCATCCATGACAGTGCTCCAGTCGGGTGAGCTGTCCCACCGAGTCTCTGTTATTCCAATCACAACATAGTTCCATGTCTCCGTGAGGATTTTTCATTCTTCTTGCTTGTTTCCCAGGCTCTGTCCATTCATATACAGACATCCAATGTAACTAGCCAATTGTCCCATTTCCTCACAACACCAGGAGATACCACTCACACCATAGGCTCTCCCCAACCTGGCTGTCACTGGGAGGAACTTGCAAGCCACAGTCTTCACAGCACCAAACCAGAACGTAACTGGAAGCCTTAACAGTGAGCAGCCCTGCCTGGACAGACACCTCACAGGTGCAAGCACAGGATGAGCTGGCAGTGACAGTGGTACTGTGCTGTCCTCCAGCCATTTTTCTGGGTCTCAATCTGCTGCCTACCACTTCCTGCCCCTCTCTCTATGCAAAACTTCCCCAGCAAACTCCCGTGTGAGCTGGCCTGTTTGCTGCTCCTTGGTCCCAAAAGGTTCCCTTTTCACTGATAACCTGCTTCCTTGCACGAAGCTTACAGTGAAGGAAGGTTTCCAGGTAAACTCTCTCTGTAACTCATCTTTGCTGTACACACTAGTTAACCAAGGGGCTAAAGTTTTGGTCTCACTGCTGAGTGTTAGCTACTTATGCTAAATATATGTAGGTTAGTTATTCTTAATCAAAGAAAGAACTTGCTTTAAAGGCTCCCTTTCAAAGAAGGGTGGCAAACTGACCTGTAAATTGCTTGCAAACTGCCCTGTCTGCTGCCTCTCTTCACTCACTCCCTGGTCACTTGGGGAGTCTCCTTTTACACCCTTCTGGGCCTGGACTGGTCCTTCCCCCTTGTTAGGGCTTTTGTCAGGCACAGGCAGAAATCACCCAGCAATCATCCAGCTAGCAGCTCTCTCAGTTGCTCAGAGCACAGGTCCAAACACACAGCCCACAAACATATACTCAGCAAGTCAAACACGCAGACAGTCTTCACAGAGCAGGATCTGGTGCCTCATGCTTGGCTCGTCTTCCCTTTCATCTTGTTGCTTCCAGGGAACTGCTTGCACACTGCCTTGTCTTCTCTTTCTTCCCTGATATCCTCTCTGAGGTCATTCTCCACTGTAGGGAAAGAGGGTCATTGATTGATACCAACAAAAATAAATTAGATGTGATGACAAAGGACAGCACCGAAGGGGTCGTGGCATGGGTCTAGCACAAGTCAAAGGCTAGCTGCATCTCCGAAAGGGAACATGGATGCCTCAAGGGCCCACCTATATATCTATAAAGAGTCTGAGCATCTGAGGAATTAGACAATCTGTTTTGGCCCCACCTGTACTTAAACATATTTCAGAGTTTGTTTATAAAAGGTCATTGTGATCAATGATTCACCATCAAAAATTATGGAAATAAACTGATGCGAAATCCAAAGAGTAACTGCATTTGCAGTTAGAGTGTAAACACAAAAGATATGTGACACCTTACAATTTCTGTGATCACTTTGTAATTCACTGGGCGTGTCTACACGTTAATTAACATGCAGTAGTTACTGGGCATTTAGTATAGTGCTTGCTTAATGAAGTACTAACTAAATGCCCAGTAATTACAGTAACTGTGCATTAGCACCAGTGCAGCTTTTTAGTGACACTTACTGTGGAATAGCCTAATTCTACTGCACAATAGCTTATTCACACATTTTTTTTCCCCAGATGCTACTGTGCAGTGTTATTAGGCCACCATGCATTAAGCATCTCATATAGACGTGCCCACTGAAACACAATACAAAATAATAAAACACCAAAAAAAAAAAAATGTCCTCTGAGTTTTGACCTGGGCTGGAATGAATACAAGGCAAAGGGATCTATTTCTTTTTGCACAAGCTTTGGGCACCCCAAATACCACAACTGTGGGTAACAGAAATAACACAAGTCAGAAGCCCTGAGAGCAGCAGACACAGGATTCTGTAGCTCAGGCCTCTCATTACATTTTTATTCTCAGGTATGCAATATTCTTGCCCAGCCAAAGCTGCTAAAGACCAGATAATTGACTGTTATAAAACAAAACAAAAAACCCCTATTAGGTTGACATTCACTGACTGGTGGTGGGACTGGGCTAAATCTGGCAGGAGTTCTGGGGTGTACATGAAGTCCAATATGTCAGAACCATCTGAGGAAAAAAAGCATTAGTGGGTGCATCTACACATGCACTTTAATGTACAGTAACCTATTTTACTGCCCATTAAAGTGACACATAAAAAACTGTGCTAATACACTAATGGGCACTAAAACAGGCTACCGCACATTAAGAATCACTAAAAAAGCATGCACTTTTGCTGTATATTAGGGCAGCCTAATGTGCATTTATTTAGTACCTCACATTGGAGGTGCTAAATTTAATGTGCATTAGGAAAAGCACATTAAAGCACATGTAGATGCACCTAGTAGGTCTTAAGCAGCTGAGATTTTTTTTTTCCTTTTTGAGAGTTTTACTCTCTTCCGTTTTTCTATTTCTCTTCATGTGCCTAATAGTTACCTGGGGCAAATATCTGTAAATGCTCTTATTCCAAGAGCAGACTAGAAAAGTGAAGACACCAAGATGGTCGTTTAAAGCTGTGTACTTTGCTATTACTGTATTCCCTGTGGGAGGCCATGTATAGATTTTCTTTTAGATATACTGACAATGGTAATAATCTAGGCTTGAGGTACTTCAGGGCCATAGGAGCAGATGGGGTCAGTTTACAGCTATTGAGGTTGACAAGATTTTCTTTTCTTTCTACCCTGAAATTCTATCTGAATCTGCCCAGGATTTTTGGTTCAGGGAACCTGTCTGTGGCTCTCCCTTGTTATGTCTATCAAGGTCTGTCCATAGCTCTCTTCAACATTCAGTGTTCAATAGCTTCCCTAGTAAGGTCAACTGATTTGTGATAATTTTTTCCCTATTAGATCTTCCTACAAAAAGAGAGAGGAATTACAAAAAGGAAAGAATGAAAAAAGAAACCTCTGCCCTTCCCCTGGCAGAGTGGCAGCTTTCCTCTGGGCCATATTGATAACCTGATTTGTTGATATAGCTATGCAATGTACAAATGTAAAATAAGAAGGTGCATAAAACAAACAAAGAACAATATTAGAAAAGAAAAATCCATGAGGGACAGTATTTACAATAATTGCATGGTGCTAGCTCAGCCTTGGAGGAAATAAATGTTATCTACTGATAGTAAAAAATGGAATGGAGAGAATATAGGGTGGAACAGCCCCATTTTAAACTTGTAATATCTAGTCCACCCAGAGGGTTAAACTCAGAATCAGTACTTTTAACTGATCAACACATGGAAGCATAGTTCAGAGTCCTCTGTTAACTTTGTCACAAAATGCCCCCCCAAAAACTGAACTCCCTGAACAGTCAACATCTGCTGAAACAATGGGGTGCCCTGAAAGCAGAAAAGCGTTAACCTAATATACCACTCACTGATCCCTTAAATGGGGAGGGGAAGGGAAGAGGGGCATTGGGGACACAATGGATCCTTAAGGCAGGAGTGTGGATGGGTTGTATTGATCCTTGAGTGAGCAGTTAATTATTTATGGTTTGCTTGATTACACATATGAGGGTCAGATCCCTTTTGTAACACATGAGATTTTTATGTCATGTTTTCTGTGGGCAAGGTGAACGATTATAACCTTTTCCTCCCAGCTCCAAATAGGCTGCTGTTGTTAATGACTGTTATGTTAATGTGGAATACAATACTAAGGGATATAAGATATTTATAACAAGTTGTAACAGAGCAGTGGCCTGCACAAATCATATATACATTTTTAATGAATTGGTCCCTAGGTCTATTAAATTTTGTTATAGGGCAAAAAGCTAGTAAATAAATTCTCTATCTGAGGCACTAAAATGGAAGAAAAGCATTAACCAGGGTCAAATGCTCTCATATTCTATTAGAAGTGGGGTAAAAAACAGATAAGCAACCTCATGTAATTATTCTGGATGTAGCCTTTTAATATTCAAAAATCCTAGTGACAGTACTAACCACAACCACAAAGCCAGAGTAGTTAATCACAAGAACCAAGATATTTATTTCATTATCTTATTTTGCTGTAAATATGCTATTTTAAAAATCTGCACAACAGTGGAGCTTTTTGTTTAGCTATTCACACTATTGTACCCATGGTATTATGTCCATTGGTTGGAATATTTCTATATCTTAGTGTTAAGGGGAAAAAAAGAAAGTTATAAAGAATGATAATTTTTCTTTAGATTTTGAAGAGTTTTAAATATTAAAGGTTGGTTAATAATTTTATAAAAAGTTTACCATCCTCTCAAAATGAAAACAAAGTTATTCAATGTCTGTAGAAGTCTACTAGTGCTAACCATCATACA
The DNA here is from genome assembly GCF_001723895.1 of Crocodylus porosus. Taxonomy (NCBI): domain Eukaryota; kingdom Metazoa; phylum Chordata; order Crocodylia; family Crocodylidae; genus Crocodylus; species Crocodylus porosus. The sequence continues at coordinate 39,099,020 of NW_017728907.1, read as the reverse complement.
ATTTCTCTATAAAGGCTCTATTTAAAAAAATCCTGAAAAATTTACCAGGACAAAAATGGTTATTTAGAAATTATGGTTAAAAAAACCCTACAAATTTAATAGGAGACGACATGTTCTGTAGCTTTAGTAGATGATCCTATAGAATTCAGTAGGGCTAAATAATTTTCTTAAAAATCTAACATAAGATTTGTAATTTTTTATTAAATTCTGCACAGTTTTCCATAAGCGATAGCTTCACAGTTTATAACAATACTTGACCCATGCAACAGTCAGACACAGAAATACATTTCCTCAGCGTCCAATTAACGTCATTCCAGATATGTGGCCTGCTATTTTATTTCCTCTTCACTTTGGTAGATTTGTTTTGTCTCCTTCTTGCCCCCCATTCATTTCTATGGTCACATTCTTGATCTCATCTTCATATTTACCCAGCTCAGACTCCCTTAGATATAATCAGTTCTTACTTGTTTAATGTACCTTTTTGATACCATGATGCTCATGTTATATTAATATTGAAAAAGACCAGCAGAAGAAGTTAGGAGCTGTTTAATTCTGAGCCAGTTTTCCTGTTTGTTATTATGTTTACAGGCACAGATTTAACCATTTTTCTATGCTCTTGAGCCTAGTTGCTGAAATTGGTGCTGAGAAGTTCTGTAACCAAGGAGGCCAAGTGGACTGAGTCCTTGCCTGGAGTTCTTTTGTTCCCAGTTCTTTTTGTATATGGAGAGCCGTGTGAGCACCTTTTGCTACAGACAGTTTCATAGTAGGACATTTAGATGCCTCTCTCACCCCAGCATGGGCTTAGTAACAGGCCCCAGAGACTGCTCTCTGGTTGCTCTCCAATTAGGTGGTTTTTTATTAGTGAATGCTAGTCCCTGGGTTAAGTACTATAATTTTGGTATGCATCGTTGCTAATGTGGCACACTGCCTGACAAGGAGAAATACCCTGAGGGAGATAGGGAGAGAAAACAGGAGCTCCAGGGAGGACAGGAAGAACTATATCTGCACATAGGCAGATCCAGGATTTTGTACTCCCCCCACTCCAGCCCTCCCCCAGGGCAGGCAGACCATACCAAAGAAGCAGCAATCAAGGACTTTTTTTAAGTCCACAAATCAGATAAGAATCCCGTTACCCTTTGTCCTCGTTTAGTGGCATATCTGCTCCCTTCCCATTCCCCCATCTCCCACCTGCCACTGCCCCCAGGAAACCCCTCCTGCTGCCACTGTTACCATCTGAACCTAGTTCCTTGTGCAGCCTGGACTGGAGCAGAGCAGAAGTGGCTCTGGATCTGCCCTACCCCCCCACCCCCTCCATCTCCTAATTTTTTTGTATGCATTTCATAGACATTAGGGCTGGAAGGGACCTTGGAAGATCACAGTCCAGCCCCCTGCCAAGCGGCAGGAAGTCAGCTGGGGTTATAGGATCCCAGCAAAAGATAAGCATCCAGTTTTCCCTTGAAGGCGTTCAATGTGCTTGAACCACCTCTGATGGCAGACTATTCCAGACCTTGGGGGCTCAGGCAGTAAAGAAATTCTTCCTTGTGTCCAGCTTGAAACGGTCTTGCTGGATTTATAACCGTTCAACCTTGTCATCCCTTGGGGCACTCTGGTGAACAATTGTTCCCCCAGATCCTGGTGAACAAACCTGATAAACTTATAGGTGGCCATCAGATCGCCCCTGAGCCTGCGCTTTTCCAGGCTAAAGAGCCCCATGGCTCTCAGCCTGTCGTCGTAAGATCTGTTTCCTGACCTCTGATCATGCACGTGGCTCTCCTCTGCACTCTCTCAAGCTTCTCCCACATCCTTTTTGAATTGTGGATCCCAAAACTGGACACAATACTCCAACTGCAGCCTCACCAAGGCCGAGTACAACGGGAGAACGACATCCCAGGATTTACTTGAGAAGCATCCATGGATCCAAGCCAGTGTTTTGGTCGCTTTAAGTGCGTCCAGTCTTAGGTTACACCTAAAGTTCATTGAACCAGCTTGGCCAAGCTTCATCTCCAGCCACCAGCAGTCACCCAGCCTTCTTCTAGTTCTGTATGCAAGACCCTTGGTGAAAAGAAAGTCATAGCTGCTTCCCACCAGTGATGGCCTTCCCCTACCATCTGTGCCAACTGAAACATGCATAGAACATGGACTCCAGGTCTGCTATGCCTTATTTTTAATAGATTTCATAGACATTAGGTCTAGAAGGGACCTCAGAAGATCATCAAGTCCAGTTCCCCCGCCCAAAGGGCAGGAAGTCAGCTGGGGTCATAGGATCCCAGCAAGATAAGCATCCAATTTGCTCTTGAAGTTATTCAATGTGGGTGCTTGAACCACCTCCGATGGCAGGCTGTTCCAGAGCTTGGGGACTCGGACAGTAAAGAAATTCTTCCTTATGTTCAGCCTGAAACTGTCTCACAGTAGTTTATGACCACTCGACCTCATCATCCCTTGGGGCACTCTTGTGAAGAAATGTTCCCCCAGAAACTGGTGGTCACCCCTGATAAAAACTTACAGGTGGCCATCAGATCACCCC
>NW_017728907.1:39041818-39096485 GCF_001723895.1 Crocodylus porosus | reverse complement strand
GGATGGTGAAGGTGATCAGCTCGTGGTCGCTGTCACCCAGCTTCCCATCGATCACTAGGTCGCCGATTAGGTCATCCCCAGTAGTCAGTACCAGGTCGAGCAGCGCTTTGCCTCTCATTGGCCCATAGACTTCTTGAGTCAGGTAGAGGTCATCCACGCACGAGAAGAAGCTTTGCGACTGCTCGGATTTTGCTGAGTGATCCTCCCATGAGATGTCCGGGTAATTGAAGTCACCCATGCCAACCATGGTCCTGAAGCATGCGGCCTTAGCCAGTTCCCAGGTGAACTCCTGGTCAAGCTCAGGACTTTGGGAGGGAGGTCTGTAGTAGACTCCCACCATTGTGTCCCCACAAATTTTAACCCAGAGGGTCTCCAGTTGTCCACCCTGGTCGCCAATATCAGCTTGCAGGGACATGCAGCTTTCCGTCACATAGAGAGCTATACCCTCACCCCTTTTATCTACATGATCCCCCCTGTACAGGGTATAGCCATCTATACCTGTGGTCCAGTCATGGGTGGAGTCCCACCAGGTCTCCGTTATCCCAATGATATCATAATTATTTGCACTGAGCAGGAGGACGAGCTCCTCCTGCTTATTCCCCAAGCTCCTGGCATTTGTGTACAGGCAGGCAAATGTCCCCTTGGGGGCTCTTGCCTTGCCCACAGATTGTGCCAGGGCTGGGGCAGGGGTGGGCTGCCTTAAGTGCCTTGGCCCACTGGCTTTGCAAGTGTTGCTCTGCAGGCCAGCTGTGGTGGTAGTCCCCCTGCCCCCCGGCGGACTTAGTTTAAAGCCCGGTGGAGCAGGTCAGCCGGGGAGAGAGGTGGAGGCCACCTCTTCCCAGCAGCTCACTGCCTCTCTCTCCAAAGAGCGGGCTGTGGTCATGGAAGCCAAAGCCTTCCCAATGATACCAGCGCCACAGTCTTTGGTTAACTACATGGATCCTCCTCTCTCTCCTCAGTCCATAGCCTGAGACTGGGAGGATCAACGAGAACACCACCTGTGCCCCCAGACCCTTTAGCCCCGCTCCCAAATCCCTGTAGTGCCTCATGACCTGGCTTGGAACGCTCCGAGCCATGCCATTGGTGCCCACATGAATAAGAAGCATAGGATAGCGGTCTGTGGGCTGGAGGAGCTTTGGAATCCTCTCCACAATGTCCCAGATGCGGGCCCCCGGGAAGCAGCAGACTTTCTGAGCTAAGGGGTCAGGACAACAGATCGCCCCCTCAGCCCCCCTCAGGATAGAGTCTCCCACAACAAACATCTTACGTTTTGTCTTGGGGAGAGCAGGGATGGTAGTTGCAGGTAAGCCTGTGTTGCCTGTGGGAGCTGGCAACTGCGTGGGCTCTGCTGGGGCTGCAAGTGGTGCGTACCTGTTGCTAAGCTCCGGCAGGGCAGGGGCCTTGGTGCAGCGGGCCTTAGGGCCCTTGACCACCTTGGTCCATGCCCCTGACTGGACAGAGTGGGAGGTCCCAGAGTTCTCCTTTGTCCTGGAGGGAGATGGTGGTCTACCCTCCGGCTCCCGGGAGAGAAAGCCCTGGCAGTAGGAGTCTATCTCCTGCTCACAGTCCCTGATGGCACGCAGTCTCTGGACTGTGGCCTAGAGCCCCTCCAGCTGGCGCGCCAGGGACCCCAAAAGGAAGCAGACCCCACAAGGGGAGGTGGCCATGCTCCCAGGCCCCAGAGCCTGAAAAAGGGACAGGCAGCCCCCGCAGCCAAGAGCCAGGGGCTTCGTCTGTGTGGAGCCCGGAAACATGGGCTCCATCAGGGTGGCCGTCTCTGAGGTGCCGGGGGGGGGCCGCAGAGTCTGAGGGGACCCTCGGGGTGCGGCGCATGCCCATCTTTGTCATGCCTTTGATAAGCTGGCTATGGCTGGGACTGTCTACCCGGTGGGGTTGCAGGTGTGGTCTCGGGCCCTCCCGTGCCCACTCCAAACTCACTCACATGCCAGCAGACAAGCATGCCTGTTTGCGCAGCCTGTTTGGGCAGCTCCGGTCGTGTGGCTCCCTGGGGGGCTGGGCAAAGTATGGTCCTGGGCAGGGGCTTGAGCCGGCCCGGCACCATGCAGCCGCCTCCTCCCACTCAGAGAGGGGTTAACCCCTTCACACCATGAGCCTTGCTTGCCTCTGGCTGTGCTGGGGGTCGGCATGGGGCTCCGTGGCTGCTGGGGGGTGTCTGGGGAGCTTTGGGGGAGTGGGGGCACAGCAGGCTTTCACCCACATGTCTCTCGCCACTCCAGAGCCAACCTGGGGGGTTTTTTTGCTGTTAGTGGGCCCTTTTAAACTGCATGCATGTGCAGTGGGCCTGCCATCAGGGAAAGCTGCTCTTGGGCAAGGGGGGGCCCTGCCCGGGATTTGGGGGGCCCTGCCCTACTGAAGGGGCACTGGTGAGTACCCCCTCCTACCTTTTTCTCTTCCTGGGGGGCTGGACCAAGTAGGGGCCTGGGCGGAGGTTTGACCACTGTTTTATAATGAATAGCTATTAATTTCACTACATAATCATGCCCACACTAACATAGTGAGACATCCATTCTAATACAGCTTTTTCACATTCCTGGGTGTATTTTAGAAATACATTGGATTATATATTTCACCCTAACATATCTGTTGCCTTTTATAATTCCTGGGAGGCTCCCAAATTTTCTCTCTGTTTTTCAGTTGCCATATAAACTGTTAAAAGCTCCTGCATAACCCAGAAATATAAGAATTAATGTACCAATAGTGCATGCTTGTCTGCGCTGCAGCAACATTTACTCACACAGTACAATTCTCCTCTGTAAAGCGATGCAGTAAAAACAGCATTTTATATTTATTATTGCTCAATGATTTTATTAACACATGTTCTCAGTTTACAAGTTAAATTATGTTTATTTTTCTGACTGCCAGCCCCACAAATACAATCTGAAAATTTAGAGTCAAGCTGGGGTCTTTTTACAAATTGTCACTAGCCAAAAAGGAATCTACAGTGAGTGCAAACACTGTAATGTATTTATACCTCAATTCTGGTGGAAATATTGTTTTTTTTAAGATGCATTGAACAGACACAAAAACCAAAATTTTCAAAATTCCTAGCTGGAGAATGGAAAGGTGTTTAATATGTCAACTATATAATTGATAAGAATGCTAAAAACCTTTAGTCCTAAGTAGCTAAATCTAGTGGGTGAAATCCTGAGAACAGCTGAAGGCTTGTAGCTCTCTTATTTTCTTGAGCAAAGGCAATGCTAATTGATCTCACAAATCCCTATGAAATCACAAAGCCAAGTTATATCAAGCCATGTCATATAGTGAGGAGGTAGGAGGACATGGGAACCAGTAAAACTACCATGCAGTCTTAGAGCCTTAGATCTCCCAGCCTACATCTCTATACAGATCAAAGGAGGCAACCACAGCCTGAGAGCTGCTGTGCTCCACACAACCTCCTGAGCTGGCCACCCACCAAGATCTTTATTCAGGCTTTGTTCAGGAAATCAGAATTTCACCCATGTGTCATTCAGAGGGGAGAGGATGATTAGAGACTGAGCCAAGTGAAATTTAAAATTTTGGCCAGAGTCAGGAGTGTAATAGTTAAAAACAGACTCTCTTAAAAAACGTCATGAAATACATCAACATCAAAATATAAAGTGTAATATGATTTGGTTAGAAGACCACCATCTGCTTAGCCTACTCACTTTTTCTGTGGTATATCTGATTTGCACCACAACCCACCATCACTGGTTCCACACAAAGCGCAGGCAGGATGTGAAAAGTTACTGTTAAAAGACTAGCAAGAAACAAGGAGAACATGTTCCTTCCATTAAAGCTGAAATAGAAATGGCAAATGCTTTTCAGCTTTGTCTCACATTACAGTTAAATAAATAATATTCTATATCTTATGCTGTATGGAAAAAAGGTTTAAAATATCACAGAAGAAATCATCTTCCAAATTAAATTCACACTTGTACATACCTCAGAATTTAACATACTGGCCTCTGCTCCTAAACAATTTACTAGGAACAATTTACATTTTAGTACTATTAGATTATTTATAATGCTATTTGCTTTAAATTTGTCATAAAGACAACTCATGATATAATACCATAGGACAAAGGGCACAGAGGCAGAGCATCTGAATAATAATAATTTGCATTGTATACTGTCTTCCACCCAAGGATTTTAAAGCACTTTAAAAATCAATTATAAATTATACCCCTGGGTGGTAGGTGTTATAATACCTGTGGTACTGACAGGTAAACAGGAGTGCAGGAAGGTTAAGTGGCTTCCCAGAGTCTCAGAGAAAAAACTGACAGAGCCCAGAAAAGCAACAGAATTACAGCTCTCAGTCCCTGAGCTCTGACCCACCACATTGGCCTCCTTCTCCAGAACTATACAGGAGTAGCAAAGTGTATGTACCTATCAACAAAGTAACTGGTTGCTTAATATTGCCTTTACCAACTTGTAGAACAAAGTTAAAAAAATAAAAATAAAAATGCAGAAGTATAAGTAGAAGACACCTTCTCCTCAATTTCTGAGATGTCAGAGCTTCTGACTTTAGCATATGCCATGGGTTTCATTAGAGAAAAATCAGAATATTTTTAAAGCAATGCATTTGCAACAAAATTAGCAAAGCCACATGACTAGCTTTATGCATGTGAGGTTAATCATTAAGCAAAGGAACTAAACCAGATCTTAGGTTTATGCACACTTGAAGTATGGGATTAGAACCTAAGTTGCTTCAATTTTTGCCCATATTGCAAAATAACTTTGGATGATGTCTTTGGACCTGCTTTGTGTAATGATGCCACAGCTCCTTTGTGTAATGATCACACTGTGTGTGATCTTATTTTAATATACTGGATATCCGGGGGTTAAAAAAACCTGCAGGAAAAAAAGAGGAGCAATGCACACACAGGCAGCTCATGCCACTCAAAAGCAGAGCTGGGCCACCCAGAGCCATGCTTCAACTGCCAGCCAGGCTCTGCATGGCAGAAATCGCAGCTGCTGCAGCCCTGGGAGGGCCCCAGGACTCAGGTAAGCAGTGCTGGGCCCAGCTTTCCCAACTGGCCCTGGGATAACTTGCCATGTGCCAAAACGTGCACGGTGCGGGCATTCCCCAGGAACAAGTAGCAGTAGCACAAGGTGCACCGCCACTACTTGTCACCGGGGAAACAAACATCCGTGCTCATCTGGACACAGCCAAAGAATATAGTCACTCCTATTCTGATTCATTATAAATGCATCCACTTACATATTAGATGAAAGTTTTAAGGCTTAATAGCAATTATGAGCAAATATCTTTCAAGCAGTGAAGACAGTCTGAAAGACTATTTTTAGTGAACGTATTAAGCTACATTAGCTTGACAATGTCCATCCTCCCTTCCCCCCTGAGAATCAAATGACAGACAAACAAGCCCACAGAGTGCAATAGTAATGCCAGATAAGTTTCCAAGTGTTACCTGGAGCAAGGTAAAGTGCAATAGAGCTTTGGTCAAAGGGGAAAGAATAATTCAAAAGTTGCCTAGTGAAAAAATGAAAGAAATCATACTACAGAGGATGGGAAAGTAGAAACTATATGGCAGCTGTTTCACCTAACAAATACATTTGCAGCTTTTTGTTTCTAGGCTGAAATCTCTGCCTTCAAATGCCTTAGACCAGTCGTTCTCAACCTTTTTTTTTTTTTGCAGACCACTTGAAAATTGTTGAGGGTCTTGGTGGACCAATTAATAAACTTTTTTTTTTGTTCTACAAATCAATGCACACAACTCATATTTTATATCAGTAGTCTTACCTTACAAGTACAGATATTCTCGATTGTTCTGCAACCTTTCTGCAGACCACCTGAATGGAGCTCATGGACCAGTTGAAGAGCCTCTGCCTTAGACTAAAGCATCAAGCAGTTAGGGCTGTTTGTTTCAAATACACACAAAACAGAGTATCTTGGTTTAAAATAAAAATGCCCAAGAGAAAAGTGTTAGAAATATACATAAAGCTGGAATGGCATTGACTAGAAATTCAAACTAGAATCGAGTTATGAAAACAGTTTCTGCTTATGTATAGTGACTGTGTATATACAGAGGCCATGTACAAAAAGCAGGGGCTGAATCAATCTAAGTGATGTGGTTTTACCTAGTTTAGATTGGGAGTGAATACTATAGGCATTCATTCATGGCAGGGAGGACACAGGCAGCCTGCACTGGCCAAGACTTGCAGGCAGGGAAGCCTTACATGGGCTCCTTGGGTTGCTGGAGAAAATGAAGTACAGCTGAGCACCTAGGCCACCCCAGCTGGCTGTCAGTCATAGACAACCACCTCCCCAACTCCCCACTACCTCACCACAGTCCCTCCCCTTCTCCCTACCCAGAGACTTCCAGAAGAGCTCCAGAATGAGTGCCCTCCCTTGTTAATTGCATGTGCCTCCATGTCCCAGCCTGCGCACACCCCACCATGGCACCCTACCACTCATGCCAAAGCCTGCAGACTCAGGAGCTATAGCATATCCTCCTGGTGAGGATGAGGACACCCAAGGATGCTAGGGTGCTCTGGCAGCACCTCCAGACTATCAAGCGCTAGTTCTGAGCCCATGCCATGAGTGCTTACTGATTAGAGAGGCTCATCCTGGATACCTGGGATGACAAACAGCAAGTCCAAACCTTTCAAATGCACTGGACCACCTTCTTGAACATTGTTGCCCAGGAACATGAACATGGGAAGCAGGTGGCCATCTCCATCTTGAAGCTAGCCACCCTGTCAGTCTCTACTACATTGCAAAACAGCTTGGCATGGGCAAGTCCCCAGCCAGAGATGCCACCTGGGACATGTGTCTGGTCATCCAAAACATCCTGGCCAATCACTTCACCTCCTATGAGTTGACGAGGCAGCTGGTCACCAGCTGCCAGCACATGGGCTTCCCCAATTATGTGGGGGCCATGGATGGCACCCACATCCCAATCCTGTGCACAGCCCAAGGTACCAGAGCATGCATCAGCCACCAAAGCTAATTCTTTGTCATCCTGCAGTGTGTCAACCACCAGGGCTGCTTCAGCTGGATCTTCACCAGCTGGTAGGCAGTGCCCATGATACCTGCAACTTCTACAACTCCCCTCTCCCCCAGCTGATGGAGAACAGGCACTACATCCATGGGGCTCCCAGTTTTGTTATCAATGCCATCTTTGTCCTTCCCCTTATCTTCAGGGACCTGGCTTATCCCCTCCTGTCCTGGCTCATGAAGCCCTACACAAAGCAGCCTGACTGCTAAAAGAAGCTCTTCAAGTACTGCCTGACCAGGTGCTGCATGACTGTAGAGTGTAGCTTCAACAAACTCAGGGTAAACTAATAGGCTCTGAGCATGCACCTCAAAGTGGAGGAGGAGAACCTGCTGTGCTTCATCATAACTACATGCATCCTTCACAACATCTCCAAGACCAGGGAAGAGGTCTTCCATGAAGCCTAGGCAGATGAGGCACAGCACACACACTAGGCAAGGTGTACCAAGCATGCATGGCACAAGGAGGCTGTGGGGAGTAAGACTACCAGTAATGTTGAGAGCACTGGCCCCAGACACTTTCCCCTTGCTCCAGACTTTTTACCGGTATTATGCATGCATTTGTATTGGATCTTTATCCACTGCGTCTTGGCTTGGCACTGCACCCAGTCCCTGTTGTGACCCTGCATGTGCATCTATTGGGTAATATGCTTGAACATGTCCCTGTTTTGGTGCCCTTTTCAGAGTTGGTCTAGACTTTCCTGCTCATCCCAAATGGTGATGAGATCCTTCATCTCCCTGTGGACCCAGCTGTGTGGCCAAGAATGAGTACTGAAGGAGGACAGGATGGGTTCTTCCATGATCTGTGGCTATCCCTGTGGGGTCTGTGTCTATGGGTGGGTGATGGTCTGGCTGCAAGAAAGTAGATGAAAGGAAGGAATGGTGGGAGCATGTAAGTAGGGATCCTAGGACATTGCCCTTGCTTCCAAGTCCAGCTGGGTGCAGCCTCTTCCCTAGAGTGGCCAGGGCTCCGGTGGCCAGACCACCACCATGACCTTAAACTTTGCAGGGGCTTCCAGCAGGTGCCTCTATGGTGCTGGCAAGGCCCCACATCCCAGCCCAGAAATTTCTACCTGCAACACTGAAGCAGATGGCCATACCCCACCTGCTCGTGAAGTTTCAGGGAAATCTCCCTACTTGCCCTGGCTTTCATGCTCAGTTCCCTGCCCCCCCACCTCTATTCCCTTCCCCTAGTACTCCAAGACTCTGTAGCTGTGAGCCAAAAAATCCTTGTACCCCAGGTGTACATGGCCTGGGTACCCACTAGCAGTAGCTGAGCCACAGAGGTCACAGGGTCAACTCCATCCAGGCGCAGTTCTGATGTTCAACCCCCACCCCCCCATAACCATAATCCAGCAGAGGCCAGCTGGCTACACTGGCTCCTACTTGGGGGGTGGGGGGTGTATATGCCAGTAACTGGGTTGCAGGGTGCCTGGTCTGTCTTCTGAGAAATGGTGTAGGGTCAGAGTCCATGGGGTGGTACTCAAGCGCAGAGGCATGGAGGTACTGTGCCCAAGTGTGGGGGTTTTCCTAGATTCAGTATTGGGGTCTGCATGTATGTTGTAGGGTGTTGGAAGTTCAGGGGCATGGCCCAGGCATGCAGGTTCCTAGGTCTGCAGCTGACAGATAGCTAGAGGTGGGACCAGGCAGAGGGGCTGTGCTTGCTTTGCACTGGAACATCTTGGGAGAAGGGCCTGCTGGGTGCTTGGCCAGAACACCCAAGGACAATTTGACTGCTAGCATGCCTCTCTGCATGGGAGGGGTGGAAAAGGCCACAAAGCAGGCTGGGATGCTGGAGGACAGAGATCTAAAACTGTAGATAGAAGACCAGCTCCCTGTTGTAACTCATGCTGTTTGGCAGGAAGTGCCATAGTTTCATAGACATTAGGGCTGGAAGGGACCTCAGAAGATCGAGTCCAGCCCCCTGCCCCAGGGGCAGGAAGTCAGCTGGGGTCATATGATCCCAGCAAGATAAACATCCAAATTTCTCTTGAAGGCATTCCAAGTAGGTGCTTGAACCACCTCTGATGGCAGGCTATTCCAGACCTCAGGGGTTCAGACAGTAAAGAAGTTCTTTCTTATGTCCAGCCTGAAATGGTCTTGGAGAAGTTTGTGACTCTTCAACCTTGTCATCCCTTGGGGTGCTCTGGTGAGCAAACATTCCCCCAGATCCTGGTGAACACCCCTTATAAGCCACATATCACAACAATCCCTTGGATCCAACACACATTCACTGTTGGGGCCCAGGGGTTGGGAGATCAAGCTGCTGTTTAAAGCAGCTACAAGCCTGCAACTGCTCTCCCCTAGCCATCTTCCTCCCCCTCCAAGCCCTGGCACTATTTTCAGAATGGGAGGGGGAAAGGGAGCAGAAGGAGCTCATTCTGGGGGTTGTGCAGCCAGCGCTGGAGGGTACGGGTGGATTGGAGGCCTTCACCCTCACCCCAGGGGGAAGGCTCCAATCCACTCACCCTACCCTCCAGTGCTGACTGAAAAAAAACCCAAAACAAACTCCCTCTGCTGCTTCCCCCAGCCTCCCAGTCTGAAGACAGCACGAAGAGTAGGGCTGAGCCATGTCAGCTCAGCCCTGCTCCCAGTCCGTGCAAACAGAAGTTATTGAGGGTGCTCCATTTTGAAGCATCTTCATCTAAATCCTCATGCAATAAGGGTTTAGATTGCCATAGGATTGGGCCCTTTTAAAGCCTTGTGCATCAAATACAAGCACACAGCTGCAGAGTGCTTTCAGGGGCCAGATCATTGAACGAAGGTTATCATTTCTGTTTGCATCTTAACTTATAGGGGAATAGTACACAAGTTCAATACATCAGTCTAACCTGATCTCCAATCAACCTCAGTTGAATATACCTCAGGTAAGGGCTCTTCCAGGTCACTTGTACCACTGTGAGACTGGTCTGCATGCTCCAAACTGTTGTACGGTTATGGGTTTAGATAGACCTACATTCATGTAGACTGGTCTAAATGAAATGTCTGTAGGTACTCTGAGTGTGTGATTTTCTTCTTAGAGATCACTGTTAAGTGTTTTGTTAGCATCCTGGCCTCTGCTAAAAGAACGGGTGGGAGAGGAGGGGAGGGGTTCTTGTGGAAAAAAGAGTGGATACGCACATTTTCCTCCTGGAATTATTTCTTTATACATTTTTAGTACCCGACTGCCTACAGGGAGGCTTTTTTGTACTAGGATATAAGAATTGTATTTTTTTTACTATTCTTTTATTTATAGTGACAAACCTACTTTTTTGGAAGATAAATCACTTGTACTTTATACATTTTTTCATTAGATTATCTTTGCTCCCTTTAACCTAGTCTTACCTCACTTGGAAAACTAATCCAAAATGCATCTGATTTCCTGTCTACCTTGGTAAATTAGACAGCTTCTGCCAAAGAGTCTGAGCACCTCCTAAATAATAAAAAGAAAGAACAGTAACCTCTCCCCACAAATCTCTCTTTCTTACTAGTGTATAGGAGGAAGTGTCATTAGTCTTTAGGTTGTTTGCTTGTATGAGGAACTGCTGGTGAGTTGTGAAGAAGTTATCAAGGGAAAGCCAAGATGAGGAGGCCAGCTTTGAATTCAGATCTGAAAGTAGCTATTTCTCTGACCATTCTCTTCCCTTCGACTGTGGAAGTTGCTCATTTATCTCCAGGTCCTTTGAGAGTTTCTCCTGCACTCACGAATTTCCCCCGTTTGGTTCACAGTCCACTGGAACACAGCTGTTACAAGTGAACTTAGCTGCAGTGGCAGACTCAATTTCTCAGGTAGCTAGGACCAGTCCTAAATAATTATATTTTTCTACCCATAGAAACTTCCAAATCAAGCCAGACAAAACATTTTGAAAGCCCTATCAATCTCAATAAATATTACTGAATAAAAAGCTGCCTCAGACCGTGAGGTGTTCAACTAAAAACCTCACCAGTCTCAGTTCTTTGAAAGGAGGTCATAAAATATTCTGACTGCCCACGTGTATTTAGCTTCCACTTTGTAAATGAGATATTTGACACCTGCTCAGCTAACCCACAGGACTTTACATTTCTTTAGAATACTTTCTGTTTCTCAAATGTCAAACCTCTCTTTCTAAAGTCTACCTTTGATATTAAAATGGCTTTTTAATGTGCTTTGTGCCACAGTTTATCTGCTATAAGGGTAGAATATTCCATTCAACGCTGTGAGTAATGTTAAAGACAATTCTCCAAATTGTACACATGGATTGCAGTAAGACCAGCTTTAAAGCAAGAGGGTATACTGTTGTGGCTATGGTAATGTCAAACACTATAAAGATAATTTCTGCACAAGTGTCAGCAACTTAAGAGGGTTTTTTTTGGGCAGCCAGCAATGTTTTTCACACTGAGAGAGAACCTTTTATAATGTTCAGAAAACTGTCTTAAAAGTCATTCATTTTCATGTTGTAATATAATGTTATACAAAGAAAACAGGAGATAAAAACAACTGGATTAAAATGAGGCAAATGTGTCATTGATTCCTGTCTGAATGTAACATTTTTGTAAATATGTAAAAATGTCAGGCAACTGCTGTAGATTTTTCACACTATTTTTGGTTTTAAAATTCTCAGTGGTTAGGCAGGTATCAACATTTGAAACAAGTCCAGTTACACTGATTTATACCCATGTTTTTTTAATAGAGTTAATCCAAACTTACAGTACTGTCCCTGAAATCAGAATACTACCCTGTATCTTTTACTGGAGAAAGGATAAGAAGCGCCAGGACTTCTCTTTGTTGATACTGTATGTGGCCTGTAAAGATGCACTGCAGAAGTCAAAGAACCATTTCTTCAGTGCCTGTGTTGCTGAATTACTGAAAGTTTGCTGAATTGCTGAAAGTTATTTCCCAAATGATATCCTGAGAAACAAAATGGATTAAATGTATTGTCTGAATATCCAGACAGATATAGTGGTTACCTTAATAGTGACTATATTTAAGGGAAAATACCAAAAAGGCTATTTTTTCCTATTCATTTCAGCTAAAGAAACTTGGAGTAGAGATCAAAGGGCACTTTGATTTGTTTGAAAGTTGTAAATGACCCATTTCCAGTTTTCATAAAGTTAGTGTACAATCTGTGAGTACTTTGTGCCATAATCGAGAAAGAAGGCTCTTCAGCTTCATATGTCAATGCTGTAAACATGTAAATCTGGAAAATATTTTCCAAGCAGGCAGCCATGTGTAAAATTTACAGAACCTGTCATGAAAGAGCTGCAGCTGCAAAAGTGCAAACTTCTCGCTATATCATGAAGAATCCAGATGTGGGGACGTGAGAGTTTTTTTTATCTTGGTGTCCCAGCTGGACTGAGCTTTTGGTGCCACCAACTTTTAAAGGTAATGTTTTACTAAGTAATGAAGCACTGATTCCTCAAATCACAAGCAACAGAATAGAGGAGTCTCTTAAAAAAAGATCTTAAGTTAATTACACCAGCATTCCAAACAGATTCATGTGCTAATTTACAAGCGCTTGCAATGTGTCCAGATGTCACTGTGCTGAGACCACCAAAGTTATGTTATGTAAAAATGATAAAATAGCAACAAAAAAATAAAGCTCAGAAATAAACAGCTGTCCAGAGATGCTGCTGCACAGTTATGCTACTAAGCTGCACTTTTGAACGTACACATATTTAGTTCCAAAATTATCCTCACCTATAAAAATTCACAGAAGGTATGTTAGAGGGAGAAAGTCTCCATGAGTGTCACTGTACATTCCTTCAGGGGTATAAAGTTGTAGCTGTGTTAGTCTAAGGGCAGGCAGAAAAGGTTCTTTGGGTAAATCCAATACGGTCTATTAAAAAACTAAATTAGTTAGAAAAAATCTTTTTTGCAAGCTTTTGGGTACAAACACCCTTTTTCAGGCTGAGGAAGCCTCCTGTACATTCCTTATCCTTCTCTCGGGGTATCATCCAGAGACACAAGGGAGGTCAGAACCATCTGTGCCCCTCTACCAACCTCCTTCACGTCCCCCCAGCTCCAGCTCTTTGACACTGCAGCTGCACTCGTGCTGTGGTTCTCCTTGGCTGTAAATATCCCAAGACCCTTGAGAGGAGCGCTATGTATAAAATATATACAATATAAGATAGAGCTGGATAATTTCTACAGGACCTGAAGGAGATGAAGGCCCCTTCATTTACTCTATGACATGATATCTGCAAAAAAAAATTAAAAAAAAAAAAGTGTGGAGGGAACAGTGCCAAAGTTAAGAGACATTCCTCACGGAAAGGGAGCAATTCTTACAGACAGGTCACCTCAGTTCAATCATATTAGTGGACTGCAACACATCCCTTTAAAACTACCTACCACTATGATGGCTGCTAATAGGAACAAACCAGGGAGGAGAAGTGGACACTCATACAGAACTAAAAGACAAAAAGGATCAAATTCACAGCCTGTGTTCACTGGTGCAGCAGCTGTGGTAATGTCACCAGACCTAGAGCATCTAACCCATAAACAGGAAGCAATACAACTCTTACTGGAAAGCTACCATAAGCCTTAGATAAAATGAAATCATCCGTAGAACAACATGCTCCTTAGCCAGACCCCTAAAAATGCAAATATAACTCTACAGGAATCCGTCCAAGGCTTCAGAAGGACATATACAATTTTTCAATTTGATTCAATACAGTTATGTACTACAGGTCACAGAAAATCTAAACCTTTGCTTCAAAAGGTCCTACTCAGACTGCTGCTAAGGTTCAACTTCACATTCTTATCTGTCTCAACCACATTTTAAAATGCAGAACTATGATACATTGTTCACCATTTATAGGTATATTAAAAAGTCCTGGGGTACATTTAAAAGTGACATATACAAACTGCCAGATAGTACAATAAACAACAACAATTTGATGAATATGGAAATGACTCCAACTACTTCTAACACCACTAATATGATATGTAATATTTGTGATATGTAATATTCTAGTATAATATACAGTGTTTTCAAAATGAAATCTGCACTTAAATGCCAATATCCTCTCCTCCTGGCTTCTCACTTTATGACAGTAACACAGGCTCTCATTCACCAAGCCAATTGAAATTTTAATAAAAGAAAGCTGGAGTTTCTAATAAACTCCTGCAGTGAGCAGATAATGCTAAACATCTTTAGCAGCATGGTGTTTTTTATTATTATTTTAGCTTTATATTAATATGCTAGTATTTGTAAACTCCCTAGTGTCACCAGATTTATTTCAAAAGGCTCTTCTGCATTTTTCTTTTGTGAAAAGTTCATGTGACAACAAAAAAATGATTTCAGGGGGTCTTTGTTATACAGTTGTCTAACCAAAAAAGAAGATAGACCTTGCACCAAAAAGGAGGTGTTGATACTAGTTATTCCACATTTAGGAAAGCTGTAAATTGATTTCACTTATTTTGTTTAATAATCATAACACCAGTGCTGGCAGCATAAGAAGATTTATTATGAGTTTTGACTCAGATTAATATACATACTTTTCCCATCCACCTTCTGCACAGCAGGACAGGTACATTAGCTTCAGGGTACGCTGCCCAATGACTGTTCAAATATACAGTTCCATATGAATCTCTGCTCACAGCCAATAGGGATTTTCTATAGAGCACGTACATGGATTGCTTAAAAATGAACACATATTTTCATACTAATCTGGACCACATGTGCATGCACTTACATATACATGTGCGCACACATGCAAATGCACATGCCCCCTCTGTGTGAAACAGCCATAGGAAGCATTTTCTTTCTATAAGGAGTATGAGAAGTGTATGGAAGAGTGCTGAGAGTCCTCACTATGCTACTGAAAAGCTATCTCATTCCTCTGCTACTGAACAACTACTTTCTCAACCAACCATGATCTACTTCTCCTGTAGTCTGAGTTTACTTGTGTGCGACTCATTAACATCAGCAAGGCTAATCCATTTGCAGCAGTGGGAGAAGGGAAATTACAATGAAACATCTTTGCATGGTCAACAAATTGGATGTGCAGCAACCCTTAATGTCACCATCAACATGGGGATGGGAGTCAGCATCAGGACTGGGACAACCCTAGTACCCACACCAAAAACGGGTTATGAGGGGAGTTGAGTTGCGAAGTTCCGCAGCAGGGGGAGCCAAGGGTTTCCCCACCACTGGAAACTTAGTAACCCACCCAGCCCAGCAGTCTTATTTGCCTACCCCTGTAATCCCCAGGGAAACATGCTTTTCAAAGCTTGACCTGCAGTTTTTAGATATCCCAAAACACAGTGACCCCAGGATGGACATCTAAAACTGCGTATGCAGTTCGGCTGTCCCAGGTCTGGACCAACAATCAGCCAATTGTTAGGCCTGGCCCAGACAGCACAGGGTCTGGAACTGGATCCAGGATTGTCTGGGGCATTGTCCGACAATCAGCTGATTGCTGAGGGTAGCCCTTGGTCCAGGACAGAGCTGCTCCCGCCCAATCTGCAGGACTGGGCTGGGGGCCGCTCTGCAGCAGCCCATCTTAAATGTCATGCCTCCTGTTGTGCACATCTAGCAAGGCAGGAGGTCAAATGTTTGGGATAGAGCATAATTCCCCCTCCCCCCCCAATCTCAATCATGCCATTGTTATAAGGTCTGCCAGGGTCCTTACTGTCTTCTGTGGAAAAGCTTTGAGGCAGACAAAAGGACTAACAGAATAAAAAGGATCAGCTAGGTCTGAGGGAAAAAGATGAAGAAATGAACTGAATACAAGTTTCCACCCCTTCTCCCAACTTATGGAATTCCCCCTACATGAACTCCTGTACTCTGCAAGATACTGGGATGGGGCAAAGATTAGAGAGCAAACACTCTGTGCTGTGAATTACACATACTGTATAAGCATTTGCATATATATTAGTTCTATCTCTTACACTATATACTTTCATTTTATATTTTCTTACCTGTGGAGAGAGGAAGATCAGGCAGGCACACACAAAATCCAGTACTCGTATAATTACTTCAGGAGCTACACTGCAGCCATGTCTACACCAGACACTTTACCTGAGATTAGAGCAAGTTACTGTGCAGTAAGCCTCACCATCTACATGTGCAGACACTTACGGCATAGTAATTTGTTCTAATCAGGAGTAAATTTGCTACCTGTAAATACAAGTAGCAAATTTACTTGGGATTGAATTCCTGTACAGTACAGCACAGCATGTGTATATGGCTGACCAGAAGCAAATGTGCAAGGGGCCAGCGCAGAGCTGATGGGGGTGGGGGCAGACTGCTGCCATGAGTGGCAAATCTACTTCCACTTTCCCACACATGTAAATTACTCTAGGAGTAACCCTCTGTTCCCCCCCCCAACTACACACACAAATTACTCTAGAGTAAACCTACCGTGGAGAATTTTCATATGTAGATGTACCCTGTGTGCGTCTATACATGCATTTAAGCACGACTAAATGTAGTGCACATTAGCTTAATGCTCATTAAGTGATTTTTGGCAGGTGTCTACACATGCAGGGACATGGCACTGAAGTTAATGCCAAATCACAGAAGGTTAGGGCTGGAAGGGACCTTGTGAGATCATGAGGTCCAAGCCCCCTGCTCCAGGCAGGAAAGACCGCTGAAGTCAAATAACCCTAGCAAGGTGTGCGTCCAGTCTCCTTTTGAAGATCTCTAGGGTAGGTGCCTGCACCACCTGCACTGGGAGTCTATTCCAGAGTCTGGTCACTCAAACTGTGGAGAGGTTTTCCTGATATCCAGTCTGAAACCTTGTTCTAGGAGTCTATGAGCATTGATCCTGGTACCCCGCCCACCCCCACCCCAAGGCACTTTGGTGAATAGTTGTTCACCTAGCCCCTGATAGCTTTATAAGCTGCCACCAATTCCCCCTGAAACCTTCTCCTTTCTAGGCTGAATAGCCCCATATGGCCTCCTCTTTAGGCCTCTAATCATATGAGTGGCTCCTCTCTGAACTCTCTCAAGCTTCTCCCTCTCCTTCTTGAAGTGTGGCACCCAGAAATGGACACAGTACTCCAGCTGTGGCATCCCCAGTGCCGAGTACAGTGGGTGAATAGTTTTGCTTGAGATGCATCAGTTGAAGAATGCCAGCATATTGTTTGCTCTGCTAACTGTAGCATCACACTGGTGGGTCATTCATTATATGGTCAGTTATGACTCCCAGGTCACTGGATGCAGTGATAGATAGCATAGCACCACCAAACCTGTAAGTTTGCTGCGGATTTTTCCTCCCCAAATGCAGCACTTTTCACTTCTCAGTGTTGAACAGCATCTGGTTCTGGTCCACACATCTAACTAATTGGTCTAGGTCCTCCTGGATCTTCAGCCTATCCCGATGTGTGGCCGCACTTCCCCACAGCTTAGTGTCATCAGCTAACTTTGCCAGTATGCTTTTTACTCTCACATCCAGATCATTGATGAAGATGTTGAAAAGCACTGTTCCAAGTACCAAACCCTGAGGGTCCCCACTAGTTACCTTCCACCAGGTTGACACATACCCATCCCCACAGTCCTGCCATGTGCTCCTAGCAGCTGGACAGACCCAGCACTGAAGTTAATGTCAGGTTACATCTAAACATGCATTAATGTGCTTTAACTAATCACACCTAAGTTTAATACCTGCATTTGCAGGTATCCAGTTTAGGCATGATTAAGCCTTATTTTGGCATTTTTAATGCACATTAAGGGTGTACACATGTAGATGCATGCCCATAATGAGCATTACATTAGGCCAATTTCAGGATTCTTCTCTCTGTGACTGACAGATATCCACAAAGACAGTACTCCTACTCTCCCCATTCAGAGGACACCTTGTAAAATGAACCAGTTTCCAAGATTCTCTCCCCAGTTTCCTTTTTCCAGCCCTTCTATAGCCAAGTCAAACATGGCCCTAAGAGGCAAGGGGCACTAATTAATAACAACTTCTGAACAATGAGCCTGACTCTCAGTTATTCCATTCCTGGCCTTGGAGCAGAAATAGGGGTGGTGCTAAAGTGGTTTTAAAGCCCTCTTTGCCCTCTCTGCACTATACCCATACCCCTGCCAAGCCAGTAAAGAATGTTTATCCCAGTTCTGTACCAGCCAGGAAGAACTTCTGCATGTATCAGTTTTTCTTATAGCCATCTATGACTACCAAAGAGGCATGATTATATTTTAGCAGGAGCAGAAATTGGGCTCAATGAGTCCCTTGAACTCAATGCTGTTGCCTTCAAAGGGTGCAGGATCAGGCCTTTAGGGAACCAATTCCTCTTCTTATGAACTTGAATTTGTCCACAGTGTGCTTAAGTCAGGCAAGTTGCTTCCAATATGTGCTCAGGAAATCAATTAGTGACATGTTTAACAATATATATCAAATCTAGTACTGATTTTCATAGCTTTCAGATTTAGCTTAGAATCACAGAACATGAACAAACACACACTTTCTTTCCTGCTTTTTCATTAAAGGATGTTATTTTGCTGTTGACAAAAAGGAAAGCACACCCATTTGATTCATAAACTGTCTGAATATAGCCATTCATTCATTCATTGTCATCTTCATTTTATTAGTTATGCTCTCAATCTAACGATTTAACTACATATTAGGCAAACATTAATTCTAACCTGTCACCTGGCTTTTAAAGTGCCAAAGTTGGCATTTGCTTTTGGCAACTTTTTAAAAAATGCACTTACTGGTTTGCAAGTGAAATTTATTCCCTGAAGAAAGTTCTCTCCCAAAAGATGAAGCAGCTCATCATTAATATTCTGGGAATGTGGACATGGGCTTCATAAAAATACATTAAAATATAAGGCAGCTTTCTGCCTATTTTAAGAATTTCAGAGAAATTTTGCATTCTCTTTCCCATGATGCCATGGTGATGTCAGGCTGCATTTCAACTACAGTGACAATGGAATCATTTTAATTCCATGCAATGTGCAAAAAAAGTCAGTTTTTCACTTGGCAAACTGAAGTCTAAAGTAATTAAGCACT
Organism: Crocodylus porosus; assembly: GCF_001723895.1. Taxonomy (NCBI): domain Eukaryota; kingdom Metazoa; phylum Chordata; order Crocodylia; family Crocodylidae; genus Crocodylus; species Crocodylus porosus. The sequence goes on along the minus strand of NW_017728907.1, from coordinate 39,077,554 downwards.
GCTGTGTGGGTGGCAGCTTCCTGCTCTGAAGTCAGCCTGAGATAATTACCATATTAAAGTCAAAACATCATGTGCTGTGCTGATAGATAGATGGATGGAGAGATTGGGCATCTATTAAATGATCCATTTTGTTATGCTTCCTGGGAAATGTGCCATTGATGCCAATTAAGAAATATATATTCCAAGTGAGTATTTCTAAGTGACAAAACTTCTATCCGGTAAATTGAATTTATTATTTACTGATCATGAAGTCATAAAAATCTGGATAGCTAGGAACCTAGAAGGAGAATTACATACTTTACTCAGTTTACAAGCCCTTCATTACCCAATTGCCACGTTAGCATAAAGTGCTCTACAAGGCAATTTTTAGCTAAGGTACCAAGGTATATCTGTCATGAAAACCTTAAGTGAGATAGAAATATGATACTGCAGATGAAACAAACACCCTCTGAGACTCCAGAACTCACAAATGGTCTATTGTAGGAAAGGTCTTTTTCTAGTCAGAAACTAAACCTAATGAAACGTCCCTCAAAACATATTCTTAATTAAATGTCTTCAAGTCTCCATTTATGGTATCAGAGAGGGAAATGGACCAGAACTAAGGTAGAAGCAATGATTAATCTGTGTAATTTGGCAAGATTTGTTACAATAAATATCAGCTGTATAAATAAATTCTGAACAATTCCATAAGTAGCTAAGATTAGCATTGTATTAGCAGCCCTGCCATTGCTGTATATTTGTTTCTAAGGTTAGGGTGAACAGAAAATGTTTCTTTTAAGCATTTAACTGGAGAAGGAATTGTTATACATCTGATTCTGATTTCATTTACAGCAATTTTATACCATTATCACTCATTACACCTGATTCGCACTGGCATAAAAACAGAATTAGGGTCTTTTAATAACAGTGGGATCTCAGCAAGCATCTAACTCAGCCAGGTGCACTGTCCTCCCAACATGGTGAGTCCTTCCTATTAGAAGCATCATGCAAGAAGTAGAGACTCTACTCTTATTGTAGTGAAGGTTATGTTTGATCTCATTTAACTACTTTCAATGGGATTTATTCTCCACTGTTCTGCTTGCTTATTGAAATGATAAAGAACACAGAACTAAAGCTATGTCTCTTTAAAATTGTAGATGAGAATTTTAAAGATCAAAAGAGGAGCATTCTCTTGTTGACAAAATGTAAATTAAAAAATGTCATATGAAAAAGATATTCACCAACGTTAAAACACTAATTAGTTTTCAAAGCAAGAAATCTAAAGAATCAATACATTAGTCTTAATATTAGAACCCAGTTTTACCCTGCAGCTCATCACTCACAGACTAGACCCAGTGAGTCAAGCAATAAACTTAGTATTTATGGTATTTTCTACAGATGAGTCTCCATCAGACTGCAAGACATCTTTATTTACAGATTTAAGCTAAAAATCAAAAATGAAGTGCAACTTTAAAATTATCCTGTAAAAAGTCTAGGACTTGGAGAGGGCCATCACAGCACCTGCAATCCACAAACGTTATTTTTAACACTGGAATATACTTCCAAGAAGCTTATACTATATGTTCTTGGAAAATGATGCATAACTCAAATAAAGGGAACCCACTTTACTACGTAGCAAATAGGGATATGTTCCAAGACCTCAATAGTACCCCCAGACTCATTTCAATCACTTTTACAAGACAATTTTGGTACTCACCAACATCAGACAGTACACACAAGCACAGGGTGGTGGTGAATGTTTAGTTGGTGTGAAGAGAGTGTGATGAAGGGTGTTAGTGTTAAGGAAGTTCTCTTGTACTCCATTGATAGACCAGGGAATGGGGTAAGAGATAAGCTAGCAGGACACTTAGAAGCCATAATACAAATGGCAACTACAGGAATAAATTACGAACAATGAGCCAGGAGCACAGACCCACACAGGAGACTATATTTTGGTGCACATCACTCCCACAATGCACTGCTGTGACAGCGGGCACCTTGAGGCCAACCTCTGCATCAGCCTACCCACCTATCTCACCTGCCATGCCTTGTTAATAAATAAATAAGTTGTTCATTAGACAGGAGGCTGCCCTTTGTGCGCCCAGCTATACTGGGCAGTGCATGCATGCTCCAACCTCTCCTACATTCCCATGCCTGACAAGTGTTACTACCATCATCAACTGTATATGCCCCTGGTGTTGAGCCCTCTGGTTCCTGTCTCTCTGCAACCCATAGGCACAGAGTTCTATAGTGACTGGCTTTCTATGCCTTTCCCTCCAATGCCTGGTTCTATGTCTCTCGGGCGCCTAACTCTGTGCCCCCTTAGCTGTGCCCCTCTGGCTCTATGGGTGCTGCACGCCTCTGGCTGCACCTCTTGGGCACTACGGGCTTGCCTGACCCTGTACCTGCATCCCTTTGCTGCTGTGGGCTCACAGCACCCTTCTGGCTGTGCCCTCCTGGCACTCTGGGCTTGCTGCACTTTCCTGGCACTGCGCCCCTCTAGCATTAAGCTCACTGTGTCGGACACTGGGCTGTACTAAATCACATGCCCTCTCCCTTCAGGCACTAATAAGGCCTCCAGACTTCCCCTTCTAGCTTCATCCCGGATCTCCACAGTAAACATGAACACAAACACAAAGCCCCTAGGGTATAAGTTCAATTCTAAAATTATAAAAGCCATGGTCTGTCTCTGTCTGCCCATAACACTTTATTCACACTCCAGTTGGCTGATGGAAACAGCCAATCAGAGTGTGAATACAGTGTTCAGACAAGAGGTGGCAAAACACTGCCGCGATGGTGGGCACACAGGGTGTGGCAGAAATGGAGCAGATGGAACGGGGGGGAGGGGGAGACCTCACCCCCCACCTCCCCCTTGCTCCTTGGAGGTGGCAGCAGCAGTGCGGGGGGGAGAGTGGAGTCAGGACACTGCATGGGGGGGTGAGGCTAGCACTGCTGGCCTTGCACCCCCCCACTCCATGCAGGTGGCAAATACAGAAGGGAGGGGCTAAGGCCAGCACTGCTGGCCTCACCTCCTCTCTGTCTCCCATGCTGTTCCCTCCCAATGCAGGGGGGAGGGGAGGAGAAGGCCCGAGGTGGGAAGAAGTCAGCCCACTACTGCGGTGGGGGGCTGGGGAACAACAGACGCAGGCCAATGAAGAGGGGTGGGGGAATGGGAGGAGCCGACCTGGCCTCAAAACAGTGGCAGGGAGGGTGGGAGGGCACCAGGCCTGAAACAGGGTGCGAGAGAGAGAATGGCCCGGCCTGGCCCTGAAATGGTGGTGGGGAATGTGAAGGGACAGGCCTGACCTGGCACCACAATGGCAGCAGGGAGTGGGGGGCACACTGGGCCCAGCCTGGCTCCAACATGGAGGATATGGGGGGAGGGGGGACTCACCAGGCCCAGAAATAGCAGTGTGGAGGTTGAAGGGGGAAACCCAGCCCCAAAACGGTGGCGGGGAGGGTCTGGCCCTGAAATAGCTGAGTGGGGGAAAAGAGGGAACTGGCTTGGCCCCAAAGGTGAGGGAAGGGAGCTGGACATAGGCCTCTGTTCCCACCCACAGCCACACCCCCACCTGTCATTCTTGATGGGCAGTTGGCTAGCACTACAATAACAATGGTGCTATTCCCCTTTAAGGGAACAAAGTTCCATTCAGAGTAACACACCCCTACCTAGGTACCTGGGAGGCTCCCTGCAGGCGTGTAGCACCCAGATAGCAGAGCAGCAGCAACAGGTCTCAAATGGCTTCAGCAGGCAGGAGCTTCTTCCCCATCAGTTGCCAGGAAGAGAGTGTCTGTTAGCTACACCCTGGGCTTATATATCCCAGACTCCTGCCTCCTGCCAGTCAGGTGATGTTGGTAGGTGTAGCCAATTGCTTCCTTAGGATGTTACCCTGGCAACCTGCAGCTGGGGAGCTCTGCTTAGCCTGCTGAGAGCTCCCCTGGCCAGGCTTCTTCAGCCTTGAGGAGCAGGGACATCTTAGTGCCCTGCTACAACTGCATAGAGCAGCTGACTGTGGGCTTCCACCACACCGATCGCATAAATGTGAATTTACCTCGAATATAACGAATTTTTCTATAAAAACAGTCATTGCGTAAGAACAAATTTGCACATGCAGAACCCGCATAAAGCAGGGAAACCTGTACATTTAATGGTAACACACTTACAGACTCCCACATAGCAAAATTGAAAATGGACACTGGTAAGAGAAAGACAAGCATGGCCCATTCTACAGAGGGGGTGAAATGGGTCTGTTCAAAGAAAAAAAGAGGGAGGGAGAGAGGGAGGGAGAGGGAGAGATAAGGAGTAACAAACAGGATTCTGCTCTCCATTCTGCCTCAATACAGTTATACCAGGAATACAAAAATATAATGAAAAGGAGATTCTGATGTCATCAAAAGCAAAACACAAGACATATTTTCTTTTAGAAATAAATAGCTTTAATTTCAGCATTGGTAGCACCAAGCAGTCAAAAAATCATGAGTCAGACAAAAACAATGCTTTAAAAAAAATCACAAATTTGGGTTTCTTTGGGATTGTTTTTTTACATGCCTTCTGGTTTCAAGTCCTGTGGGTTCATGTTTTAAAACTTTTCTCAGCAAGCACAAGGGCTGATTTTTTTTTGAATGGAGTTGAGATTCTCAAGTTCAATCCAAGAACTAAGGTTTTAAGAAACAACAAAAATTGCAAGGCTTGCAAGCTGGCAACACCAAAAATATGCCTCATATTATTTCAAAAGCAGAACATAAAATGTATTTTCCTGTGAAATTAAACCTCTCATTTAAAAGGCTGTTGCTGCTACTAGTTTCCCTTTTTGCACTTTGCTCAGCTTTGACAGCCAATTCACTTTCCAGTTCCTCAGGACTGGCACTCCACTGCTGTGTTTGCTATTCCACCTGTGCAGAGGAATGTTTAGACCCTTTAAAAGGTAGTAATTTATTTCTGTTTTAAAATTTATAAGATTTCTATTTACAGCAGGACAACCAAACTTTTCTTTCTTATATGAATCTTAGATTTTGACCTCAACCCCACTTGAGGCTCTCCCTTTTAAACCATCTTATTTGTGTACCCTATTTAAATTTTAAAGTTCACTAAATGTATATTTACAAAATAGAGAATTTCTTATAAAGCATGCAAGAGATACCATGCTGTAAGTTATGTCCAAGTTTCCTATCACATTCCTAAACTGAAAGATCATATATCAGAACATGTAGCCTTAGACTCATATTTCATGTATTCAGTTATTGACTCTCAAGCATGGCACCCTTTGCAAATCAGCAAACAATGCACAATCTTCAGTTCTCCTCCCATCAAGTGGCAGATGCTGTAACTCAATTATCACTCTTGAGGAAAAACAAAAGTACCTTTTAGGAGATGGACCATTAAGTCCATCGTACAATCATTCTTAACTCAAGGCAATATTAAGAGTGGTCTTTGCCATGTCTAATAAATGCTCTTGAATGTATGCCATTGTACCTATACTATGCGTTCACTCAGGCCTTTTTATAATACTGTGTGCAGTTCTAGTTCTCATATCTCAAAGAATGAAGTAGAATTAGAAAAGGTATAGAGCAGGGCAACCAAAATGATCAGGAACATGAAGCAGTCACCATATAAGAAGAGACTAAAAAGTAGAGGTGTGCAAAATGGGCCCTATTCGATTCAGATTCAGCTGAAATTGGGGACAGTGATTCAATTCGTTGATTTGGATCACTGCCCCAATTCAATTTGGCTGAATCCAAATCTGAAGATTTGATGCTGATTCAGAAAATGAGCAATTCAGATGTAGACACAGCTTTAAATGTTTTTTCTACATACCTCAAGGTAGCAGGTGTGACTTGTGAATGCTGCAATGCTGGGGCAGATAGAGGGCCCCACAGGAGTGCAGGGGGGCTCCCTGCATGCTCAGCAGCAAACCTGGAAGAACTTCCAGTCCACTTCCGGGTCTGCCGGGGAGTGCACTAGGGGGCCCACCCATGCCCCCCCAGCTTGACAGTCAGCCATGCGGGAACCCTGGGTAACCTCCCCAACCCAGAAGGCACCAGCTGCCAAGCCAGGGGGGATACGGGCAGGCCCCCCCTGTGTGCACCCCAGGAGACCCAGAAGTGGACTAGAACTGCTTCTGGTCCACTTCTGGGTCTGCTGCTGAGCATGCTGGAGAGCCCCCTGTGCTTCTGTGGGTATTCCATGCACCCCAGCATCTTAACGTTCACAAGCCCCTGCTACCTAGAGGTATGTAGAAAAAACATTTAAAGCTGTGTCTATGTTCGAATCACCGAATCTTTCCGAATCTCTCCAAATCAATTCAGAGGGTTCTGATTTGATTCAGAGGGATTAAAGGGTCCTCTGATTCAATTTGGATTTGGAGATTCAGCCACCGAATCAGGCTGAATCTCCAGCGAATTGAATTAGGGACCAAAGCTTCGCACAGCCTTACTAAAAAGGCAGACTCTTCAGTTTAGAAAGAAGACTGAGGGGGTATAGGATACAGGTCTATAAAAGCATGAAGTGTGTGGACTAAATGAGCAGGGAACTGTTGTTTACCAAGTCACCAAGAATATTAAAAGTAAGGGGCACATTAGGTAATATATGCACGTCCCAATACAGCTTTCAGAGAGCCATTTTTTTTTTTTAAATTAAAGTTGTCAAACAATGTTTATTCTACCTTCAGATGCCTCTCTTTCTGGATTTATAAAGTTACTATTATTGTTCCCACAGATTGTAGGGGAGGTATTCCAAGGTTATTATTTTTCATTCTAATACTTGACTTTCACAGCCAACTTCAAATTAGTCAAACTCCTACTTACACACATGTGAAATGCAAAGCTTTGAAGATGACTTTTCTTACAGACGAAACTCCTGTGGCACAGGAATATGAAGACACCTGCAAATATTCATGCAGTACTGCACCTGGACAGCAGGCCTGAGTAGTAAGGACTATAGCAAGGGTAAGGCTTGTCAAAAAAACCTACCTAATTTCTAAAAACTGGCATCTGGTTCATTTTTGCAGCCTCTTACATTAACATTATGGTGGCTAAGATCAACAGAGGCCCTAACAGGCCTTACATGTTTACTCCTGAGGCATTTTTTACACACATTACTGGTAGTCAGTCAGAGGGAGTCAAAATTTAACAGCATTCAGCGAACAATCTAAGCCAGGTATAGACATTACACATAAACCAGTATAAGTCATCAGAAACTAATCTAAACCTGTAACATAACAGAAGTTCAGCATATAAACTGGTTTAAAAATGGTTGAACCTAGTCTAAGATAGACCTGGATGGATGTAGTATCAAACTTAATCAGTTTAAGTTAGTCTATCAAATTTCTGTACCAGATCCCCTCCTGACTCAAGTTAGGTTGCAATCTGCTAGCATCCCAGGCATGTCTGTGCCCCCCACCCACCTTCCTTTGCACAGAGGGACACAGAAGCTGCGCTCATGCTTGGTTGCTCCAAGCTGTTAGCTGCAAGTGAGAAGGGTGGAGGCATGGGGAAGGGAGCCTCTGTAGCACTGTATTTTTCTATCTTTATACAAAACAGAAATAGAACAGGGCAGGCGGGGGGGGAGACACCCCAAAAGGAAGGATCAGGCCCCTTAAAGCTCTAGCCAAAGACAGGTGCTTAGCAGCAGGGCAGGACTGGCAGAGCAAATGAGCAGCAGCTGTGGGCTGCTGTGCCCTGTCTGCAGAGTCATGGCATGGTGTGGGGGGAGGGGGAACAGTGTTGCAGCCACCATCTGCCCATGCCGCTGCCAATGTTAGGGCACAGGGCTTTGGGTGTGTACGTGTGGACATGTCCAGCCTGGCCCAAAATAAGGCCATGACACAGCAAGGCGGAGAGTGGAACTGCTGCCACTAGCACCGGTATTGTGGGACATGGGTCTTGGAAGGGAAGGGTGTATGTGTCCGTGTCCATGTCCAGCCTGGCCTTGAGTGATCCTGCCTTCCACCCCTTCCCCCCAACACAATCTGTGGCAGATCCGGGTGAGGGGGCAGGTGCCCCCAGCCCCCATCAAGACTTCTGGGAAATATCTGTGCCCAGCCTGTCTGAGCTAGCACTTGGCAAATGGGCTCCCCACCAGGAGGTGTTGGATCCTCCACAGGAAGCAGCTGCTGCCAGACCCAAGCCCACACACAGGGAGTCCCTTCCTCTTCTCTCCCTTCCCTTCTCCCAAAGCAGACCACCAAACCAGAGCTCTCTGCTGCTTGCCCAGCGGTTCCCAGATGCCTTCCCTTTGGAAGCCCCAGGGCTTTGAGCCAGAGCTAAGGGCAGTCTAATGTAGAGTTTAGAGTCTGGATTTGTACAGGATGATCTGGATAGGGCTGAACCTGCCACAGGCAGGGGGTTGGACTCCATGACCTCTGGAGGTCCCTTCTAGCCCTGCTTTTCTGTGATTCTCTGTGATCGCTATAGCTATAGAACAGCAGTGGTAGGGACTGCTGCCTGGCAGCCAGCCAGGGGTGGTCTGCCTGTTCAAGTGCCCCCAGGTATCTCTGGAAGCAGGGGAGCCAGCAGGGCATACTGGGAGGCATGCAAGAGCGCCCCCAAGCTATTGGCCTCTCTCCATGCAGGCAGCCTGCATGACCCTCCCCCGCCACAAAGGATGAACGTGTGCTCTGTTCTCTCCTGAACTAACCTTGGATGCTTAGAGTAAAGCATGAAACTTAGATCACTTCCACCTCTGGCTTTTTGTATGTCTGTACCTAGCACTAAAGTTTATCTATTTCACCAACCCTATACTGGATACCCTAGTTTCTTATACTGGGTTTTTAGTTTCCTACCTTTTCAATTCCTCCTTTGGGATGATTTGCTTGATTACTGCTTGCTGCAGATAGTTATGAAATGATTTTGTGTGTGTGGTATTCCTATATTTCCTTATAATGGCTGTAATACATAATTATTGAAAAATTATACTAACCTAAAGAGCTTACTATAATCAGCTAACCTTTTTGTATTTGTTTATAATATGAATGCTCTGCACTTCTCTAGCACCTTGCAGATGAGATTCAGCGTGTAAACCAGAACAGTAACTAGGGACAGGCAAACAGGGTGCTAGCCCTGAGCACCAACTTAGAGGTGGAACAAGAATGGCAGTCACTGCCATTGCCAGCCCAGCACTATCCCAGCCATTGATGCTGCCCCAATTGCTGCCAACACCTAGGGCACAAAACTTCTTGATTACACTTGTAGTGTAAGCATTATCCTCAAGTTACAGATGAGGAAACTGAGGCACAGAGCTAGGAAAGACTTGCCCTGTCACAAAGGAAAATCAATAGTGGTACCATAAATAAGCATCCAACTTCCCAAGTGTCCTCAGGTCTAACCTGGAGGCCATGCCTTGTCTCCTATTTTCCTTATTTAAGCCCACACTACTGTCAATTCAGTGTGGTGGATTCCTGAAAAGCAGTGCAGCCATTCAGAGGATCCCAGAGAACTGTTTTCCCCAAGGAAGTTGCTGCAAGAGTGAAAAAAGTGTGACCTCCCCAGCTGCCAAGGCTGCAACTCAAATCAACCAGGACAAGTTTACAGAAAAATAAAATCTCATAGCATTTAGAAAATTCTGCAGAGATCCTGAGAAGTTCCTAAAACTGGGAAAACTGGATCATTCAGGCAGATAAGCTACAAGATGTTTGTTTGCCTCTGGCCCATTTTTTAACCAATTCAGCACTGCACAACTCAAACATGCAAGGCAAAATTCATTGCCCTAGTATACTGGTAAAAGTTCTACGGCACCTGAAGAAGCAAGAGGTGTGCGAGGAAAAAACCTGGAGATGGATGTGCTCCTGTGACAACACTAAGCATTAGTAGTACAACTTCTAATAAGAGCACTATGGGTTCGTATGGCAAATATTACTTTCCCTATATAATTATGTTTCATTTCAATCCATAAATCTGTCAAATGAAGAGAGCAATTAGAAATCTCCACATGAATAGACAAGGTCTCTCCTTCCCACGCAAATGGCCCAAATGAACACCTAGGACAGAGTGCCCTGTGGGAATCTACAGAGAGAAACCACCTCCTGCATAGAGCTGCCAAGTTTTGTGCTGCTCTACACAAAGTTTTATGACTATTGGTAATGAACTAGTTTGAAGAATTATAAATATTATGCATATCAGCTATAACCTTACATGATGGATGAATCAGTGGTAGGAAGAATAGGCCAAGATGATAATATGCAGTGGTGTATGGGCACAAATACCTGGGGCTGTGTGTTCAGAGGGAACCGTCTTGGGAAATCAAGGACATTTGGGATTCAGCATTAGGTCCTCATTACCCATCCCTGCCCCTGCAGACACTACTTCTGCTTACCTTCTGGCTCACCTACTGCACTTTCTCCTTCAACATCCATCAGGAGAATAAACAAAGGTAGGATGATATGGCTTCCTTCACAGCGGGCATGTCTACACATGAATGTTAATGCAGCAAACACTCAGGCACTTATTACGTCGGAGTTATTGTTCCTGGGCACCATGTCTATATGTGTGCCCAGGGCCACAGCATGTTGAGTCAGTTTGGAGCAGCCCCAGCTGGCAGGGGGCTTGGTGGGGGTCAGCCAGCCAGCCCAGGGCTGTTCCACCCAAATTCAACATGCTGCAGAGAGGTTGGCCAGGGCATGAGGGTGCTCCAGTGCAAAGCTAGCTGGCAGGCAGCCCCTGCGCTGAAGCACCCTCATACTCCAGGCAGCCACGTCAGCATCTACACGTGTGCTGCTGTGGAATAAAAAACTTCTGCTACAGAGTTAATTAATATACTCCAGTCTAATAGCCCTGCACATGTAGATGCTGAGATGTCTATTGAGGAGTGTATTAGTCTACTCCACAGTAAACGTCTCATGCCGACACAGCCAGAAACTGCTACAGTGCCTGAGTGATGAATTAAAGCAATTGAAAGATATTGCTGCCAGCCAGCTGGGTGTACAGTGACCTTAGCAGGATTGGTGGCATGTGTGTCTGCCTAAAAACAAGATGGTAAGGTCATGAGATCATCATGCCCTGGGCATCTGCAAGGAATTAGCTGAATTTTCCTGTTTAGTTCATCTGCCATGGAGGGATGTCAATGCACCCACAAATTCTGGCATCACCTCCTGCTTGTTCCCACAAAGGGATGCAAAACCAACCTCCCCCCCGTAGTGTAACTAGGGTGTGATGACCAGTGTGTGCTGACTTGAGCAGCCAGGGGGTTGAGGCAACAGGAATGACTGCTGCCACTGCTGCACAATCATGCCAACAATGTGGTAGCAACCAGAAGTTGTTGCCACCCCTGTGTGTGGCTGCTGCCCGAGGTACATCATTACACCTCTACCTCCTCTACTTCCTTTCAAGAGGGGGAAAAAAACCATCAACCTCTAAAATGTCTCCTATTTGGGCCCATTTCTTACCAGCTCTTTCTACAGGACCTTCATTTGGCAAGATATGAGAACTCAGGCTAAAACTCATTCATTTCAGAGTCCCAGTACTGTTAATTGAACTACTCCCATGCCTAAGATTTAGCCCCTGCCTTGCAATTTCAGTAATGTGAGCTCCCACAATATGCAAGGCTTTGCCACATTTCTTAGTTTATAGCTGGAGATCTGTGTACAGAAAAGATACCTTTCTCTACCAACACCAAGAAAGTACATGGTAGAGCCAAATCTCCCACCTTATTCACCAGAGTGCCATGAGACTCACAGCTCAAGGCAGGATGAAACCGAACTGCTCTGCTTTTGTGAACATAGAACTTTTTGGAGAGGTTGCTCCAACTTTTTTCTACTTTTTTTTTTTGTGGCTAGCTGCAGTAGGTAGAAAACCGGCTGCGCTGCTGTAAGATCATCAAAAGTTACCTCCAGATACAGCCTTTAAAAGAAAAAATGGCCATATTCCAACCTTGAAGTGAAAGTTATACATTTTCAGCAATTTGCCCACAGTTCTTCAGGTAAAAACAGCAAAATACTGTTGTAGATCCATTTTCCAAATATTTGTAAAAATAGCAGTTATCAAATATAAATACTCATTCAGGTGAGACTGGATAGCTCTGCGCAACTTCAGTAAGCACTGAATTATTTCAGACAGATATTGTAATTCACTGCATAGACTAAAAATTTCCAATAAAAAAAGAAAGTATCTAAGACAATGTTTAAACGGTTTTAAAAAAGTAAATGGGAGTTCACCCATTTCTATTTATTGCAATTAGCAGTGTTCAAGGCTTTGAAATGAAAGAAAGTGTTTAACTATTTTTGATCATATATGGGGGTGGGGGAAAGAGTTCTGCAATTTCACAAAAATATTTAGAAGTACTGTATCTTTTTATCTAGTACAAGGTCCAGTGCTTGTATTCTTGAAGACAGAGTGACATCTAAAGGGATTTTGAAATACTCAAGTCTGGCACATTGAAGCTAAACAGACAAAGTCAAGGGCATGTCAGGTATTTGAAAACTGATGAGTTCTCAGGTTTGCTGTGGTTGATTGTCCCAAGTAACCATGAAAAGAGGATCAAATTCCAATTTTAATGACATGCCTCAGGGTGCCCTCAGGACAACTGCCATTTTTATCTTAGATTCTGCAGGTCCTCAGTGAACAAAAGGGAGAAATCAGCTTTGAATAGATTCCTTGCGCTATTGTCAAAAGTAATCCAACCACCCCAAATATCTATATCCCAAAATATCTTCACGAGACAGTTTTTATTAACCTGAAGAACTAATAGAGCAGAATATTTAGATGGAGGTTTACTTATAGATTCTCCAATTAGATCTTACGTTCCCTAAGTGATGGGTATTATAAAAGGATTTTTTTTCTTAGTCTCTCACAAACACATCACATATGCACTCTCTGAATCCATCTACAATACCTAATGACAGGATTTGGGACCTAAGATGAAAATTGCATGCAAATATAGCAACCATGTCAGACCATGTTTTTTATTTAGTATTCTGTAAATCAAAATTTTACTGACATACACATGGAAAGTCAAAACCAGCTCAGCTTTTTAAGTCAATGTGAAAGATCAATATTCAAGTACAAATGGTAGTACATATACTTGTGAACAACATGTGTTTAATAAGATAGAGAGCCAGTTACCTTTACTAGAAAGTGGACCTTAATTTAATTTTACATTTGCTATATCTTACTGAACTGTTGTTCCTAAATGAAAGGACGAGAGAGAGAAAGAATGAATTAAAAATGAATTTCCTTCTGCACAGTACAACCCTAGTCAGCTCTCATGGATTTGGTCAGCCTTCAGCTGTCTTTAATTGTGTGTGCCTCAGAAAGCAAAACATCTTCAGATACAACTACATTTCTTTATGAACAATCTCAAGTGCTATATCACATTTATAGCCACGATTCCCTGATGAACTACTTAAGTGTGGCTCAGAAGCAAAATGCTTACAAGCCACGTTAACTCCTTCTGTCTGAAGGGACAATGTGCTTTGGCAATAGATAATCTGTGAAATATTCTGCTTTGGATATGCACATCTAATTGAGGAGAGACACTTCATCGTCAAAGTAACACTGGTAGCAAAGCTTGGGGAACGAGAGGAAAAAATGTGAGCAGCTCAGAGAAGCTGTGTGAAGAGAACACTTACAGTGTGATATTAGTTGCAGTAAAGTGGTGTTATTCTGCCTGAAGATAGTATTTTCTCACACAGGTGATTTTCTGTTATGTTTTTTCTTTAAAAGAGGGAGAGATTCATTCTTACTAAATTCTACCAAAAAAACATGTCATTTTTAGTCAAAAGAAGTAGTTGGCATAGCTAATGTAAAACAAAAAGGGGGACTCGGAGCTCTCAGACAACAAATAATGACAGATTCTTTCAGCAAGTCTTAATCAAGTAGATTAAAGCAACATGTAATTGTAGATGCATGTTAATAAAACAAGTGGTGAAAAATAATAAATAGAATATAATGGAAAATATCTATCTCTATACTGCAATTAGTCTTTGCGCACACTATCTCCCCTGCCCCCCCACACTTCCAAATATATTGTTATAGTCTAAAATGTTTGATGATTTTTAAAGAGAAATGTTCATAATAACGTGAACATACTTGTTTATATTTTAAACATTATCCCCTTGTATGGTACCCTTATTTTTTTTTAGTCTATTTCAAGTGGTGGCGATTCAGTCTCTTTTTGGATGTGTTCAAATCCTGTTCAATTTCCCAGGGCTATCAGTGCTCCACAATCTTACTCAATTCTGATAAGGATTCACATATATAAAGATAGGACTGTAGAGTCTTGAAGAAAGAGAAGAATTAGAATAGTTTTTATTAGGTCATGGATGACTGTTTATGACTGCAAAGGAATTCATTTGCACCATATCTACGATGCAGTTTGAACTTCTCCTTTGTTTGGCAAAGCACTTCAAGTCTGATTTAACAATTCTCTTTGTGACTTTGCTTCTTTCTCTATAGCTTCACTTATTTACAAAAGGATGGATGCATGAAGATTTCTGATAGGACATAGAAAAGCAACCATTACTATAGATTCTTTGTACACAGATGAGAAACATCAGCTTATGAAGAAAAGAGTATTATTAGAGGTATGAGTTGTAGAAATCTGTGCATCTCAAAGTCATGATAATGTCAGCTCCTAGCACTTTGTAAGTCATGGTCATTTACTGCACTGAGGCAAAACAGGAATCTCATTCTGCATTACTAGAATCATAGAAAGCATTTAGCTCTTGAGCAAACAATGTGAAATCAAAATCTAGCATGTAGAATGCTGAAGGGGTTTCTCTTGTGCCAACTACTTGCAACTAGTATCTAGTATGCAAGTCATCTGCTTTAAATATTGACATAAAATTTGTCATTGAAGTATCCTTAGTTAATAATAAAAGCAAACAAAAGAAGTAGCACCCAAACGCCCGGGTAGAAAGCAGGGACCCTTTGTGCCAGACAAGCTACAGACACACAAGAGATGGTCGCTGCCTTGAATAGCTTACAATCTAAGCTGATGAGACAAAGCCTGGCAAGGAAAGAGAGGCACATTTGTCCAAGGTCAATGGCAGAAGGAGCAACAGAGTGAGAGGAGTGAGAGGGCTTCCTCACTCTCAGACCATAGCCCAATCCAATCAATTGCACTGTCTTTTTGTAATGCCACAGAAAGTGAAATCACAACACTTCTTGGGGGAAGTCAGAAGAACACACAGCCTCCATATATTAAAAATAAAGGTATCAAATGCATAAAACAGTTTTTAAAAAAACACATATGCTCAAAACAGGAGGTTGACAGATTTATTCTAAATCTAGTCCATTGCATTCTCTAGGGTCCCCACCCCCTTCACTTAAAAAAAGAAGAAAAAACACTGTACATGAAACCCGGTAAACAGAACGTTGGAATTTCATTTTTGGAGGCTACATCTCTATAATTTCTAAGATGGTAAAATATCCATAGTTATCTCAATGTACTTGAAATGATTCTGAGATCCATAAATAAGCTACAGGGATTAATTTATTACATATTTTTAGCTGAAAAGTGTTTTGTACATTTAAAGGGGAAAAAAAGTCTTTTCTAAAGGGCAAAGAGACTACAAAAATAATATATTCCCTACACATTAGGATGAGTCCAAGAGGCAAATTCCCAAATATTCGACTCTCTCTGTTACAGCTTATGCAAGTATCAGTTTCAGCAGAAGAGAAGGAGTGTGTTCACATAATAGGAAGATTGATTATGTAACAGAAGAAGGGAGAAAATGAGACAATAGCAAAGAAATTAATGAAGTAAAAATATCCGAGAAAGTCTCTTGTGTGCACAGAAGCTGAAATAAATGAATTGCACAAGTACAACAGTGTATAGCTGTCCCCTCTGAACAGTTTTATCCTATTATCAAAAGGAAACAAATACACATATGCACCTCCTAAGTTATCTAGAGCCAGGACTAGTTTTCCATTGTCCTTAGACTGTGTATCGACATTGCCCGACTTGAGAACAAAATGGCAAACAGGGAACTATCCTGCAAAAGCATCACACCCACCCTAGAATTCGGGCTTACATTTTCTAAACAGATTACTTCTTCAGCTCATGAAGAGGAAAGAAAGGTGAAAGGTTTCTAGCCCTCAAAAGTAGAGAAACCTCAATGGCTCTATCCTGAAAGAGATACAGCATATACATGCTTTTCAAATGCCAACAATTGAAGACCCTCCATCTGGCTGAAAAAGCTGAAATAGCTCTGACTTGTGAGTTCTGAGGTCTCCTATCAAGGCTGTTTTGTCATTCATTTTTCCAGACCTTTAATCATACTTACCTAAAAGTCACTCCTTGATTACCATGAACTTGCCATCCCTCCAACTTCTTTCTTCCCCTGACTTCAAACGCTATCCTATCCAACCTTAAAACCCCAGGAGGAGGTACCATCCCATGGACTGAAGAAGCTGGATTAGGTCTGACTTTAAGCTTATCACTGCCAGTACACACAGTTCCATGTTATGAGACAGACTCCAGTACAGGGCTGAGCATAATTAGTAGTGACTGAAGAAATAGTTTCAGTGAATAGTAAAAATCTAGTTTCAGTTTTCCTGAAACCATCATGAATCCAACTTGAAACTGCCAAACATTTCGGCTGAAAAAAGAGTGGAGGGCTAGATTCACAAAGGAGAAGCAAAGAGTGAAAGTATGTGTCACCCCCCACACACACACACTTTTATCCAACAATCTAGTGGATAGAAACTTGTCCAAGATCAATGACACCCAGGTTCACTTTCCTCACAGTGGACTTACACTAGGGTTACCATACATCCAGGTTTTCACAGGCATGTCTTCTTTTTGGGTCATTTCATCTCCGTCCAGGCAGTTTTTTAAAATATCAGCAAATGTCTGGTATTTTTGCTCTGCCTCTGCTTTCCCAGCACTTCCCAGCTTGCCCCAGCAAGGAGCTGCTTGCGGCTGGGTGGTGTGGGGGTTGGAGGTTTGGAGGCAGGGCCATCACATGTCTCTCCACACAGGCCCCGGCAGCTTCAGGCAGGTAAGTCTATGGAGGGTAGGGGTTGGAGGGCCAGGGCTGGGGGGAAGTAGGCATGAGTGTGCATGTGTGTGTGTGTGTCTGCCTCGGTGCTGCGGCTGCGGCAGGGCAGGCAGGAAGGAGAGGTGCTTGCCCCTCCAATGGGGGAAGGTGGTGGGAGGTTCTTCAGGGACAGTAGGGACCTACGTGGGCAGCGGGGCTGGGGTGACAGGGAGCTGCGGGTTGGGAATGAAAGGCATTAGCAGTGCTGTGGGGGACAGGGGGCTGTGGGTTGGGAGTGAGGGGCACCAGCAGGCCTGGGGAGGGCTGCAGGCTGGAAGTGGAGAAGCAGCAGCAGGGCTTCTCCTAACAGGGGCAGGGGCTGTTGGTCAGGAGTGAAAAGCACTGGCTGGCCTGGGGGAGCTATGGCTTGGGAGTGATGGGCACCAGGGGGGTCAAGGACTGTGAGTCAGGAGCATGGGACACAGGCACTAGGAGGTTGGGGATTGGAAGTGAGAGGTATCAGCAGGGACAGGGGGCTGCAGGTCAGGAGTGAGAAGCAGCAGCATGGTCTGGGGGCAAGGTACTGTGAGTCAGGAGTGAGGAGCAGCAGCAGGGTGAAGGGGGCTGTGGCTTGGGAGCGAGGGGCAGGGATAGGGAACAGGTGTATCACTGCCCCTCCCCCACAATCATATACCCCTTTCCGCCACCCTCAACCCCCCCCACCCCCGCAGGTGTCCTCTTTTTTTAAACTGGAAATATGGTAACCCTAGTTAAACCCACATCTCCACCCAGTATGGACAGTCTCCTAACCACCCTGCTATCCGGCAGTCCAGACAGGGGTGCATGTGCTCCTTACCTTTCCTAATGGCACCGTTCCACTTTGTATAAATAACTGACCATTGGCTGTAACCTAGCTGTCCCATGTCCCATGTAACCATTCTAACCACCAACTTAGAGAGTCAATTTCTCTCTCAATTTTATCTCAGTGACTATGCCAGTATTTTGTACTAAGTGGAACAGCTCCAGCAGGAGGGACTGAGGTAGACCTACCTCTGAATCGGATTTTTTTTTCAAATTTTGGTGTGGAAGGAAAACAAGAAAAATATCAAATAAAAATATTGTGATAAAAATGTTTATTTTGAGAAGATGGAAATACATAAAATAGGACTGAAAAGTATATTGTAAGTCATGCAGTCCAATCCTGGGCTGTCATGAGAGACCTTGTCATAGCATCCCCTCTAAATTTATCATTTATCTTGAAGCCTGCTATTTTTTCTCAACCTCACTGCTCCTGTTAGGAGACTGATTCAGAATCTCTCTACTAGGATGGTTAGAAAGATTTTAATATCCAGTTTAACTCAGCCCATTTTATACCCATTTGATCTTGCACCAACAGTGTCCTATGGCTTATATACTTTTCTCCCTCCCTACTGTTTAGCCCCTAAGAATTTATAGAGAGCAGACATGTCCCCTTCTGGTCTCCATTTTCCTAGGCTAAAACAAAATAAGCCTTAGTGTCCTCTTAGAAGAAAAGCTATTTCCCTCCCTGATTCTCCTACTAGAACCCCCTCCCCCACAACACACACACACACACACACACACACACACACACACACACACACTTTTTTTTTCATCTGTACTGTCTAAACACATCTTTCCTAAGCAGGAATAATTGGAGCTGTACACAGTAGTCCAGATTAGGGTCACAAACTTCTGTATAATTACTTTAATAGTCTCCTATGTCTACTAGAAATATCTCACCTCACACATCCTACCATTTATCTTTTGCACTGCTGCATCACTTCGAGGAGTCACAGTCATCCTGCAGTTGACTAATGCACACAGTTCTTTCTCCTCCTTCATCGCTTCCAATGACAAACCCCCAGCTTAATGAAGAAATTCTGGTTTGGGGTTGAGAAGCCATTTTATGTTAAAAAAGTTTCTGTGAAAGAATTTCACTCTACCCTAAATGACAGCCTACTTTAGAATACAGGGAAACTGCTCTCAGGTGACCACCTAAGGGACCATCAAAAATTAATTGCTGAGTAAACGTGGTTTTTAACTAAATAGTGAACAAAACTATACAAAAGCCTTGGGAATGCTTTAAAGAGGTCATTGAAAGTAGGAGATTGAATACTTGAGAATTTCCAATCCATAGCTTTCACTACACAAAGAATTCCTGCTAATCTGATACTATGCTGTGTCCTGAAAGCTTTATTTTATTACTCAACTTACAATTTAAGAAACATGCATATCTATTAGCATATTCTTGTACACAATCCCTATGTTATCTGCATGGCAGCAGGTAGGGCCCTTTTATGCTCAGAGAGGTTATTCCTATTTCCTATGCAGTCTCCACTCACCTTTTTGTCTCAAAAAAATGAAAATCAGAGGGAAACCCCAAGTTTTTGTCCCGCGTAAAAGCTCTTTAATAGCACTAAGAAGTGAGGCATTTTCTCTATGTAAAGGGTCCAGGCTGAGAGAGAAAAAGGAGAAAGTAGATAAAAGTTGACCCAACATAAAAAGAAGGATGGTCAAGGCAGAGTGTACTTTGTGAAAAGAAAGCCCCAGTGACCTGCTGAATGGTGAGTGGTTTTTACCTAAGTAAGAAAGCATCTCTTATCACTATGGGTGATCCAGAATTAATCCTAGCCAAAGAGACAATGATTTCAAACCAATTTCTGACTTGTCTGCTGTGACAACAATTACGGAAAACTTGGTTCATTCTCTGATGCTGAACTCTCCGCAACTGCACCCACTAAAATTATAATGGGCCAACAACAAGATTTTTGGCCACAAGTCTGCCTATGCAAATGCTCTGCCGTGTTCCAATTAGAATGCTCCAGCATGCCTTACCATGGCATTTATTCAGCGTCCCACATTTTAAAATGGTGGCAAGGGTGCTCCAACTAAAACTCGTAGAACGAGCTTTTGTTAAAGCACCCCTGTGGCCATTTTGAAACATAGGGTGCTGAATACACATGATGCTGCAGCATTTTAATTAAAACAGCTGTCCAGCAGCCGATCTAATTAACTCCTCCCCCCCACACACACACACACCACCACCACCACGAAGCACATGTACAGGAACCCCAAGGAACTTCTATTAAGTTGCCCACTGATATTTTCCACACATAAATTAGTAATCAGATACCTGGATTTTCAATTGTCATTTCATAAACTTTTGGGGGTTTCATTTTCATTTGCTCTAGCATGCTGTTAGATATTCAATGGACTACTTAGTCTGCAGCAGCACAGCTCCGATTGTAAAACTTGCTTCATTGGGATTGCCCCATTTCTTGTCAGGGGCCTTCTTGGCCTGAAACTGTTTTTTATAATACTCTGGGTTGATCTCCAGTCAGTATAGAATGGTAGCCTTAACTTGTTCATAGTTCCTTGCTTCGTCCCGGGCCAAAGCCCTGTATGCTACCTGTGCTCTGCTGACTATGAGGGTCCCCAGCTGGCTGGCCCAGTACCCCTTCTCCAGCCCTGTCATCAGAGCATGACACTCAAATGCTTTGTTGTATACCTCCGGGTCATTGTTGCGGGTCATTTTGGGCATCTTGAAGACAGTTAAACTATGTCGCCGCCAATCTTGTTGTCTGTCTATCATCTGTTGCAGGGCATCTATTATTTGGGTAAGAACTTGCAGATTCTGGCCCAGGAGACCTGGAAGGGTCATTGCTGCCAGCTGCATTACAGAGTTGTCGGCTTCCCATGGGTCCCCTTGTAAATCCCGTCAGCTACACCACTTTGCCCCCATTGAGCTTTGTATAGATGATTGCAGGTGGCTTTCAAGCATTCATTCAACCCCATCCAAGGGGTGTGTCCCCAGAACTTATGTGTTGGGTTGCACTCCACCCTGAGGGGAGCCCTGACAGTTGCCTGCCATGGTTTGGTCTTCTGTGTTCCAGTAGTGAGGATCCCTCATGGGGTTTCTCACTACTCTTGGTATCACCCGTCAGAAGCTTTATTGGGGCTCCACCTCCCCTACACCCCAACCAAGTGTCAACTTTCAGGGCTGCTGGATGGTGGATCTTCGGCCTGCTCCTCAGCTCTCCTATTCCCAATGACTGTGGGGCATACAATTATCTCCGCCTTTGCACCCGTCCCTCCTCCAAGGCTTCTGCCCAATCTTGCCTCAATCTTTCTCCGTGGCCCCGGACCCATAGAGGGTCTTTCCTCAGTTGCCACTCCATGCACCCTCCAAAAATAAAGTAGGTCAAAGAAAAGAAAAAAAAGAGAGAAAAATAACGAAAGGGTCTGGGTGTAGGCTTCTGCCCACCCCACTCACGGGTCCACCATAACTTTCTCCAATCCCCCGATGTCATCCCTCTTTTCCTCAGCTACCCTGCCAATCAAGGTGGTGAGCCTCTCTAGCGTGGGGAAAGCCCCTCTCAAGGGATCTCCACCTCACCCCTCCCAGGGCTGCCGACCTCCCTGAGACGTTGGCTGGGGAGCACCCTCACCCTCCAGTGTCCCTGACACTTCCCCCACCATTTCCCCACTGCCAGCTTCTAAATCCACCGGGCAGTGTTTTTTTATGACGTCATCTGCCAGTGCCACCACCAGCCAGCAATAAAAGCAGCTGATAAACTGCACCAGTGGCCTTTCTCAGTGCAGCTCACTATTCCCTGTGGGAAGTAAGTATTTCTTCTTTTCAGGGCTCTTTTCCCTTTTCCTCGGGCATGTGGCCCCTGCCTTGGGTCCCGTCATGGGAGGCCGTCCTGGCACCTCCATTTTTATTCCCCAGGGACAGGAATGTTCTAATCACTTATACAATAAGTTCAAGAAGGTCCACCACAAATAAAACAAGATATATTTCTTTAATTTCTTCAAATCTTGTTAAACTCATGAACTCAGCCTATATGGGTACACTAAGACTCAGAGACAGAACCTTGAGTATTATCTGGAAATTAGTCCAAAAAGAAACAAACACACAAGATTCACAAGTCTAAAAAATGTCATCAGGTACACGTTGCTTATCATATTTGTATTTGGGCAAAAGTTTGCCACTCCTCAAAACTCAGCTCTTAAAAATATTTACATGAGCATCGGAAGGGCTGGAAATATTTCTGTACCCAAGGAGAGGACAGGTATTAAATAGAGCTTGGTCTACAGGAGGCTGCTTTTCTTGGATGTGTGATTACTTTAGCATGAAGAACACAAAAAAATGTGTCTCCTGGGGTGCAAGTCTTATTAGGCTGAAATAAGGTACAAGTGTCTCCCAATGCTCAGATCTCTATTTACTTTAATTGGTTTATAAATTGTTATCCTTGCATTGCTTTAAATCTGCTTTATACCCACAGAATATGCAGAAGGTACAATATGGTTCTATGGCTGTAATTCATTGTGTACAATGCTAGGAACATGTAAGATACTAAGAACTCTGAATCTGTTGATTTTCCACACAAGGTTTTCCCGCGTTAGTTTTTTGTTTGTTTGTTTTTTAAGTTGGAGGAATAAAATAAGGGAACAACCGCCCTGTAGAAAAAAGGTAGCTGGGTTACCAGATGGGTGGGATAGAGAGAAACAACTGGCTAAACTGATGCAAGAATTGGAGTAAGAATGGAAGTTATCTTGCATTCACAGATTAATTGCGAAGGTAAGAACAGCTCTAGAGTTGTTTGAATTTGGAAACCTGAGGAAGATACAAACTAGATCCTGACACTAATCCTGCAGTAGGCAGGGTTACTGTATACTGATATGGGAACTGGACTAGAAATCTCATCACAGCCATTTCTTGTGAAAGTTCCTAGCTTTTAATAGGCAAAAGAATACCCCTAACAGCTTCAGCATTGCTCTAATGATTTTTCATCCAAATTTGATAAGCACCAGGAAAAATTTATAGGTGAAAAAATAGACAAAGAAGCAAAAATTTGATACAGATTCATTACATTATTTTTTCATCAACAATGTGGGTCATTCTTGTTATATTCTACTGTGGTGTCTATCAATAGGATCTGTTTATATTGACATACTGCTTAACATGTCTGCATACTTAACATACTGCAATGATTGTGTGCCATTCAGCTAGCAGGATTTAGATACTCACCTAGCCCTGTCTACAGGATGGGGGGGGGAAGGAAGGTCTGAGGTTTGCCCAGCCTGCACTGGGCAGGCGGGGGAGTTGATTGCAGTCCAGAATTGGGAGGATGCATTTTCCAATAGTAGCCATTTGTTTTCCTGAGCCCAACAGAGAAAGTGAGACTACATCAGTGTTAAAGGCAAAACAGGAAATCCAACACATGAAATCTTAGGTGCAAAGTTAGTCTGAGATTTGTTGACTGTGATAAACTCTAGAAATACAGCTTTAGTTAATGTTTTAAACCTTTACCAAGGTGTGAAGTGATTAGACAGCCTTGCCTATTTGTATCATATGTGTTACATTCGATTGAGCCTGTATCTTTTTAATGGAACACTGTTACACTAACAGCAGTTTGTGGCTTCCCCAGGAAACCATTGTAAATGGGACCTGTGCCCAATGGTTTTTAGCCCAGTTAAGTAAATAAATGAAATATGCTAATTAGCGCCCTATTAGCTCACAGTAGGGAGTAATCCATAGCACTTTGATTGGAAAGAATTCTGTCATCTCAGAGGCTGGTCTGTAACAGAATGTAAACTGGCCCAATTTTCCCTTTTTTACCAACCGTGGATGCAGTCAAACAGCCAAAAAGCCACTGAGCATGATTCAGGGAATATCTTGGAGTTTCAGTGAAACCTCCCTTAAGTCTGGTATAACTGCATGCTCAGCCCTGGGATTTAGCACATCCAGAAGTGTCATCTACATTTAAAATTAGAGCTGAGCATTTCTTAATTTGGTTTATTTATTCAAAGTCCCTTTAATCAGAAAGTTTTATTTCCCCTCTGACGACTGCCATTTTGAAGACGGTTCTCACTTTTTTTTTTTAATCATTGCAGATTCATATACTGAGATACTCTCAATTTTTCTGACAGAAAAATATTAAAGCTACAGCACACTGGCTAGCCTGTTGTATTTTGGTGGAAGAGAAAGGATAGGTTAAAGTAGCCCTATGTTCATAATTGCACCATTAAAACTATAAACAAATGCAATTGTATTACTCTATTTCTATCTTCATATCCTTTTCTGTATTTCAGGCTAGTTAGCAAACACCCAGAATGGTTGACTTGGCAGAGGGAAAACACTGGAGGCAGTATAGGCATTGAAGGAAAAAGCTCAATAAAAGAGCAGACTGTTTCCCAGTCTGGTCTTTTCAAAACATCTATTTTCAAAGAGCTTTGGGGCTTAAGAGGATTAGACACTATGACACATCTGTCAGGTTGCCACTGACTATGTCAAAATCTCCATCATGGTTTGAGTTATGCAATGAAGTTTAGCTATGTTACAGAGATGCTGGTAGCATATTTTCTATTCTTTATCAAATTTATATGAAAAAGTTACAGGGATTACCTGTGGATTTGCTGACTGCCATTTAAACCAAAGAAGGACCTCGATTTTCAGTCTGCTGAATATGGAGATGGTTTTAAGTGTGTTCTCCACGCTGACTTTATATCATGCTTATAATGAGACCTAACCTGAACTGAAACCATACTGCACAGATTTAGGGAATTAAAACAAATGCTGGGATTCAAACTAACACAGATTTTTGCTTCACCTAATATAAAGAGTGTATGCCTCACAGGTTTTCATTATTAATTCAGGAAAACATCACATTTATGTTTTGTTTTGTTTTGTCTTGTTGTGTTTTGTCTTTTCCTGGTGAGAAAAAAAATCTTAACTTGAAAGTTCATTAACATACTGGGCAACACATTCTTTTTTTTCTTTTGCTTACTGTAGATTCTGTCTCTATTATATCAGACTACAGGTAAAATTCAGTTCTATTAAGTACCATTAAATGCCTAGTGTCCATGGTTCTCCATGCAATTCTATTCTAACCTGTCTGAGTCCCGGAAAAGCCATTAATGCAAAAGGTGAGTGGGTGGGTCCTCCTCCTCACCATTTTTTGTCACTCTGTCTTCAAGGTAAAATAGAGGGACACTACAGAAGTTGAAACATTAATGCTGTTTCAAGGACTCAAGCAAGGTAGAATAGGATCACACTTTGATGTTTAAGCACCACTTTGCCACTTAATGTGTGAAATAGGATTTGGAACCATTTACCCAGGTGAATGCCAAAGACCAAAGCAGTATTTCAGATTTTAAAGCAAGCAAGCCAGGCCTACAAGAGGAACAAACTATTCTACTGATTATACTTTCATAAAGAATAAAAGAATGGAAGGGAGACAGACAGATCATCTATATCTATCCATATGTCTAGCATCATTCAACAGCCTTTAATGCAGCTACGTATTCATGTAGACAAAACCAAATGGCACTGTACATAGATAGCATTTACCCATCTGACAAAGGTCTTTGATGCAGTCAACAGACAGGGCCCTTTTACTGTTCTGAAGAAAATGGGTTGTCCCCTCCCCCCAAACTGCTGAACATCATTCACTCATTTACATCAAGGTGTGAAGGCAACAATAGTATATTGCTGAAAACAAAGAATCAAATACCTTTGACATCAGTAACAAGGTGAAACAGGTGCGTCTTAGCCCCCATACTTTTCAACATCTACTTTTCATGTCTGCTTCTTCATGCATTCAAGGACAGCAGTGATGCATGCCATTTGTCTTCAAACCAGACTAGATGGAGGCTTGTTTAACATCACAAGGTTTAGAGCAATAACCAAGGTGAAAGAACTGATTCTGAGAGATGTTTGCAGATGATGCAGCCTTTGTTGCCCACAGTGAATCTTCCCTGTGAAATCTCTTGGGCAGATTGTTTTAAACATGCAAGAGCTTCAGGATGGCAATTATTCTCAAGATGATTTTGATCATATACCAAAGAGTGAAAGAATCAATTCCTGTCATCACTTTAGAGGATCAATCTCTTGGTTCATTGACAGTTCTTGCTACTTGGGTTCTATGATCAGCAAGGATCTTGACCTTCAAACTTAACTGAATAACAGAATCAGAAAAGCAGCTAAGAATGTTGGTCTATTATAGAAAAGTGAATGGAATATCAGTAAAACTATCAGCTAAGGTAAGGATATGATTCTACAAAACTTGTGTACTGTCATCCCTGCTTTATGGTTCAAAAATGTGGACTATGTATGCTAGGTATACCAAGAGACTGAACAGCTTCCACATGAGATGTTCTCATAAGATTCTGAAATAAAGTGGGAAGACAGACTATCAATCACAGAAGTACTGAAGCATGCAGGACAATACACTTAGAAACACTATCAAAAAGAGGAGGTTGCAATAGATCAACCATGTCAGAAGAATGGGAAAAGACTATATCCCCAAGAATATTTTGTATAATGAGATTCAACATGGCTCTAGAAAGTGGGGTCACCCTCTATGGTAATACTACAATGTGTGCAAAAAAGGATATGAAGTTGTTCAACATCAACATAGAAAGCTGGGAGGAACATGCAGAATCCTGTCCCCTCTGGAGGACATCTGGCACTGGGTGCAGCTCAACATGAAGTGGCTTTGATCCAGAGGATGGAAGCAAAGCAAGAAAGAAGAAAGCAGCATGCTGTAACCAGGACTCCAGCTTAGCACATGTATCTGAGAAACTTGTAACAAACTGTGTGGCTCTCAAGATTCATCAAGCATCTGACTAGACTTCTCACATGTACACCATGATACAGACAACTGACAGTTGCCTATTGTAATTTAGAGTAGTTAATAGCCTTATTAGCACTTTGGGGAAGGACTGTTCATTGATATGCATATATTCTGTATACTCTTGATCAGGATCCCTAGGTGCTGCGTTAAAGAAATAGTAATATTGTCCAGTGTGTATGAAGGAAAAACTCGTTGGATTAGTGGGTTAGCGTGGGACAAAGGTTCCAACTCCCTGTTCATTTGTTTACTTTTACAACAGGGAAGTCGGGGTCTTCATTGAAAAACAAATCACAAGGCATCAGTACCTCACAGAAATATGTGGATAGGCTCTAAGGGCTGTTTATAGATCTGTACAGAATATATATATGTATCCACTGGGAATAACCCCTTTTATCATTAAAGCACATTCTGCATATGGATTTCATAGGGAAAGAACAGGACCTTGTTCTCAAATATAGAAAAAGAAACAATTTTTCACAATCAAAGGCACATGAAAGAAAGGCACATTTATGAAGACTCAGTCAGGCAGACTCTGCAACTCTCCCCTCCTCACCCAGACCAGTGCTAGTCCCAAAGGTAGTTGCATAACTACCCTCAGAGCTAGCCAAGATGTAACCCGTGCTGATGGAAATATCTGTTGCAGAGTATCCTGAAAGTGTCAGTGTACATGGTCCCTGTGTTTGGGCACATCTCTTGATTCACTACTGGAAAATGTTGAGTGAGGAAAGGAAAAAAAACCCCGGCATGAGTCACAGAAGCAGCTTTTGTTATTAGCCTTAGAGGCCAAGTACAGAGAGTCAAAAAGTCAGAGGCTGAATCGATTCAATCTTCACAGGTTAGTCTAAGCTGCGTAGATTGAACCCATAAGCAAGTGAACAGACATTCACTTTTGATTCCAGAAATGCAGCCACATGCCTGCAGTGACCCAGACAAGAAGCAAATAGCTCAAGCAAATAGCTTGGGTCAAACCTAGCTCACTCACCCTGCAAGGCAGTTTGTGGGGAGGTGCAAAGAATCCTGGGATGCTGGGAGACTGTGAGCTAACTTGAATCTGGAGGGGATCTGGGACAGAAGTTCAATAAACCAATTTAACCTAAATCAGTTAAGTCTGTTACTACATGCATCTGGGTTTGGCTTAAACCAGTTTCGGCCATTCTGAAAGTGGTTTAAGTGCATGGAACTTCTGTTGTGTTACAGATTTGAACTGGTTTCCAATCACTTATACCAGTTTGTGTGTAATTTCTGTCCC
Organism: Crocodylus porosus; assembly: GCF_001723895.1. Taxonomy (NCBI): domain Eukaryota; kingdom Metazoa; phylum Chordata; order Crocodylia; family Crocodylidae; genus Crocodylus; species Crocodylus porosus. The sequence goes on along the minus strand of NW_017728907.1, from coordinate 39,049,751 downwards.
TAGCCAGAGTACCAGAATATCCCCAGACCATCCATAATAACGGAAGTGGTTCATTGCTGGTTGGTAGATGGCCAATTTAGCATTTATCTCTTTCAGTAAATGTGGTTCAGCTATTTGAGTATCTGTTTCTGCTATGTGCATTTACTTAACCCACTGAAAAAGTCATGCAGATAGGGGAATGAACTGTGACTGCTTTTACATGTCCTCTGTTGCTGGGAGAAAACATTTCCTTGAGTCCACATATTCAAAATATCCATCTCACTTTAAGCCTGGCTTTCTGAAAGGAAAATTCACAGCCTGGCATCAGGAATGAAAAAATAGAATGAAAATCCCTATTGACACTTTAAATTAGACATGTTTGCAGGGCCACTAGAGACAGCAATTATTCCACTGCAGTTTCTACCAACGGATTACAGGGAAAATACTGACTGCTACCAGGTAATTCTACCTGCTAATTACTTCGAAAGATTCAGGTACTAAACAACTGACCTGAATGTTTTCATGGGTTCTGGGACCTATTAAAGAAAAGAACTTTAAAAAGGCACACAGTGATGTTGACAGAACTTCAGGAGCTGTTGAAAACCTATCAAAAATGTTCTTGCAGCATAATGACAGAGTTTCAGCCAGCCCCCATCTCCCCAGACATTCACATTTGCCAGCAGTTACAACAATAAGAAAAACTATATTAGTGGTGTGGCAATTTTTTTTAATGATGTCTATAAAAAACACCCACTGAGTTTTCAGTCTCTGCCAAGTGGCAAGTGCACAGTGAATTTCACTTAAGAGGAGGTTAGACAGCCTTGGGCTTCTGCCTTAAAGTGATACTTCAAAAGCACATTGTCTGGTAGGACAGATAAAGCAAAATGGAAAGGGATGGGAAGGAAGGAGGAATGGCCAGAAGGCATGCCTGCTGAACAAGACCCAAGCTTCCTCCTTAGTCAGAATGGGGCATAACAGGAAGGGTAGAAGTTAAGAGCTGCTGCTGGGACCTTGCATCACAAAGTCTTGTCCTGGTTACGTGCCTTCTCCCATCCCCTTTAGTCTGACAGTAGGAATCAGCCAGATCTCCTGAAAAGCAAATACCTCAAGCATAAGGGGAATTCTCAGGTGACACAGGGCCGTGTAATTGTCCTGTGTTATCCCCTATAGCAGTTTTGCCTGCCAAAGCCTGCTACAGTAGTATGCTCAGTTGAACAACAGCATGCACTTAAAGCACTCCGTGCTCTGGCTATGCTGGGCTACCATATGATCTGTACAAAAGTCAAAGTAGCTCTAGGTACTACTCTACGCGTATGCCAGCTGAAGTGGATGAAGGCAGCTCCAAAATTTGAAACGCAAAGATACAAAGCATAATGCAATATTACTCTTGCATACTTTTTGGACAGCACTGAAATCCTATAGGCTATATACAGAATCAGAGCCCTGAGCTGCCAAGAACTCAATAACCTAAGACTTAGCAACTTCATGAGAATCCTCTCTGTCAAAAATAGGTCATTCCTCAAGAACACAATGACTGACTATAAACCAGGGTAAATCCCAAAATAGGGGAAAGACCATTTTCTACAGAGAGCTCTGGCTGTGGAACATCCTGCACTGGAACTCCCAAAGCAAAGCAAATTGAGGTGACAAAACAAAATGAGAAGCAAAGGCCTTCCCATAGCAGAGAAGACTCTGCACATGCACCAAGCAGGGACAGAAAGAAAGAAGAAAGCAACCTGTTCTTGCACCTAAATTACACCCCATATAATATTCCCTGCCATTGTGGAAAGAGTGGAATTGTTGATTCTTTGACAGTAAACTGGAACGGTCGTTAATTCCTAGGTTGAGAACACCTAGACATTACAGTGAGGGGTGCACCACAAAATGTGATATTCACACTTCTAAATGCAAATTCCCATCCCAGGCAAATTGCTTCAGGTGTCATTAAACCACATTTTAAAAAGAAAAAATCATCTCAACCAGTTAAACAGGAAAATACAGATGTGCTCTTACACACAGGGAAAGCCTGGGCAACCCAAGACTCAAAGTCATCTTCCGCATCTATGGCCAGGAGCTCTCAGCCTCCTCCCACAGCAACAAGCTGCTGTTCTTAACCCTGTAAGAATTTGTATATAAACAAATACCGCTACAGATGTAAAGCAGACAGTTTTTTCTTGTGGAATAAAAGATGGCTTAGAAGTTTTTAGGAACCTTCCTCACATATTGCTGGAAAAGCCGATATCTCCAAATGGGCAGGCCTAACATTTCAGATTCATTGGGCACGTCTACACATGCACTTGATCTGGCCTAAATTTATTCTGGTGTAATCTACTGTGGAGTAAGCATTTTTGGGCAGGCATCTATACATGCAGAGATTAGGGAGAAGATTTTCTGTTCATCGCACCATTTCCTTCAGCCCTGCAATGGTTGCTTGCTGCCACTAGGGGGAGCTCCATGCTACAGCTGCAGCTGCCAGCACCTGGCAGCCCTCTGAAAAGCCAGCCCCTTCCTTGCCCAGGAGCAGCAGGCCAAGCACAGGGGTAGCAGATGGCATCTCTCTCCTTGGCCACTAACTCCCTGCGCTATGACTGCTCCAGCCTCTGTCCCTGGCAGCGATGACCAGCACCCCATACTCCTGCTGGTCGCTGTGCTGGCCCACCCTGCCAGCCACTACCTGGCCCACGGCCATCTTGCCCTGCCTGGCTCCCCGACGCACAGCAACCTCCTGCCTGGCTTCAGTGTGCCGTCCCAGGGCCACTGCCGTCACTGAGGAGCTGCCACCAAAAGGGGCGCTGAAAAGGGGCTCCAGGATGCCACCACCAAGGCTGCCATTGCCCTCCTGGCCTCCAGCTCCACTGCCTCTGGGACTGCTACACCAGCCAGGGCTGGTGGCTGCACATCATCCAGCAGACCTGTGACAATGAGCAGTGGCTGGACGCATTCCGGCTCACCAGGCCACCTTCTGAGATCTCCTTCAGCAGCTCCAGCCCCACCTGGAATGGCAAGACACAGGCATGTGCCCAGCCCTCCCCACAGACACCTAGCTGGCCCTCACCCTGCTGAAGCTGACTATGTCCACCAGCCTCCAGTACATTGGACACCTGTTCAGCATGGGCAAGGCCACCACCAGAGAGGCTATCCAGAGGTGTGCAGCAACCTCTAAGACTTGCTGGGGCCCACTGGGCTCCACATCCATGACCCCCTGGGAGCTTGGGTTCCCCCAATGCATCGAGGCCCTGGATAGACCCACATCCCCATCACCTACCCCACCCATGGAGACCAACCGTATTACAGCCACAGGAGATTTGACTCCATGGCTCTGCAGGTTGTCATAGATCACCATGGCACATTCATGCATGTGAGCACCAGCTGGGTGGGCAGCATCCACAACACCCACGTTTCACATCTTTGGCCTGGCGGGCCTGGCATAGAGTGGGTGCTTCATGCTGGGGGTGCCAGACCTGCAGCTGGGCACTATCATGGTTCCATTCCTGTCCACTGGGAACACAGCCTACCTGCTCCTGCCCTGGCTAACACAGCCCTACACCACCCACCTGGACCCTTGCCAGGTCCACCTTTAACCAATGCCTGGGCCCTTGAGGAGTGCACCGATACCCTCATGGAGTGCACCTTTGGCCACCTAAAGGGATGCTGCCGCACCCTCACCTCCCACCTCCAGTTCACCAAGGACAACCTCCCCAGTGTCCTATCACAGCCTGTGTGCCACAACATCCAGAGCTCTTCTGCAAGGCCTGGGTGGAGGAGGCACAGTGGGCAGTGGGCAGAGGACACCTGGCAATGGGAGTACCACCTGCAGTGGCAGTGGCAGGCCCCCACGAGTGAAGGCCCATCATGCCCCCACACCCCAAAGACCCCCCAGCAACTCCCAGCAGCTGTGAAGCACCCTGCTGACCCCCAACACAGCCAGAGATAAGCAGGGCCAGTGAAGGGAGGGGCTAGTGTAGATCCACTGCAGGGAGGCAGCTGAGAAGAGCCGAGGAGGGTCTCGCCCTGCCCTGGCTCCTACTTGGCCCAGCCACCCAGGGAAAGTAAAGAGGTGGAAAGGGTACCTACCAGTCCCTCTCTGGTGGGGCAGGGTCCCCCTAATCCCTGGGCAGGGACCCCCTCTTGCCCGGGAGCAGGGTGGTGCCAGCAGCGGGCCCACTGCTCATGCGCACAGTTTAAAAGGGCCCGCCAATGGAAAAAAGCCTTAGTTTGGCCCCAGGAGCAGTGAGAGATGCACGGGTGAAGGCCTGTTATGCCCCTGCACCCCAAAGCCCCCCCAACAACTCCCAAAAGCTGCAGAGAGCCCAGCCAACCCCCAATACAGCCAGAGGTAAATGGGCTCATGGAGGGAGGAGATAGCATTGATCAGCTGCAGGGAGGCATAGATCAGCTGCAGGGATCTAAACTGGGCCTGCCAGGGGATGCGGGGAGTACTGCCACTGCAAGCCCGCTGGGCAGTTTTTGTAAACCCAGCAAGCTAAGGCACTCAAGAGAACCCACCCCACCCCAGCCCCAGAGTGATCTGTAGGAAAGGCAAGGGCCCCAATGGGACACTTGCATGCCTGTACACCAATGCCAGGAGCCTGGGGAACAAACACAAGGAATTGGTCCTCATGCTAAACCAAAAGAATTACGATCTCATAGGGATAATGGAGACCTGGTGGGACTTTGCCTATGGCTGGGCTACAGGTATAGATGACTATACCTTGTACAGGAGAGATTGTGTGGGCAAAAGGGGCGGGGAGGGGAGGGTAGCTCTCTATGTCAAGGAAAGCTATGTATCCCTGCAACCTGACATTGGCACCCAGGGGGACAATTGGAGATTGTCAAAATCCATGGTGAACAAGGCACAAGGGACACAATGGTTGGGGTCTACTGCTGACCTCCTAGCCAGGATCAAGAGCTTGATCAGGAATTCACCAGGGAACTAGCTGAGACTGTACACTCCTGGTGCATGGTTGCCATGGGAGATTTCAACTACCCTGATATCTCATGAGAAGAGAACTTGGCCACATCCAAATGGTTGCAAAACTTCCTCGTATGTATGGATAAGCTCTATCTAACTCAAGAAGTCTATGGACCAAGGAGAGGCAAAGCGCTTCTCAACCTGGCACTGGCAACAGTGGATGACTTAATTAGCAACCTAATGATCAAAGAGAAGCTGGGAGACAGTGACCATGAGCTGATCACCTTCACCATCCACTGTAAAGCAGCAAGTCAGTCAGCAAAGCACAAGTCCTCAACTTCAGGAAAGCGGGCTTTGACAAGTTCAGGGGGGTTGTTGGCATGGCCCTAAGGGACCATGACCCAAAGGGAAAGGGAGTTCAGGAAGAGTGCTTGTTTCTCAAGGGAGTGATCCTGAAAACACAAGCAATGTCGATCCCATCTTGGAGGAAAGGCAGGAAAAGGACCCAGCAGTCTCTGCAGGGAACTAGTGGACCTCCTTTGTCTATAAAGAAAGGCCTATAATGGATGGAAAGCTGTATCCACCCCAAAGGAGGAGTACTCTGCACTGGTCTGGTCCTGTAGGGAGTGAACCAGGAAAGCAAGGCTGCGACTGAACTCCAACTAGCTACACATTTCAAGGACAATAAAAAGTCCTTTTTTAGATATGTGGGGAGCTGGAGGAAAAGCAAGGGTAGCAATGGACCCCTGCTAAACTATATGGGTCAACTGACAACCGACACCCAGGAAAAAGCCAACCTCCTCAACAAGCATTTTGCATCATTTTTTCACCAGCCCCAAGGGACAGCCCTGCCCAATACAGTACAGGACAGCCAGGGCAAGGGAGAACTATTATTCTACATCAATGTTAAACATGTGAAGGAATACCTTGAGAGGTTGAACACCTTCAAGTCAGCTGACCCAGACAGCTTACACCCCAGGGTACTTAAGAATCTGGCAAGCATCATAGCTCGGCCACTGGCATGGATCTTCAAGAACTCATGGTGCTTAGGCGAAGTGTCCAAGGATTGCAAGAAGGCCAATGTGGTGCCTATCTTCAAGAAAAGGAGAAAAGTAGATCCGGGGAACTACAGACCCATAAGCCTGACCTTCGTGCCCAGGAAGATCTTGGAGAAAATCATCGAAGAGACCATTCTTGACAAAGTGGCTGAAGGTAACTTCTTGAGGCATAGCCAGCACAGGTTTCTTGTGTGGCAGTCTTGCCTGACCAATTTCATCTCCTTCTACGACCAGGTGACATACCACCTGGACAAGGTAGAGGAGATTGACGTCATATATCTTAACTTTAAAAAAGCTTTTGATCTGGTATCCCACAATCATCTTATAGAAAAACTGGTCAATTGAGGCCTCGGCTACATCACAGTCCGCTGGCTGGGGAATTGGCCTCAAGGCCGGACCCAGAGAGTGGTACTTGATGGAAGTCAATCATTGTAGTGCACCATGACCAGTGGGGCCCCCCAAGGCTCCGTCTTTGGGCCTATCCTTTTCAACATCTTCATTAATGATGTGGACATTGGTGTCAGCAGTGGACTGGCCAAGTTCGCTGATAACATCAAACTTTGGGGTAAAGCATCCACACCCAAGGACAGGATGGTGATCCAGGCTGACCTTGACGGGCTCAGAAAAAGGGCAGATGAAAACCTGATGGCCTTCAACTCTGAAAAATGCGAGGGGGGGGCTGTACTCCATCTTGGGAAGAAAAACCCGCAGCATGCTTATAGGCTTGGCAATGCTATGCTTGCTAGCACCATGGCCAAAAAGGACTTCGGAGTCATGATTGACCACAAGATGAATATGAGCCATCAATGTGATGTTGCAGCCAGCAAAGTGAGCAAAACTCTGGCTTGTATCCATACATGCTTCTGAAGCAAATCCCAGGATGTCTTCCTCCTGCTGTACTCGGTCTTGGTGAGGCCACAGCTGGAGCACTATATCAAATTCTGGGCTCCACAATTTAAAAAGGGTGTGGAGAAGCTTGACAGAGTCCAGAGGAGAGCCACACACATGATCAGAGGGCAGGAAAACAGGCCTTATGCTGAGAGGCTGAAAGCTACAGGACTCTTCAGCCTGGAAAAGCGCAGGCTCAGGGGGGACCTGGTGGCCTATAAGTATATAAGGGGTGTACATCAGGATCTGGGGGAATGCCTTTTCACCAGAGCACCCCATGGGATGACAAGGTCAAATGGTCACAAACTTCTCCAAGACCATTTTAGGCTAGATGTAAGGAAGAGCTTCTTTACCGTCTGAGCCCCTAAGACCTGGAACACATTGCCACCAGAGGTGGTGCAAGCGCCTACTCTGGATTCGTTTAAGTCAATTGGACTTTTATCTTGCTGGGATCCTGTGACCCCAGCTGACTTCCTCCCCCTGGGGCAGGGGGCTGGACTCAATAATTTTCCGAGGTCCCCTCCAGCTCTAATGTTTATGAAATCTATGAAATATAGATGCGTGCACTTACTGTGCAATAGACTAAGCTAATGCTCAGTAACACGTCTTGTGCAGACATGCCCACTAAATCTGAAATGGGTAAAGAACTTCCTTAATTCCTCTGGTGTCCAAACATGGCAGAAAACACACCCTTCAATACAAGAGAGAATAGAGCAAGGGCATAGATTCGCTCCTTACAAAAAACCCTATCATCTTTGAGTAGAGTCTTGAGCTTCCCCAGTTAAGTCTCTCCCCGACCCAGTTGCCATCCCAAATTGTTCCTTGATGTTTTCAGACTCATGTCTTTGCATGATGAAGTCATATCACAGACCCTGTGTCAAATACTTCAAACAACTGATCCAGAGTCTTCAGAGACATTAACTGTGTTGTATAGCTCCCTAATATACGGCTTTACGAGCACTCGTGGTGCTCTGGTGTGGTGCCAGAGTTCTGGAAGTGGCCCAATGTGGTTCCCATCTTCAAAAAGGGGAGGAAGGAGGACCCAGGAAACTATAGGCCAGTTAGTCTTACCTCGAACCTGGGCAAGCTTTTTGAG
>NW_017728907.1:39034584-39041053 GCF_001723895.1 Crocodylus porosus | reverse complement strand
TAGGCTAGATATCAGGAGGCGCTACTTCACTGTCAGGGCGGCTAGGATCTGGAACCAACTTCCAAGAGAAGTGGTGCAGGCTCCTACCCTGGGGATCTTTAAGAGGAGGCTAGACAAACACCATGCTGGGGTCGTTTGACCCCAGTACTCTTTCCTGCCATGGCAGGGGGTTGGACTCGATGGTCTGCTCAGGTCCCTTCCGACTCTAGAAACTATGAAACTATGAAATATGAGAAAATACCATGGATATTTTCTGAATAAAGGTTTTCCTGATTTTATCCAACAGAGAGGCCAGCCCAGAAAAGTCTTATGCACACTTCACATCTCTTCCTTCAACAGACCAAAATATAAAAAATTATCATTGTGATTATGATTATTAAGGGAACAAACAAATACGGACTGCTAACCAAGCCAATGAAAAACTGCACTTATTACAGCTTGAGCTGCCTGGTTACCTGAGGAGTACGCCTAAATAAAATGAGCAGAGTAAACAACTGCACAAATTAATATGCTCCAAGCTACACCGGACCAATCTCATTTTTCTGAGTCAATAAACAAGCTAAGCCAGCCACATTTCCCTACAAAGAGCACCTACCAGGCTGACTGCAGTGGAAGCAATTTCCTACTGGATTCCCCAATTATCAGCATTATTAAACATTTTTCCCCTCCAAATGCCAACCATCTTTTCCTATCAAGCTGGCAGCATTTACTGACATACTGGTTCTCCAGCCAGAAAGGTGACCAGGTGGCCAAATCACAGCACTCACTGGAATCAGATATTGTAGCAATTCTACAGATTCTTCAGGTTAGCAGTGTGAAGAATTTAGTAGCACTACATGGGAGACTGACTCAGTCTACTACCTCCTGAGCCAATATACAACTCTTGATAATGAGGCACAGTGGCAGCACCTGCCCTCTGGCTCTGCACCTACCCAGAGGTGCAAGTGTTTTTATGGCAGAAGAGATTTCATAAAACTTGGTATTGAGAGTTGTTCTTTCCTAGCCAATTCCCAGATCCAGCAAGTTCTTTAACCTTGTGAGCAGTGTTCAGCAGGGGAGGAGTCATGCTGAAGACAATGATTATGTGCTGAAAGTTAAACCAGCACTTCAATACCTTGCTGAATTGGGGGCCTAGCTGCCTCTTCTTGTGTCCACATCCATCCCCACCCCACCACCCCTGAAGGTGGATGCTTTACTTTTGTATGCTGCAAGGGCTCAGGCACACTGACTGCATGCAGTGTAGGCATATAAGCCAGGCGCAGTGCACTAGAGTAACGTCAAGCATAAAAGGTGAAAAAAATCAAGATTTGAAAAGAGTATCTTTGATTATCAAGTCTGTTTATTTGCTTCTCTTCTGAAGACTTAATATATAACTCTGGCAATTTGGAGAGCACCACATAAGCATGTAAACACAAGACTGGGAACCAGGAATTCCCAAGTAATAACGTTGCCTATTGTCTTCATGATTAAGGGAAAATCACTACATTTCTCAGCTCTTGGTGCCTCTTTGTAAAAGGCTAGCTCCAAGAATATTTCAAATATTAACCTTTGTAAAGCACAGCAAGTAAAACATCATTTTAAATTCTTATTGCCATTTCATGACCACCCATGTCACGGTCATCGTTGAATCAGCCCTGTGTTACACATCTCATTTTCCATATGCAACCAGAAGAAAGTTCAGAAAGAGGGCAAGGATGCAACAAGGAAAGTCCTTTCCCTTACCACCAAAGCATGGAATTTCTCCTTACTATGACAGTTACTCTCCTATAATTATCATTTTTATTTCACAAAATACACCTCACAAAGAAAGATTTGTTGAAAGATAGGAAGCAAGGGGGAAAATTACCCACTGATTGTTTAGCTTGGAAAAGTATATAAATAGACATGAAAAATGAAAATGTCAAGAAGGAGGGCAATTTAAAAAAAAGGAATGTACCCTGCATCTTGTTTCCATCCTCAGAGGTCTGGTAATTGTTAGGCTGATACAGCCATATTTGGTCAGAGCTCCCAGTGCACTGTAGCATGTTCATTAGTACTCAGTGGATGACAGACAGAATAACTATTTTTACACATAGTTGGCATGTACATGCTTTGGAGTTTCCTGATTCCTCTTTGAGTACTGACATGCCAAGACATGGGGAGATGAAAATACAGCTTTAATTCAAATAGTCCCCTCCTATTTTTCACACACTATTCTAGTCAGCCTGCCTACTACAGTAAGGGTTTTGCTCACTTCAGGAAGGAGCCACCCCACCCCATCACAATGATGACCATTTGTCAAGGAGGCAAATAAAGTTTTATCGTCTTCTTTATATAATGTCTTGCTCATCCTGCCTTGCAGTAACATTTCTTGGCCAAGAAGGGCAGGGTAGGAATTGCTTTCGGGCTCATTAGTACTGCTCCTAACTCAGCTACTGCTAAGCATCCTTTTGCAGTCACTCACGTAGCCTGTCCCAGACAGTAAAGGCAGGCAGCCATCACACTTTGTAAAGCTGTGTACCTGTAATGAATATCTGAAAACAACTGACTTGCATGTCTTTAACGAAATATCTTGTTCAAGCAGGTAATCCCCTGCCTGGGTTGTGGCTTTCCAGAAGTTAGACCCCATTAGAGTCAGAAAGAAGGTATGCAGGAAGGCCAGCACTGCAGGGGTCTGACACCATAGACATTTTACCTAAAGAGATTTTCACTATCCCTGCCTCAATGAGCACAGGTCCCCAAACCCAGGTCGTGTGTGGCAGCACAAGCACACTACCTACCTGATTAGCTCTTTACTGTTATAGCTGACTTGTAGAAACTAAAATGGTTCCAGTGTGCTCAGTGTATTAATAATGCATTGCAACATTTCCTGCTGCTCCAATGTGCAGCAGGAAAAGGCCTGATGCTTTATGCATCTTATTAGGTGTGGATTATGCACTGGTTATCATCACTCTGATATTAGAAGCCAATCACAGCAACTCTCTTCCACCGTAGTAACAGAACACACCAAGACAAATTTCTTTGTGATTCGCAGACATATTTTTAAAATGAACATTGATTTGGGGTCCCCCATTCAAGACAGGCAGGGATTGATTTTTAGAGATAACGAACACTCTTGGCTCTCATGGACTTTATCTGGAGCATTAAGTCTTCACCTCGAACTCAGTCACTCTGAGAATCAGGCCCAAGATGTCCTAAGCTGAGAACCTAAAGACAGGTTGTGTTTGTCTGTACTTGGGCCAAACAGTGCTGCAGCAACAAGCTGAAAAATGAGAATAAAATCGCAATTGCTCATTTGCATCACTACTTTGAAGATCACAGTATCCATCACATGAATGGGTTCATGAGTGACTGGTGCCTCCTGAATCTGAGGGGGCACCCGCAGAAGTTGCTGACCCTGTCAGAGGGGCACCAGGCCCATCGACAGCATTAGTGTTGGTTGTCAGGGTGGCACATGCACCACCACGCACCCCCCTGCATTCCCTACCAGTCGCCTATGAATGGGTTGTAGTTGGCTTACTCATGTAAGTATTCTCTAAATTCTCTTTAATTTTCACATTTTTCTATAGATCTTTTTTATGTATAGCAATGGGGTTTTGCAGTCATAAGCACATTCAGGCACAACTGAAAACTATTCCAAATGCAAACAGCTAAGGTGATATAGAGGAAGGTTAGATAAGCAGACAGTTTCCTGATCAATCTAGAATTAAAGGCATACAGAAACAAGGCCGGTACCTGAAAGTGTTAAAAACAACAAAAATAAAAGTTCTTTATTTTCACAAAAAACACTAACAATTTGTTGAGCAAAGTAAAGAGGGTCACTGATTAGAGAACAGAAATGGATACACTTCCATTAGGATAGAAGACAGAATATTCATTTAAATCAAAAGTTTTAGTATTTCTTCCATTTTAAGATGTCTGAGAAATGTTTGCTTGCTTCTGTTTTGTGAAATACTTGCATTTTGTTTTACTGCTTGAATGGGAACTAGTTAAATAGGTGACCTGATTATTACTGGTAAGGAGACCCAGAACCGATTTTTACTGGTAAGCACAGAAAGTCCAAGCAAATAATGATGTCAGTATTGCAAACACTCAGTTTCTGAATTTTAGATGGACAGGAAAGTCCTCGACTTACAACGTTTTGAGTTGCAATATTCTGCACTTATAACACGTATAAATTAACACTGTTTCAACTTTCTGACATTAGTTTCAACTTTACAACACTTGATCTGACGCAACACCACGTCAGTGGATAAGTTCGCTGTGTCACCCATCTCCCTGGAGAACATCTGTCCAAACTTCCTTGGACACTTTCTTTAAGCAAGCAGACAAGACTCCAGAAAAACTGGCAGCCAAGACTCCTGAGAAGACTCCAGCCAAGAACCCTTCAAAAAGTCCAGAAAAGTCACCTCAAAGAAGTCCTTCCAAATCAATATGATAGCTATTTACAATATAAATACATTAATGTAGCTATATTACTCATCTATGATTGATTAAGTACAAAATTCTGGGTTATTTTTGGTGAAAATGGGGTATCGGGCTTGGTTCAGGAACCAATCCCCCATTTATAACACTGTTTTCTATGGGAAAATCGGTTCCAAGTTACGTTTTGACTTAAGACACAGTTTTCAGGAATCAATTGCGTCATAAGTCTGAGGACTGCCTGTATTTTTACTTTTTGTTGGCAGTGTGGTGATGCAAGCTGAACATTAAAATGGAGCCAGATTTTTTTTTAAATCCTGTTAAACAGTTGTCTCCAGTTGGCAACTCTTTGAGCTGTTAAAGACATTTATTGTGGGAAAGTAAAACAAGCCTGGGAATTTCAACAACTGTAGCAAAGAGCTACAGTTCATCTAGCTGGGTTACTGCTTTAAAGGCAAATGTTTCCAGTTCAACTTTTCATCTTATTGTGCAAGGAGATAAACATTGCAGAACCAGGAGGCAAAGCTCTTAATTCCCTTGAGCAATAGGCTAAATTCCAGTTCAAAAATTTGCAGCATAAATTATGGCTCATTATGACTTACAGCTTCCCAGTGCTGTAGCAAGCAAGTAGCAACTGGCTGTAGGTTTATAATATCCCACCAACAATCAATATTCTGTGTACTCCTTGTAATGTGCTGTTAGCAGGCAAATCCATTTCTGCTCAGTGGAGGGGGAATAAGGGGGGCTGTGCAGGATGACTAGCACTGTCTGCACTCTCTCTAGGAAATAAACACAAAAAAGCTGCCAGCACCCACAGCTGTTAATTTCTTCTACTCAAGAAATATGAAAGGACAAGGAATATACGCTGTAAATTGTGCCCCAGCCTGGAAAGCTAAGTGCAGCTACACTCTTTGCCACTGACAAGTCTACGGTGTGATTTGTTAATAGCCTATGGGTTTATGAAGAGGCAGGGGGAGATGGGGAAAGAGATCTCCAGGTAATTCACAGTCAGAGATGCAGCTGGCAGCCTCTCATTCTGTGTATTACATGATCGTTCATAAGCATGCAGCCTGCATCAGAATGTTTCTTCCCTTAAGGTGCTATGTGTATAGTAAAAGTTGATCCTTGCTTGCGCTCAAAGAGCATACTAGGCTCTCACTCACCCAAGCCTCAGCCACTTACATAGACATAAAAAATAAAACATACACAGACAGGCACTTTTAGGGGCCTGTAGCAGGACACGAAGATGCCTGCTACTCTCAGAGCAGAGGCACAGGTGTGGGTTGCTAGGGCAACCGCTGGGGAGTCAGCTGACAGGAAGGGGCAGGGCCTGGCACATATAAACCCCAGGAGCGAGGCCAGAAGGGCAGTTCTCCGCTAGCAGCCAAGGGAGAAGGAGCTCTGCCAGAGCAAGCAGAGTAGAGAAGCCTGACGGCACAAGCAGCTTCTGTTCACAGATACGGGGTGGAGAATTCCCTGGTAGGGATTTGAATGATGGTTAGCCAGACAGCTTAGATTTTATGTTATAGCCCAGGGGCTTGAGTTTTCTGTTTGCAGTTTTATAAAACCGGAGGACCAAGTGAGGCTATTAGTGGTTGGAGGAGGCCTCATAGGGGCTCCACGGTAGCTTGGGGACCCTGGTGCCAGAGAGGGCGCGGCATTTTGGGGTGCACTGACCTCAGCCCCAGAGCAAGTGAAGGCAGCGAGGAGCCCCAGCGGGGCAGCAGAGTGCCAGGAAGGCACAGGACGAGATAGGGTGGTGGAAGCCCAGGGAAGTCAAGGAGAGGGCAAATTACAGTAAGGTCCAGATCAAAACAACATCAGTACCATCTGTGAGGCTTGGGCTGCGGTGTAGGGGAGGAAAAAGAGCCACAGGTTGCGCCCCCTGGCACGGGGGCAAATAAAATGGGTAGCCTCCCACTAATTACATCTATTAATTAATCAATTAAGATCAAGGGACAGCAAGGCAGGCCCTATGAGGAGAGGCTACGGGACCTGAACCTGTTCAGCCTCCAAAAGAGAAGGCTGAGGGGGGATCTAGTGGCCTGTTACAAACTAGTCAGAGGGG
>NW_017728907.1:38999092-39034421 GCF_001723895.1 Crocodylus porosus | reverse complement strand
CGGACTAGATGATCTGCTCAGGTCCCTTCCGACCCTACAAACTATGTACCTATAAGGCATGGCAGGCCAGTAAGCAGGCAGTTGGCCCGTAACAGGAGGGTGGAGTCACCAATAGAAAGACTCTAACAGAGGTGCTCCTGTCACAGGGCCCAAACTGAACTTTTCCCACAACTGTCACAGTCAGAAGTTGCTTGCTACGCAAGCCTGAACTGGGATCAGAGAGTGCCACAGCCTGCTAGCAGAGAGGACCACACAGGCCTCCCACATCCATTCTTTGCCAAATGCAGATTAAGGTCTTAAGGAAGTCTCACCCAAATTTTTTTTGACCTATCAATGTGAACTCTGTACAACTGCTTTGCTTAATGAACAGTTTCCCTAATTTATGCTTCAGGAGCACCCACATCTGTGTCAATAATGGATTTTCAGTTTGCAGAAGAAGTTCTGCAGCTGTGCTGGAATGGGATTATTAAAGCCTCAGCCTTAAGATTTGATTGAAATCTCTGCTGTGGCTGAGCCTGAATGAACTAGGATCCTTACCATCCAGCCACATAAGGGGTCAAGGATGGGGACTATGTTCACAAGCCTAGGGTGGGATATACTAATAAAATAAAATGGGAGCTTGGAAGTCACACACGACTCGTATTGTGAAATAAGCAACAAAAGACACAGAAGATCACTCACCACATGTCACTTCTAGTGATTGTGAAGAGACGGGAAAATCTGCAGGGTCAGGATAACTTAAAAATTCAGAAGCATTTGATCATCCGCATAGTTGGACAACTGACCATAAGGTTTAAGAATTTCATAGACTCATGTCATTAAAATGGACCAAGTTCCCACATATTATTGCCTACACCTTTTCTAGTTAGAAAGGGATGATATATTGACTACAGTTTCATATTTAGGTGTCTGTGCAGACATACCAGCTGTCATAGATCCACAAGCAGAAATGCTCTAGAGGACGGACTCTGGCTCCCCTGAAGGTAGATTGTGGGGGAGGAGGTGCTGTGTCCAGTGTCCTGGAGCCAGTGACCATTGGGGGGTGGCAAAGGACAGCCCCATGTGAGGAGAGGGGGACTAGACATCCCCAGCTCAGGGAGCTAGCTGTGGCTGAGGGCTAGGTGGTAGCCTGCACATAGCATAAAGATATGGTCAGTTTTGGTTTACCATAATCTGTTGCCAAAGCATTAGATCACTTTCTTTTGTTAAACAGGTTTCTCTTGCTTTATGCTGTACATGCGTTCCTAGGGAGCCCACTTTACATTGTAACAAATAGGGATATTGTACTGTCAACTGTACTGACCCCCAGACCCATTTCTGCCACTTTTACCAGACAATTTTGGTACTCACCGACAGTACACACAAGTGCAGGGTGGTGGTGAATGTTAAACTAGTGGGATGCTTAGAAGCCATAATGGGGATGGCAACTACAGCAACGTGTCACAGACAATAAGCGAGGAGCACCGAGCCACACAGGAGACTTATTTTGGTGCATGTCACTCCCACAATGCACTGCACAAAGTAGCGACTGCAGGCTTCCACCACACTGATTGCATAAGAGTGAATTTACCTCACACATCATTCATTTTGGTATAAAAAGGGTAATCACATAAGAGCAGATTTGCACTTACATAAAGGGAGGGAATCCTGTACTATTTGTTCTGTCTTGTAATAAACACTTTTGTTTTTCTGTTACTTTACCGAAGTGCCTGTGGTAAATTGTGGTTTCTGGGCAAATGAATAACTGTTCAGCAAAGTGAGGGACCAATAAGCTTACGCAGAACCCAGGGTGCATCCCTGGGAGTGTGCCAAACCCCTTGGATGCCGGGGCACTATCTTAGGCTGTGAAGCTGTCAGCACTCAAGCTCTGCTGCTCGAGCCGGGTCCAGGGGCCTCGAGGAAGCCTGTTTGAGGCAGGAAATGGCTGTGGCAATCCCATACTCAGTATGGATTCCACACATCGACCTCAGCATAACGAAGGGCTTCTGTTTTGCTGGAAGCACTGCTCTGCGTTATGCAAATTATTTACCATGAAACTCAGGCAATTTCAGGTTTCTTGTTAAAAGTAAGAACTGCCGCCCTTCTTTCCTTCCATAACCTTTCACGCATACCATCTACCAGTCATTCGGAACAAGCTGAAAAGTCACTTGAATGGAGTAGGTCATGCAAGCATGACAGGTGGAAGTAGG
The DNA here is from genome assembly GCF_001723895.1 of Crocodylus porosus. Classification (NCBI taxonomy): domain Eukaryota; kingdom Metazoa; phylum Chordata; order Crocodylia; family Crocodylidae; genus Crocodylus; species Crocodylus porosus. Next base: position 39,032,232 of record NW_017728907.1, on the reverse strand, counting down.
ATAAACTTCATCAAGTTAGCATTCAGGAGAGTAGCAGTGCTATCCGACAGAATTCAAGATTGTGTTTTGCCAGAACTGGAATTAAGGTGGAGAAGATATTCTTCACACCTCCCAAAAACTCCCACCGCGTGGAGTTATTGGCACAAACTGCAATATGAAAATGGCCGGTTGCTGGTGGGTGAGCAATCCCTAATACACAGTCTATAAACCATTCTCTGATTCTCCAGGCTGAGCGGGAAGGAAAAAAGGACAAAAAAAGAAAGAAAGCAAATAAACTCTACACACTACAAAGATAATAAGCTTCTACTTGAAAAGAACACCTCTGTAGGATTTCAGCCAAAAAACAAAAGGGAAGTTAACCTGTACATGTGAGAAGTACATTGCCGATTGTAAAGTGCTGAAATAGCTTGCTCAAATTGCCTTGACCCAGGAAGTGATCTCTGATCTCAAAATTGTTGAAGCTAGAAAACACCATTGTCTTAAAAGAGCAAAGCAGACAGTTCCGTAAAAATAATTAGTGGAGAAGATTCTTAAACCTTTTACATAATAGCAGCTCTCATAATGCTGATGAAGATCCCCTCACGGCCCAACGTAGCTTTTCACTTTTACTCTGGCTGAAACAGGTAAACACCATAGCACCAATTAAGGAAGCCACTTGTTTACAGAACACTCCAAATCTATGGCAGTTAAGAGGATTAATTGTTTTTATGTATATAACATTTCAGCATAGGAGATTAAAGACAAACCACCCTGTTACACACAGCTAACTTCAATTAACCTATCTGCTCTTCCCAAATATTTTTTATAATAAAAACAGGCTGCTGGTCTTAATTTGGACCCTGATCCTAATAGGTAGATGTCAACAGAAACTCTCACCTATTGTCAGAACAGAGACATAGGTTAAAGATCATACAGAGGGAGTTTTCTTTTACAACAAACTGTAAAAACATTACTGGAATAGTAAGTCGGCAGCAGCAGCTGCTTGGTGGTTTCGTCCTTCTAGAGAGCGGAGGTTGAGATCTGCAAAGCCACCTCGGGGAATTCTGATGACAACTGAGCATCCAAACGTCTGAAGCAGCTTGGAAAACATCGGGCATAATTTGAAATATGAACATCTAACCTACACCTCTAATGCTGATGAAGTGATAGGAAATAATCCTTGTTTCTATTTTCTGCATCTCTCCAATAATCCTGTTGAAGTAAATGCTTTATGTACCATAGTGATTTACATCCTTGCATTAAGCCACCCCAAAAATTTTAGTTTTTCAATTAGGATATCCTTTCATAATTAATGAGACAGAAGGTCTTCAGTTTTACAGTTAATTCCACAAAGTCAGAACCTTGAATGAATATTTACAGGACTCTGAAGAGACCAGGCTCAGTTTCTGACTGTACAAAGCTCACCACAGGAGCATGACGTATTACACACATTTTAATATCAGGTTTAACTCTGATTTAATGCTGCTTAAGCTAGGCCTTGTCTACAACAGATGTTCTTCTTCAAATTTCCCTGTGCTGCTGCTGCTGTGATGTGTGGAGTGCCAGGATAGACACGGTGCTGCAAACTGTCAGTGTTTTAAACATCATGTTCTGAGCAGGATTAGATGACACAACAGTTAAAATGTTGGCATCCTCTCTGCATTAACAGTCCCGTCATTGCTTGCCCCCATGGAGTTGTGCCAAACCGAATGCAGCAGTCGGAGTCTGAAGAAAGATTCCAGCATAAACGAGGTTTTAAAAGTGCCCTTTCCACTGCCGCGCAAGAGCAGTGCCACTGACTCCTGGAAAGACGCTGTAGTCTGCCACTCTTAATCCTTCATATTTTCCAGCCTTTAAACTAGAGTTTGTCCTCCAGAAACCCGCAAGGTGTCATAATCCAAGTCCCAGATTCAGCACAAGATGTGATAGTTTCTATACAAATAGATACCACTGATAGCTGTCACACTGTGTGCCTTCCCAATAAACAGCAGGCTAATTATATGCCAATTAGGTAACAAAGAAGAGTCACATAGCAAGACTAAACCTCATATTTCTAGCTCTCCTGCCAAATATTCCACTAGAAATGTTTTGAAACACACACACATGCATCAATCTTAACCTGAAAAGTGCCTGTGTTAGAAAAAAATTACCTTCTTCCTCAATAGATCTGTTCTCTATGTGCATTCAGAGCCATATCTACTGACTTCAGGGACAAAAATAAGATTTTACTGCTTTTACTCCGGTTAGCCCTGTAGAGACAATTAACCTAGCAAAGTGAGAGAGAGCTGTAGCTTGTTTTCCTCCTTCTGAATCATCAGCAGAATTGTTTACTAAGTTTAGAAACTTCCAGTCAGTCACACCTGTGCAGCCTCATTGGGTTTACACAGGTGTAGGTGATGACAGAATCTGGCCTGCTAAATCTTTATTATTGGCAATGTTTCTCTAGAAAAAGCACGGCTTAACTCACCAATGAGGTTTGCAGGACTGCCAATCTAGAAAACAGCTCTCCTGTCCTGTTGACTCCCCGTTGGTTTCTACTGAGAAAGCCTCTGTTTACTGGTTCTGGAAGGAATCCCATTACTTTCTGCCCAATAACAGCAACTGTTCAGGCATTTTGCCACTGGGTACTATCCACAGCCCCAAGCTGAGCACTCAATTCAATAGTCGTTTGACTAGAGAAAGATTATAGTTAATATAAAATTCCTAAATATTCATTGAAGCACACCCTGCACCAAGGTCCAAGGCTGCTACTCTATCCCCTGCGTTAGGCTTATGCTGCCTCTCTGTCATACCTGATGAATATCTAATCAGTCTGTGCAGAATGGAGTAGCTGCAACAGGACAGACAGCCCCAGCATAGAGCTTATTTTAGCCTGGACACTCTTATCAGAGATATGGGTCCAAGTTCTGTCAGGCAGAAGAGGGATTTGAATTTGGGTTTCCCACCTACTCTAATCACCACAGTGTTGGGAAAAGGAATGCTACTGCCATTTTGTTCAGGCTGCAGCCTGATGAGTGCGTTCCTGAGCATTCATAATAGAAGGGGCTCCATACATTTGTTGATTAGGGGGAAGCCCACTTACTTTGGAAATCCCAACATTGCATATCAGCTAGCTAGGAGACCCTTCCCTCAGACCAGTGTTTTTAACCTTCTTAGGCTCAAGGTACCCTTGGACAAACTCAAGGCACCCCTCAGAAAATACCAGCTTTTAATTTTCCAGTAGTCAAAAAAATAAGTGAAAGCAATTCTTCTGTTGCAAAGCACTCAGACTACAGCAGGTTAGACAGTTTTAAACACTATAGATTCCTATTTGAAATTTCTGGGTTTATCATGTGAATCATGTTTGCACAACTAATGGTGCTAATATTGCATCGCACCCTGCAACACCCTTGAAAGGATCTCAAAGCTCCAGGCTCCAGGCTGCCACAACACCCTGGTTGAGAATCATTGTCCTAGACAGTGCTGGACATGCTCAGAAGCAGACTTTTAGGCAAACAGAAAGCAAAACCTGGACTAGACACCTTCACGATCAGGAGCTTTGGGCATAGCTATATAAAGTGGCAGTTCTTTTGTAGATCTAGTTCCACATCCTCATGCTATAGCCACTAGGGCTGTGTGAAACAGCACCGTTCTGTTTTGACTTCTGTTTCAGTGTTTCAACGGGACAGTGTTTCATTTTGAGTTTCCTTTCATTTTGAAACCCTGACTCAGGAGGCACCAGGCACCCATGGTTTCGTTGAAACTCTTTTTGCTGTTTCGACTGTTCGCCCATAGGCTGTAATGGGGAAGCACAAAACTGCCTAGCTTTCTTGCCTGCATTGCATGCCAGCCTCTGGTTTCTTTACTATTCCTTCCATCCAGGACCAGGAGACACACCAACTGCAAGTGCTTCCTCAGCCTGACAAAGGGTTTTTCAATGCAAAAGCTGGCATCCCAGGCAGCTAAGCTGAGCTCACCTGGAGCGTCACAATTCCACTGCAACCAGCAAGCCTCAGGCCTGTCAAAGACGTGATGGGTCTGGGCTTTCCCCAGCCAGGACTGGGCGTGTGCATGGTAGCTGGAGGTTATGGTGGCTCCTACCCATCTTTCATCAGGGGGATCCTCAGTCCTGAGATTTCCTAGGGCTGCCATGCTGCCAGCAGTCCCACCAGTCCGTGACCCTGGCAGATCGCAGTTTTAGCAGTCATGCCCAGGACCTGGGGTCTCCTCCCAATAGCCCCAGTCCATACCTCTAAGTTCATCCTGGCAGGGGAAAGAGCTCAGCAGGGACAAGTTCTTCCCCTGCTCACTAGTGATGCAGTGAGTGCTCTCTCCAGCTCTCAGAGCGGAGCATTAAACAGCTTTTAAAAAATGAAAAAAGGAAGTAGGTGCAGATGGAGTGAAGAGGGTGGCATTCACTCCATCTGCACCTCAAGCTTGGGGAACCCGAGCAGCAGGAGGCTCACCTTCAGGAACACCAGCAGCTTCACCAAACCAGGACCCAAGCAGGGCCAGTGAGGTGTCACTACATCCCCAGCAATGCTGAGCACTCTCTCACTTGGAGCACTGGTCAGTGGACAGGACAGGTGTTCACGGGCAACTGTGGACAGATCCGGCCACATCTATACGTGGCTTGCCCATTAGGCCAAAGGGTTGCACAGCAGCAGCTCCACATCCTTGGTGAGATAGGCAGCAACCAAGGTCTGAGTGCTACCTGCCTGATGGTGGGGTCTGGTGCCTTTGGACCCCACCATGGAAACCATGTCCTTGGCCCACAATGCACGCCCCTTTCTGTCTGCCTTTGCCCCACTGTTCCAGGGTGGCCTGCCTCTGCTTTGGGGGGCAGAGGCTTTGGAACAAGAGGGAGACTTCCCTTTGGGCATGCTTCTGATGATCCCAGACCACACTACCCACTCGCTTCTAGGGTGCAGGTGCATGTCTGGATGCTGCACTTTCTTCTTCCTCAGTAGGCAGAGGCACAGCAACAGGAGTGGACTCAGCTGAGCCACTGCCCCTGCAACCTCTACGTTAGCCTCCTCTGAAGTGCCTTCTGGGGAAGGAGACCTGGCTCTAGGGGAAACTTGAGGGGTATGGAGAACAAAGTCAGATGATTCCCTCTCCTTCCCCAGAGTTTTCCTTGCTATGGCACTCAGATCCAGCTCTTCCTTTGGCACTGGAAGGCTCAGCATGGGAAGTGAAATGTTAGTGGAAGAAACTGTCATGCTGGTGCTGCTGCTTGTTGTCATGGTGGTGGGGGGTGGTTATGACTGGTGCTCGTGGAACGGATGCAGACTCAAGCACAGGCAGTGGCACTGGCATAGCTCCCCTCTCCTTGCTGCTTGTGGAAGCCTCATCCCTGCTAGTTGTAGGAAAGAGGGAGGCTGTGTCTCAGTTTGGCAGGGAGGGGAAACTTACACCTCTCCCTCTACCCCCTCTTCTGCCCCTCCCTGAAGGCTTGCCAACTGCCTTTTCACCATGCTTCATGGTGTGTTTCATAGTGTCTTGCTTTTATAAAAATATATAAATGTATCTGTGTTCCTATATAAATTCTATAAGGTGTGTAGTATATGCTGCAAGGTATAAATGTATCTGCATTTCTATATAAATTCCCTAAGGTGTGTAGTCTTCTATGCTGCAAGGTATAAAAATATCCACATTCCTGTATAAATTCTGTAAGGTATGTAGTCTTCTATGCTGCAAGGTATAAATGTATCTGCAATCCTATATAAATTCTGTAAAGCATGTAGTCTATGCCGCAAGGTATACATGTATAGAAATAAAATATAAATGCATCTCCCTTCCTACATAAATTAAATTCTATAAGGTAATATCCAATATAATTATAAAATTGAAAAGAATAAATCAATGAATATAATAATAAAACAAAGTGCCCAGAAGAAAGAAAAAGGTATTCTGGAATCCCTCTTGCTAGGCTAGGCTAGGCTAGCAAGTAGGAAGTCATTCAAATCAATGCTAGTAGTAGCCTTCGTTGTCTAACACTCCTCAGCTGCAGGAAGATAGGTCAGTAACTGTCAGACCCCAAGGCAGAAAGCAGGCCAGTTCCAGCAATGCTGCCTTTTATGCTGTTTTTCCATCCCTCCCCCAGAGCAGTAGGACTGGAGGGGACCTCAGCTTCGGAACTCAAAACATTTCAACTGCCCTCGCTTTGTTTTGAGGCGGTTTTGAAGCCCTTCATTTCATTTTGATTTTGCTGTTTTGAGCTCGAAACGAGTTGAAACAGCATCAAAACAAAACAGCAGGCAAAATTTCACACAGCCCTAATAGCCACCTGCTTGCCAATCAGGTCCCACTGGGTTTGGTATTTGCAAGAGACTTTACTTTGCAAACCGTAATCAGCCAGCAAATACAGTGGCTCAGAACAGAATCTTCCAACTACAGCATTACATTTATGCTTATAGAAACAGTGGCAAAGGGGTAAAAGAAAAAGAGCAGCTTATATGCACTTTGCTTTATTTAAAACTTAACATTTTCCTCAAACCTTATGCAGACCCAGTTCATTCCAGGTATCCTTGCTATTAGGCATGAGGGTCCATCTGCTCCCCTGCAGGCATTACTTTCCTCTCTCCGTGCTCAAAGCCTCCACTTCTTATCTGCTCTCGTGTTCTTTATTTCATGTTTCCTGCCTGAAGGCACCTCCCCCTTCCTAAGAAAGGTTCACTGTGCCCAGTTAGGTCAGAGGCAAAATTTCAAAGGTTTTGATATCTGTATAGTCAGTTAAGTATCAGCGATTGGGTTATTTTCTGCCTTCGTGACACCTCAGTTTCAGCAGGAATTCTCTTTTAACCCACATAGCAAACAGCAATCAAATAAACAGGAGTGTGCACAATATTAATAAAAATAATAGTGATATCTCCCACCTCCTTCACACCTGTACACTGAGAATTATAGCAATGATTTGCTATTAAAATCATTATTGCACAGCAGAAAGGGAACCACACAATGCCATTTTATCAGTCTCTTTTCTGACTAGAACCCCTTAATCCTGTAGAGAAAGTCTTATTCTACTAAAAATGCTTCATGAAGTAATAATTATGAAATCAATCAAAATAATCATGGATGGAAAGAAACACAAGCAATTCTAAGGATCTAATTAGTACAGCCATTCATTAATCAAGCACTTCCCAGAGGACTTCACAAATAAATGTAAACTCCAGTGCTTAGAGGTAATCTGTGCAAATGGAATACAGAAGAGCTTTCATGACCAAGTTTCAGAAAGAATAAGCACAGACTGGCTGAGAAGCTCCAGCACAGTCTGAAGAGGAGAGGATGTCTTAGAATTACAATCTTAAAAAAATAATTTGTTCAAACCAAAATAAATTCCTGCAATTCCACTGATGTTATACCAATTTTCCTGGTCTGCACATGGCTCATTTATAGGGACCTACTTCATTTGGAAACTGCAAAATCTATGATTGTTCACAAAATCCTCAAAATAAACAACATAAAACTTAAAATAAAATGTTGGCTTCCCAGTGGGATCATTGCCAAGAGAGAAAAGGCCCATGAAGGGCAGCAGACAAAATGGCAGCTGCCCTGTCATCCCTCCTCCCCCAGCTGAAGCCTCTCTGCCAATTAGGGCTGAGGTGCAGGGCCTCTCTACCAATCAGTGCCAAGGGGAGGGGCTGCCACAAAATGCATGGGAAATCAGCTCTGCGTGTTGCACGTGGGCCACAAAAAACTCTGTTTCACTGCAGTTTAAGTAGGTCCCTGCTCATTTGTCACTTACTCTACCTATCTTAGGTAGTTATATGGCCTCCAGGACCATAGTACCTAAGCACCTCATAATCTTTAAAATGTTTATCCTTACAACACTGTTGTGAAAGAGGGAAATATGGTTATCCCCATTTTACAGATGGGGAATAGAGGTCCAGTGTGACAAATGGCTAGATCCACAAAGGTATTTAGGTATTGTAACGTTGAGCATTGCATTGCCAAACCAAGATGTAAACCAAGGGAATCCTTGGCATCAACTCCTTCCAAAGAAGAGATTCTCAGAAAACAGCTAAGTGGGAAGTTGTCTATAGCCAGAAAAAATATACAAATGAAAAGGACACCGATTAGAGCCAGAGGGTGCCTATACACATGCAGGGAAGATGCTCTGATGCACTGTAATTACACCATTTGGAGCAGACTCGATTAATCAAGTCTGTTGGAGTATGGCAATTACTGTGCTCCAGCCAACTCCAGTGTCAGGTGTACCAGTGTCCCCATGCTGAAAAATGGCAGTGGAGGTGCTTTAACTAAAGCTTGTAAAACGAGCGTTAGTCAAAGTGCTCCCCACTGCCATTTTTCAGCGTGGGGACACTGGTATATGTGATGCACTGGATGCTTTAATTAGAGCAGCTGTCATTGCTGCCCACCCTTCCACTTCTGGAGCATTTCTATAAATGTCCTAAGTGACTGACCTAGCTGGAACTAAGTACCTATTTCTGCTTAGGCAGGTCCCTCCCTCTATGCAGATCCTCAGATATGGACCACTTTCCTGAAGTTAGGCAGCTATGCTCATTTTTCATATCTACAAAAAACCCTACCTCATAAATAGCTGTCTTACCTGGAGTATGAGAATATTGGGTATTCTAGGGCGGGTCTCTCACATTCTTCCATTTTGGATACATGACTAAAAATACCTGGGGGAAAAAAAAGAATGACTCTATAGCTCAGTGGGTAAAGCACTCACCTGGCATGTTGAAGACCTGTGTTAAAGTCCCTATGCCAAATCAGGCAGAACTGGAATATGAATGAAGTTCAACACTTAGCTGAATGTTCTGTCCACCAAGACTGACACACATTCTACCCAGAGGTGGATTAATGTGCTGGGGCCCTGGGCAAACACAAAATTGGAGGTCCCCTGCCCCCCATGGAAGCTGAGCTGTGGGAGGAAGGGGAAGGGCCCCTTCCCCTCCCAGTGCTGGCCAGGGAGGCTGGGTGGACCCTGGTAGACTGGGAGTGGGGGGGCACATGCCCCCCTCTTCTCCCTGTTATTTGTCCCCCTCCCACTCTATGGCCAAACATACACACACACAGGCATGCACACAGACAGATGCACACTCTACTCTCACTCACTGTCTGCACATGGACACACAGACACAAATGCAGTCTCCCTGCCATGAACACAGACACATGCATTCACATAGGCATGCACACACAGATGCACTCAGACAGGCACGTGTTCTACTCACTCACTCTGCATTTGGACACAGTGACAAACACACTGTCCCTGCAATGAACACAGACACATGCACATACACGCACAGACGCACACACACAGACATGCACATGCACACACAGAAACAGACGCATACAGGTGCACACAGACACATAGATGCACACACACAGATGCACATGCACACACAGACCCACAGACATGCGCACACAGACATACACATACACAGATACACACACACACACACATGCATGCACACAGAAACACACACAGATGCACACACAGACATATGCATGCACATAGAAACACACAGACAGATGCACACACACAGAGTGACAGACACACACCCAGCCACATACCTTCCCCTCACAGGACCTCCTCCCTCCGCCACTCTCTATCACTCTAAGGCAGCCCGCTTCCTCTCCTCCCTCAACCCCCCCCAGCCACCCATGGCTCCATCTCACTCCCACCCAGCCCCTGTTGCACTACCTAGGAGGGAGCTGCTACCTATCTGTGTCCCTGCGGCCGTGCACATGCACAGGTTGGGCTGGCTCAGGCCAGGAGCCCCACACCACACCTCTGCATAAGGATGGCAGCCCTGGAAAGGGTGGCTACAGGGGGCTAAGGTGAATTTTGAGGGGCTATGCTCCCCCAAAAATGCTACTACCAGCCTGCAGAGATGCAGCTCAGTGTGATGCTCACAGCCCCATTCCCGCTTCCAGGTGTGATGCTGCACTGCACAGCACTCCCCCCTAGCCCCACTGCTGCAGGGAATGGGCTCCAGGCTGCCGGGAAGCTCCTGGCTGCAGGGAAGCAAATGCAAAAGCTGGGGTTTTATAATTGGTGCCATTTTTGTCTCCCTGACAAGTTTAAAACTCAGGGTTTCGCTTCCCTGCTGATCAGGATCCCCGGGCCTGGGCCCCCAAATCAGTAGGGACCCCGGGCTTGCACCCAGCTGGACAGTGCATTAAGCCACCTATTATTCTACCCCTCTAGGTTTTATTTCCTGGCTGTCTCTAATTTAAGCAATGTCCAGCTGACGTGCATGTTGAACATACATAAGGCCCTGGTGTTGAAATAAGCAAGGACACAGCTTTGGAACATCCAGGCCTTTAGTGTCAGCTAAGGATACACACAGCTGATATGGTGTGAGGTAATACCAGTGCTTATGTATGTTTGCATCTCCTGTTCAGTGGAAATGGACAGCAGCTGCACAGTTGTTTTAAGACTATCACTGGTATTGTGAATTAGGCACTTAAAGAGGAAAATAGATGCCTGAGATCCTTTAAGGATAAGTGACTTGCTCAAAATCACAAAGGGAGTCTTTAGCAGAAGGGAAATGAGCACAGGTTTCCTCCAACCACTGGGCCTTCCTTTCACTTTTGACTCTCCAGCCTGATTGATCAGGTACTTGGGGAGCCTTTTGCACAGGTCCAAAGTAGAGCTTCAACTCTTGCCTCTGAAGCTACAATGAGATGCCATAATAGCTCTGCCACTGCACCCCCACCACTTGTGAGAAGCGAAGCCCAACTAAGAGGCAGAATTCTGGAATGGCTAAAAATTACCTGTCCTACTCCATGACAAACTGGTAGACCCAGGAACTGGCATCATCTGTGATTCTCCTGAGTAGGTAGATTCAGGGTTGCTAACCAAATATTTTTTTGTTCACTGACAATCTGCACATTTTTTACTGGCAATCAAACTTTTTTAACTGCTACATGATTTTACTGGTATATATTTTACATAATGTAAATGTAACTCTTCTAGTAGGACCTACTCAGGGCCCAGTTAGAAGAGCTGTGTTCAGATGTGGAAGTCTAATGCTAAGCATAGTAAAAAAAGTTTGATTGTTAGTAAAAAGTTTTCAGGATTTTTTTCTTTTAGCAACATGCTTCATTGCAGCCGTCATGTTATACCATGCTGCCTCTACACTAGGAATCTACTATTTGACCCCATTGTACATTGCACCCTCAACTGTACATTGCACCATGTTGCCCACCCCAGCCCATCTGCTAGCCTCACTCCCCTCATCGTGGCATGGACTTCTGAAGAAGCCTGCCTACAACTTAGCAGTACTACAGGACCAGTTGCTACTGCCGCAGCAACAGCAGCAGGACATTGCTACATAGCAAGGGGCTTACAAAGCCCTGAAAGGAGGATTCCTGCACTCCAACTTGGATACTGTGTGGTGCTGCTCTCTTCTGTCTTTCTGTCCTTCAGTCAAGCTCCAGCTGACCAGCTTCTTTCTGAGAGGGATCTTCAGTCAAGCAGACTGGCAGCTTTGTGTTTTCACAGACAGTTTAAATTTATTTATGGACTTTACAGACCCGCGTTTTTAGCCTAATTTTTTTTTTACAGATTATCTGTAAATTTATAGACAGTTGGCAACCCTGGTGGGATTCCAGGTCTCCTGACCCATTGTATTCTGTGCTCCAGCTCTGTCAGGGCTCTGTAACAGGATGGGCAGCATCAGAAGGAAATAAACTTCAGGGTTTATCCACAGGGAAACTGACTTAAACAGTTCTTGTGGAATAAGATGGTCCACTGCTATTTCTTAATTAAGTCCCTGCATGGATGTTCTATCCTAGAATAAAAATTATTTTATTCCAAAATAATTAGTCTGCTTCCAAAGCACAAATAAATGCAATAAAATCACTTCTATTCTGGATTACAGTGTCTGTAATAGGTGTTCCAGTCAGTTTTCAGGAGCAGACAAGCCCGTAGTTTTTAAAGAATCTTTTACTCAGTGTTTATTTTATTATCCGTATGACAATAAAACAAAACTCTAATCAACTGAAATAGGCTTTCCTTCCTTGCTTTAACCAGCCCAGGAAAGACAAAGTATCCCTGATGCCTTAGCTACTTTAGGATGAGATCCTTTTATTCTTTGCCCTGAGCAGCCATGTCCAGGTAGGGATCTGCTAACCCTGTACTGACTGCAGTACTCAGACCTTGCCCCAAGCTCCAAATATACTTTGTATACATGTGTGTGTATTTGAAGGGGTAGTTCATTCTCACCTGCTAAGGAGTGTACCACCTACCAACTCACTGTAACTCTAAGGGTATGGAGGAGCTTGATCATTTTCAGCCACCTTCAGGAATATAGTAACACTGTGATTTCACAGTCGTTCTCTGCCCAAACACATTTTACTAAATATAGGATTTGTCCCCATGAGAAGACCCTTTCAGAACTATAAAAATATTAATCATGGGGCAGATCCTGGTTCTGTTATTCAAGTTGAATTGTTCCCTGCTCCACAGAAAGTCACACCAAACCTTTGAACAGATTCATAGGTGTACGGTGAAAGTGAGTACGGGTATCAGAGCTTCTTGGCAGAAGTCAAGAAGTACAAGAGTCTGAATGGGGAAAAGTTAGGTTTGGAAACTGTTATTCCATATGAGGGGACAGGTGCCATACAAGCTAGCAACATGGATGCCCAAGAAACTTGATGGACACCTCTACTTAATATTATCATCTACAAAGAAAAGCCCATGCCCAAAACTGAACAATGATATCTGAATAATATAGGTTTACTGGGTTGACCTGTGTTATCCATTTGCTAGATTATTCAAACCATTTTAGTCTAAAAGCCTTTGTACCTAATCTTAGTTCATTTCTTGTCTGCCCTCCTTTGTTTATTATCTCGCATTTTATGTGTAGACAGCTGGTTACATAAAGAATTTTAGCCGGCACAGAATTAAGAATTATCAAGAAATCCTTACTAAAAAAAATCACTACATTACAGGATTAGTCTGTTGAAAAAATGCTGGTTCTTAAAGCTAGAGAAAACTTAACAACCAAGGTCAATTACTACATCCATTCAAAAAGGAAAGCATGTTTTATATCATTTAAGAAGCAATGATTAGTTCCTGAGATCAGGAGAGTTACTTCAAATATTTTTAATCTCTTTAAGTGATATACCAGTAACTATTCACTTTTAAAACAACAAGTTCTAAAAAAAAGCTTAATTAAAAATAAGAAAATTACATTAGATAAAATAAAAATTAATGATTTTGAAAAGACTATCCAGGGCTTAGTAAGCCAGTTCACGATTTACATTTTTAGAGCTTCTTACTAACTAGTCCTTAAAAAAATGCAATACTCACAGTAGTCTAAAAACCCCAAACAAGCCAGCTCTTTTTTCTAATCCTTCACTAGTTTCAAGTTAAGAATTAACCTCAGATTCAACTGCATATGACGTTACATAATAGAATAAAAATGTATATAGAACACAGAATAGCTATGCACGAAGTAAGGTCTTAATTATCCAAACCTCAATTATCCCAAATTTCCTGCTACCTGAAATAAGGTTGTGTGTTGTGACATCTAATAATCAAGGGAACTTTTAATGTGATTAACTGAAACCTTGATCATCTGTTTTTATGTCGCCCATGACATTTGGATTATTAAGCTAGTAATTGTACTGAAACATATTACAATGAATTAGAAAGAAGGGGAAAACTTTTTCTTTGATTTTTGGATTAGTTTTAAAACGTGCTTTACAAATAGAAGAGTATAATTTTAGACATGACACGCTGGAGGAGTAGGAGAGGTCTGAGATGAGAAAGTACAAGGGTTACAGTAATATGATTACATGGAGGTGCAGTTTAGGGATGTGAATATCTTGATGGTTCAATTGTAAGTCTGACGGTCATTTTGTGTGTGTAATTAATATTGATTTATTTCTTGAGGGAATCACAGAAGGAGCAAGGTTGGCAGAGCGATTTAAATAAGCAGATCTGGATCTAAAGTGGGTTTATTTTTACTTGGCAGTAATTATTGTTTAGTTGTATATTTTATTCTCTGTTCCTGCTCTAAATATTTTCTGTAGGTGTCAAGTTAGCATGTATCCTGGTTTAGCAAAATAAAGTGACTGAATGTGGTATTGGCATTGATGGCAAAGGCTCAAAAAAGGAGCAGCATGCTTCCCAATCTGGCCTTTTAAAACATCCTCTATCAAAGGGCTTTGGGGGCTTAAGGGATTAGATACCATGACACATCTGTCAGATCATTATGTAAGAAAACTCCCCTGCTGTTTTCTATGGTTGCAGCCCCCCACCATGGAGTATTTTTAAATAGTTTTTAAAACTAAAGCATACCAAGTAAGACGGTAATTCAGCTGTTTTCAGTATGTTTTCATGATAAATACAGATAGATTAATTTCTCTAGCCCTGGAAACAAGTTATGTTCAATGTCATGACTAGAAAGCAAACAGTGATCTGAATATGGATTAGTAGAACACAAATGCTCTTACTGTTCAGGAAACAGATTGTGCACAGGCATCAGGGGTTGTGGGCTGGACCAATATAGCTATAATTTATAGAGCTGGGGATCACCAACAGAGTATAAAGAGCTAAGATGAAATATGAAATGGTAATTCACATTATATTTCAGTAATATGCTTGAAACATTTTACATGACCGTTAATCCTAAGAAATCTTTCGGTACAGAGCAAAAGATTAAGTTATGTCAGGAACAGAATCTAACATACTCCAACTGCGCCCATGCTTTGTCCATTCATGGTAACATCTCTACGTTTAATGTAAAGGGGATGTTTTGTTGTAAGATCATTCCTGTTCTGTTGCTAATCCTAAGGGCATGGCAGAGCAAAGACAAATCATAGAATTCACATCAGATGTTGCTGAAAAGCTGCAGCTTTATTAAAATAATCATGAGAAGCAAATGTCTGTCTGAACCCATCATCTGCAGTCGATTGTTAGGGCAAAGCAGTGGATTTAAATGCCTCCCCTGAGTTCTAACCGGTCATTTTGATCTTCAGGGCATATAAGTGTCATGGCTATATTGTGTTCAGTAGTCCTCTTACCCTTATTGCAGGATCCTGGATGTTTGTGGGACTGTTCTAGGTGGCAAAATACACCATTTTGTTTTAGACAGGAACGTACATAAACCAGGTCTTGGATTCCTCAGTTCAACCCTTTCTGTGTCTTCTCAGCAGTAACTCCCCAGTGCCAAGGTTTCCACAACTAATTACAGATACACATTTTCATAGTGATGCAGAGCAGTGACCCATCACCTATACAGCAATGAGGAAGAGACATAGGCAATTTTCCCTGCCCAAACGCCAAGTCAGTAGCTGCCTGAATTTTAGATGTCCCAGGCCTGTTAACTTATCTTACAAGAAGGTCAGGGAAGCAGGAGACTTTTTTCTGATATCTTTCATTGGAACAATTGTGTAGTTGAATGAGAAGTTTAACTATGCCACTTCAGCTCTACTAGAAGAAGGGCCAGGACACTGGCCATGCCCTGCATGCCACGGGGCTCCTGCAAACCAGCCTTGGAGCCACTGCTGGAGGGTTTCTGTCACAATGAGAGAAGTTAATATATGAACTAGACTTTTGAAGCACTTACAGACTTCTAATCTGTAATCTTTGAATATATAATCGTTAAATATACAATGACAAGACAGTGAGTGCCACTGGGGAAGGGTAGAAAAGAACTGCCTTATTTGGACAGAAGTTTTACCAATACATCAAGCTGAAAATAATATTAAGAGCCAGATACTGCCTTTGGATACATGAATACACGATATATTGATGAATTTATTCATGTAGCTAAGATCCTAAGATAGAAGTTACAGCTCTCCCTAATATATGTATATATTATAATTTGTGTTGCTCAAAAAGTTTCCCTCAGAACTGTTCGTCAGAGAAAATTGGGTTCCTGACAAAACACCATTTTTCATAAAAAATACTTTGCATGTAAAATTTCAGCTCAGTCAAAGAAACCAAACAGAAAAAGGTTCATAAATGCCTTATGATGGTGTCTCCTGAAATCTTAAACCAACTTGCCATTGGATTCCTATTTTGGTGCATCACAGGAGAAGCCCTGCCCAAGACCAAGACCATTATGAAGTGAAGTGTGCCAGTGGCATTTTTGAATGGCACATTTTGGGTTGGTAGTTCCCCATTTTCAGCAAAAGAATTTCCATTTTCCAGTTTGCTGGAATCTGAAATTGCAATGAGAAATTTTGACAGTTTTCATTTCTCAAACATTTCATGTACATTTTCTGGGAAAAGCTCCCTATTTTCTCATTATTTTTCTTCATTAGAATGTATCTGCGCTGTCACTCATTTGCTTGGTGGAATCAGAACTGCTCAAGTATGTGTCACTGACCCCGAAGCATCGCGAAGTAACAGAGCTGATCCTGTACAAGCCCATGCTTTTGGAACAGGGGGAAGGGAGGTCTATCCCCACTCTCAGCTTGAAGGTCTAAGCCTGAAGTACAAAGTAGCCATGTGCTTTTTTCAACGCGCTTATTACTTTAAACATTTCTGTAAAAGGAATACTTCCTGATATCTTTGAAAATGCAAATGAATAGTTTCCAGGCATTCTGCATTTCAAGCTTTCTGGGCAAAAATAAACAAACCTTTCCTGCTTTTTGTCTTACCTTTACATACTACCCCTTTTTTTAGAGCTTAGGCTGCTGTTACAGACATCTGCAGTGCTAGTGGAAAAACAGGATCAGCCTATAGCTAGAAGTGGCTAGTAAAGAGATGTCTTAGTAACTCTGCAGGGACACGCTGCGTATGGCCCATACAGAATCGCTCCATGAATATGGAGGTCTCCAGTGAAAAACTGCTTATTCTACCAGGCACACCAGAAAAAACAAACACAAGCTCAACACCACTCAAAGCCCCAGACAGAGCCAAATTTACTTGCTGTATTTTTGCTTAAGTCTCCAGAGCCAAAAACTCCTCTCATTTGTACAGTGAACAGCCATAAAAGCAGCCCCTTTTTTCCTTCAAAGAAATTTCCTAGAATACCCAGCTCTGACCGAAGATCTTTTCTTTTTAAAAAAATACAAAACAAATAGAGTCATACAGTCTCTGGGAATGTATATGGTCCTGCTCCAATAATCCCATTCCCAAGCAGTTACCTGGCTCCTACAGGCCTTTGAATCAGAGGGCACCTACGCATGAGCAGTGAGGCTGCTTCGGCGTACTGTAATCACAGCACATTGGAGCAGACTTGATTAATCGAGTCTGCTGGAGCATGGTAATTACTGCACTCCAGCAGGCTCCAGCATCTTGTGTATCAGAATCCCTGCACTGAAAAATGGCAGTGAGGTCAGATTAGTTAAAACAACACTGCCACCATTTTTAAGCCTGGAGACACTGATACACGAGACACTCTGGGTGCTTTAATTAGAGCTTCTCTTGAAGCCGCTTTAATTAAAGCAGACCCTGCCTCCTGGAGCACATGTATAAACTCCCAGAGGTTTTAACCATTACAACACCATAGTTCTCTGCATTGCTTCTAGCTACATTTTTCAATTTTAAATCATTACAACAGATACCCCACTTTTTAGATTTAAATCCCTGCTCCCATACATATATGAGGTTTCACTACTTTTGCTGTGAATCATTTGCATCTCAAATAGTGACACATATAGCTGATGAGATCTGTACTACAGAAAGTCTTCCCATATCCTTTAATGTTTTCTGCTCTGTGGTCTCCCTTCATTCTGTCTTATATTTGGGCCTGATCCACAGAGTGAGACCTGAGCATCTTGCAGACATGTTATGCTCTGTCCTTCAGATGGCTTTTAATGTATCTAATGCTATAAGATGGTCTCCAGAGAAGCTCTAGTAAGCTCATATGCCCATGGGACTTGCTCAGGAACTGTGAAGGATGGATGCCTCTCTATTTTCCCTGCCTTGTACAGTTGGGATATAGTCCATATTACAGCCTTCAGAGTAGAAGAGGTGTTCCAGTGGTCAAATACCCATCCTATTTGGCAATAATCAGTGCACAACAGCACATATGCTCCCAGTGCTGTATAGAAGACATGCCTATTCACACTTCGGCTAGGGAAGGATATTCAAAAAGCCTGAGGTGAAATTGATTTAAGCTGCACAGTTTTCTGTAAGTGGCATAGTTTAGATCAGTAGTGAACAGAACACACATTCACCCTTTGGTTGGGGGGGAAGTGGAGGGAGCAAATCTTAGATCAGGATCTGCCATTTTAAACCAGTTTATGTGTGCCAAACTTATGTTCAGTTACCAGTATAGACCAGTTTCCAATCACTTGCACTGGTAAAAGTGTACTATCTGTATCTGGCCTTAATTTAGTAATCATAGGCTAAGTCATAAAATCATAGAAAATTAGGATTAGAAGGGAGCTCAGGAGGTCATCTAGTCCAACCCCCTGCTCAAGGCAGGACCATCCCCAACTATATCATCCCAGGAAAAGCTTTGTCTAGTCAGGTCTTAAAAACCTCCAAGAAGGAGAGTGCACCACCTCTCTGGGTAACCTGTACCAGTGTTTTACTACCCTCCTAGTGAGAGAATTTTTCCAAATATCTAACCTAAACTTCCCTTGCTGCAACTTGAGACCATTGCTCCTTGCTCTGTCATCTGCCACCACTGAGAAAAGTCTAGCTCCATTCTCTTTCAAACCCCCCTTCAGGTAGATATTCTATAGTATTCAGCTTCAACTGGGTTCAACAACACAAAGCCCACAAAAGGATCTGGGTCCACATTAGCCCCAGTCCTGTTACTGTTTAGAGTATCCCATGAATTAAAGTGGGTAAAAGAGGGTAGGAGGGAGAAGAAACAATTCACCCTTCCATGGACAACTGGTGTCACCGGGGGGAGGGCACATGCCCCCCCAGCAACCAGTCAGCAAATTGGGGGGAGGTCCCCCTGAGGCCAATCTCACTGACCAGGGGGAGGGATTCCCCGTGGCCAATCTTGCCGACCCAGCACTCCTGGAAGTGGCCACGGTGCTTCATCCAGCACTCCTACTCCCCAGCTGGCACTCTCGGGGGGGCACCAGCACTCCCACCTGCCCCCTCTTCTGTCACCTAAGTGGGGAGCACAGCCTGTCAGGGAGTGCACATGCACCCCCATGCATGCCCTACACATTGCCACTACACCCTTCTCTGTTTTAAAAGTAAGAAAATTATGCTCCTCTCCCTCCATCAGGAAAGCAGTATTCCTACTGCTCCAACCCAGCTTCAGTCTACTTGGCCTACAAAACAGCCTAACTCAAGACAAAATTCCACTTAAACCAAACAGCAGATCAGGCTAGCATGGAAATGGTGCACCGATTTCTGTATCTAACAGTACATAGGGGTGTGATATAGCTAACATCACATCCAGCCACCTTTCACTTCCAATCCCGAATGACAAGAACTTTTTTACAGCTGGGTCAGTGGGAGGCAGCCATCACCACAAGTCCTCATCAGGGCTTGAACTAATGCCTCAGGGGTGCGAAATGTCTGGCTTACTCACTCTGCCAACACACCAGAGCACAATAACCTAAGGGCTTCTCTGAAGGGGACTTCTCTTAACTGAGAGCTGCAGGACACAGTAACACACCAATCTCACACCTTCCCTCCATAGTATGACCAATAATACCAAGCATGTAGGGGGAAGAGAGTTCCCCATGTGTTCTAAACAGAGATATCTGCTGACCTGTATTACTATTAACACCTTTGAATACACATTGTTTGAAATCTAGTACTGTACAATGAATTCCAGCAGAAACAGTTCTACCGTCAGGTTCTTAGAGGTGAATTGTTGACATCTCAAACACTACAGGGGGGGTTATTGTTTGAAAACAACTCTGTACGTTAGAGTTTGTTTTTAATTTTTACATTTTGGAAACCTTTCCTCTGGTCTCAGTTTTAACAAAAGGTTTGCCTTTACAAAATCAAATGTTGGACAAAATTAAACACATTAAATATTTTAGTTGAGAAGATGGTTAAAGAAACTGACCTTGTCATAGGTGAATATGTGCCCTTATATGACATGAGTGTGTTTATCGTCTTTGGATGTAATATGGGTATTTAACAGAATAAAGTTGAATGCAACATAAAACACAGTGAGTGCACCTACACATGCAATTAGCACATAGCAATAAACTCCTGTGCAATTTGTGCTATAGTTTATTACCTCTGAGTGCAGTATTTACATGTGCACCCAGGATCACAGCACTTTGAGCTGGGGTGGAGCAGCCCCAGCTGGCAGAAGTCCTGGGCAGTCAGCCTACCATCCCAGGGCTGCTCCACCCCAGCTCAACATGTTGTGGACAGGGTGGTTGGGGCACAAGGGTGTTACAGTGCGGGGCTATCCAGCAGGCAGCCCCCCACACTGTAACACCCTCATGCCCCAGCCAGCCCTAGTCACTGTCTACACATGTGTTTCAGCACATGTTGGATAGTACCATGCAGGACAAGTATTATCTGACAAGTATAACCTGAATTATCTGAGTTAATTCATTTACTGTGCCCATTTAATATGGCTGCACATGTAACCCTTTACTGTGGAAGCTTTACTAATTAATCAGCTCCACAGTAAGGTGCGCGTGTACATGCACCCAATCTCTTCATTTTTATTTCTAAGGGTGGTATTACAGGTTACATTTAAACCAGCATATAGGCACTTAGGATGGGAGCATTCACCCATTAAAGAGTGTCAATCCAAGCTAACTACTCTTCAAATGTTTTAAACTTATCCCATGTCCAATGAGGATTATCTTTGAACCATTTTACCCAGGTCATTCCAGGGTACCGTTAATCTGCTCCATGGAGCTGAAACACTTTGTTTTCATTCCTCCAGCATCCCAGGATGCACCATTTCCTCCAGCCCTTCCTACTCCTTTTCTCTGTTGCAAATGTTCAACACTCCTGAAATCCACTGCCCAGAGGGATGGTGCTGGCCACAACCCATCACCTCCTTCCAGCCACAGTACATCCTGAGCACCCCCCTCACTTTTCTGCTTACTCTAGCACTCCTATCCAAATAGCAACAGCAATCCTGCTACCTATGTCTGTGAAGAGAATGAGCTCTGCCCTGATGTAGCATGCATGCAGTGAGCCTGCTGGGTCTCAAATCTGCGCCAGTGTAAATACTAACCCAACCCCCACCCCCCCCCAATCCCAATTCAGTGAAACAAGTATAAGTTTTGGTCCTTGTTCTTTTTTTTCTTCACTCCTTTCTCTTTACTTCTCCACCCACCTGTTCACTTCTTTTTTTTTTCCAAGATTTTTCCTCTCCCACTTGCAGCTCCAACTGGCTTCTGTGGAGTAAGGGAAGCCACAGCCCCCATAGTGATTTCTCCACCTCTGACCTATATGTCTCCCTGTCTGCCCACCCCCCCTTCACACTCCTCAGGAGGAGGGGTAGAGTCCTGGCTCCTGCTCATGCCCCTACTCATCAGGTCTTCCAGTATCAGGTCACAGTTATGCAGGTCTGAGATGGCATTATGCCTTAACCCATGAATGCCTTGAAACTGCTCTAACTTTATAATGGCGTAACATTCCATAGATTTAAAATGTTTTAAAGATGACCTGTAACAGCACCCTTATAGGGTTACAATTAATCTATTTCATTCTAGGAAAACTCCCCCCAAATATTCCTAGATTTAAAGGACCATTAGTTTAATCCATCCTGGGGAAATTTACCTGGTTTAATTCCAAATGAGCTTAGACACTTGAAATTCTTCAGTTTCATTGTAATTACATTAGCTGAAGAAAATCCATTAATAGAACACCTCTTGCTGAAAGAAGTTTTTGACAGTGAGAACAGCAGCAGCATTTCAGCAAACACATAAACATGTATCCTAAATGAAATCATAATGAATGAGGAAACATATTGTACATAAACATCTGAAAGACAAAAATATGATCCATAAAACATACATCATCAATAGCCATAAACCTAACTAATAATTGCACCACATCCATCAAATTCAGAGGCAGGTAAAATAAAAGACTCTAAACCAGAGGACAATATGTTCTTGCTTATATTTTAAAATGGCTACTTGCTATTAAGTTTGTACAATGTGCTTATGTTGCTCTCTCTTGGTGAAAATGTAGTACTGATACAATTTCTGTATGCTAGAAATCTGGACCTTTGTTTTTTAATTTATTCAATATCAAAAAACCAGCTATGGCAAATAAAAATTAGTAGACTAATTAAACTGCTAATTCTCAACCTTCTTGTTTTAAGTAACATTTAGCTTTCTAAAATGATATGCTTTGAAAATTGAGCTGACTATTTAAGGAATACACAATACTTTTTGCTTTTAAATGCCCAGTGATATGAAATAGTTAGCTGCTTTTGTCCCTGGATCCTTTGTTAGCCAGAAGCCTGAGGCACTGTAGACTACTTTCTCAAAGTGATCCATATTTCAGCTACCCATGCGTGATTTATAACTATAGAAAAAGTATAAATGTATTTTGTGAGTCGAAGTGAAGAGAGAGAAAGGGGTACTTTTATGGTACTTAAAAAGAAGTGTTACTTTGCTACTTATGAATTTAAGCTAGAAAACAAAGAGAAACATGCAGCAAACATAGTAAATATGAGACTTTTTTTTTTTTTTAGTGATAGGACACATAGCATGTCACACAAATTGCTCCAGTTATCATATACTCCAGATTATTTAAGGAATCTTAACACTAACACACATCATATGGAATAGATTTTAAACCTTTCTTCCCACAACCTAATACACTTGGTAAATTTTCTCACCTCTTGTCCACTAAGGCCTCTCATCCAAAACAACTTCCTCCAAAAATCCATCCTTTGCTCTGATGCTCACCAGTGATACCTCTACATCCTTGTTTTTCTGAACTGTTGTCCTGTGTTTTGTCTCCTCTGTGCTAGACTGTTTGCATGTACATCTGTTGTGCTATAAAAATGTTTAACAATAATCCCTGTCCTTTCCACCTGGGCTATGTAGTACTGCAGTAATAATGTTTATAACCAATTCCATGTGGTACACAAATAGGGACAAATAACCTTCAGGCTATTTCTCACTTGGGGCAAATAATCTAAATGAAAGAGATTAATTCTTAAGGTGCAAATAGGTTCATTTGTATTAGAGCAGTGTAAAGATTTTTTTTATCTTCTTTTTTTTTTTGCATGTTAATTAGTCTAATATGCAAAATACAAGATTTTCAAAAGCAGGAACCTAAAATAAAGTGCCCAAACTTATAGGCATCCACCCAGATAAATACATGACTTGCTTGATACATGTGCTAAGCATCCACAGATCTCACAAGCTACACTGGCATAATGAGTGCTCAGCACCTCTAAAAACCAGGTCTCTCTTATTTAGTTGCTGCACTATGGTTTGGGGGTCAAAATTAATCACCTGAGTTTGAAAATTTTGGAACAAGTGTTCTGTGGAACACCACTTGGAGGACAACAGAGATTATTTATGAGGCTATGAAAAGGTAGCTACTGGCACAGCATTGCAAGATCCACTGAGATGTATAGCTAGGCCATTGCAGTCCATGAAAATCTTGATTATTTCATCTCTTTCCCTAACCGTTAAAGACCCATTATAGTTTATGACGGGGGGCATTTTTCAGCTCAGCAGTTCAACGTGAGTAGTCCCAAAGAAAGGAAGAGTTAAACCAGTCAAGGTATTTTTGAAAACCTCTTGAACTTCTCTGGCTCTAAAATGTGCAAACGTACTTGTAATGCAAGGGTGTCGTTCTGCACCTTACGTTATACACAGCGCATTGTATCAGCAGGAGGATTACTGTGCGACTGTGTGATTGATTAGTATTCCAGCTAAGATTGCTGCCCCAGGACTCACTGGAAGATGTTATACTCAATGTGACTATCTTGGTGAGTAAAATTTTAAAATGAATTAATTAATTATTACATATAAATAATGAAGAAAGAGAGATTAATTGAGCCATATTTCAGTCAAACGATTCTGCCAAACTCATGAATGGTGGCAGCATACGCTGAGTAATTTATAAACAGTGCCAGACCTCTGGGGCAGGAATATAACTATTTTAATTAATTGCACTATGTATTTCTTTACAATATACAATGAAATGAAATCAAAACAATAGTGTATTTTAGACTAAAGGATATTAAATAAGATGTAATAATGGAAACAGCTGGAGTTGACTGTTTATCATTACAGCACCAGAATAAAATTCTGGTTGATGTAAGAAGATTAAGGTTATAATGTTATTGACAGAGAAGGAGAAAGATGATCATATCAGCAACACAGAAAAAAGGAAATTATTGCACTGCAAAAACCAATCAATGGGACTGTAATCTTCTTTATAAGGTAAAGCAAGTCATTGGAGCATAAGATGTATATGAGAAACACTTGTATTTAAATACAATGTACAATCGTTGTATATATAAAAACACAGGAAGCAAAATATTTTTTTAGACACATCAAATAAAATTCACTGCTGTACAAGCTGTTGCTGAAATCAAATAACAAATCAGAGAGCAAGTGATTTTACTGAGCACGTAACTCCATCCTGGCCCAAAACAATTCTGACAATGAGCCCTGGGTTACATTTTGAACATTGTCCACCATACCCTTCCTTCACCCTCCCGCCCCACCCCCGTCGCACACGCCATCATCCTGCAGCCACATCTTCATGACTTCAGTGGAACCCTACCAGATACAAGGGTTCATCCACAAAGATGGAGCTGCAAGACCAGTCTTGGTGCCACTAGAGGCCACCTCTTTCATGTATACAAAAAGCACCCATTCAAAGCTGTTTTCTGTTCATTCAAACCTAGGGAATTCACACTCTGGAGATTCTCAATGTCAAACCCTGGAGGGGCGCAGCTTAGTGGGGGCCTGGTAGATCATAATCATATGGTTCATCATATAGTCATAATCCTCTATGCAACTGTCCCCCACTATTATTTGTGCTTCCAGCATACATACTGTGGACAGCTGATTGGGGTTATTTAATCCCTTTAGAGCCAGCCTGAACACAGGTACTGCTGTAGGGGGAAAGTACATAAATTTTCGCACATTGATTGGAAAATAGATCTCTGTTCTTTTCACCTGCCCTCAAATATGTGGGCATATATCACTGCCTCACTTGTGAAATCAACCACAAGGCAGACAAGGATGTTTTAAAGTTGAGTGGCAGTACCTAACAGCCTCATCTTGCAAACCTTTTTGATGTTACTAAATGTAATGCCACTCTCAGCTGAGCAGTCCCACTAAAGCAAGTTCCTCTCTCAGATCTGGTAACAACTGTTTGCAGAATCAGGCCCCAGGACTAAAAATACAAAGCTGTTCTCTGCCACCACCTTTACTGCTGTATCACGGTCTGTAAGAGGAGCTGCAAATTACTAAACATGGAGTAATATACCTGACTTATCAGGGAGTAGGATTAGATATTAAGATTTTATTAAAGGTCATACAGACTACTTTAGCCTTTTAATTTCCAGTGCACAGCACTAATGCAATGTTAAATACCAAATCCCAATAACCTAGAGTAGGTAAGAAAATCTTGAAATACACAGCTTAAAATTTTAATTATAAATATAAATAAATATATAGTCTATTACTATTTCCCTAATTATTTTAACTTTGATTTCTAATGACTCCAAGATGACCTGTACTCCATGTTGAAATCATTTCTGCTGTTGATAAACATTACAGTTTGCCAGTTAATTAGACTTTTTGGATTTTTTGAGTTTTTTTCACTCTGAGAAAAAAAAAATCACAGCTTTTATAAAAATAATAAGTAGTTCATTTTAATACTATTTTACTTGATGTTTTAATTGTAATTACTAGTTTAAACTATGAAACTCCTTTGGGGACAACTTAAGAAGGATTTTTTCCATAACTGTACTAGTTAATTAGAAAACATGTGGCTTTTGTATACATCTGATAATCTGTCTTTTTTTCTTCCAATTACAAATTTCAAATACCTCTTTAAGATTACCTGAATTGCATGTCTGTATTAATCACATTATCTTCTATGACATATGTAGTTCCCAGTGTCTTCTCCCAAAATTCATGACCTTTGAAACTTTTTTGTAGCACTATATTTTATGCTGTTTTACAAAATGTTCTAGAAATGCAACTGTGCCTGTGATGCCATAAAATTCAGAAAATGTACAGAAAGAGCATTTGTTTTAAAAATACTTCCATACCTCCCAGGCTTTCCCCCCCAAAATCAGCCCTCCAAAATTGGGGTGTGTATACTAAGTGAGGAAGCTGATTTTTCTTTTCTAGAATAGAAACAGGGTGGAATAGAGCAAAGCAGACACTGCAGTGTAATGACCACCTAGATGGTTGCTGCTTCTCCCTGGGGCTGCAAACAGCAGAGGCAGTGTACAGCATTAACCCTCTCACATTCACTTTTGAGACAGTAGGTTTTAGCTGAAGAGCCATTGAGCAGGACAAGAATGAAGAAGCTACTTCATGCAAGATGTAGTGGCTTAATGAAGCTTGTGGTATGAAGCACTATTATGTACAGGAATGTAGACAAAGAATAATTTAGAGAAAAGTAGTAACAGTTTTGCTAGTACCCTTGCAAGGGACTGGGACCAGACTTGTTGCTGTTCTGCCATACCAGGAAGTTCCTGCTGCCACATGCAGACCGTCTCCTGAGATGCCACACTTCCTGGCGCTGTTTCGAGGAGGACTTACCCTATGTCACACAGCTGGCCATGTCTCTGCAAAAATCTTGTTTTCTGCCTTCCAAAAACAAGGAACATGTTTTATTTGGGGGCACATGGTATGCCAGAAAATATGATAAATAAATAGAGGCCTGTCACCATGGATTTTTGTTGAGTTTATCTGAAGTCTGTGGAAACAAGATAATTCATAGGTATGATCCTGCAAACATTTTCTACTTTACATAATACATCACAGTCAAGGCAAAACTATACTTGCCAGGTATGCTTGTACAGTCAGGTCCTGCTTTCGAACAGATGTGTCCCAACTTTCAGAAGCCCATGATCACTTGGGGTGCTCAGCTAGGGTGACCTCCTTTTCAAAATGGAAAGGCAGGGGGCACCTTGCTATGGTGGCATGGGGATCCTAGGGGGAGGGCAGGAGGGTAGGGAGGCTTAAGCCCACAACAGGCAGCCTGCATCCACCCATGTCCCTGTCTCGTGCACAAATCTAGGGGGCATGTTCCCCCCCCATGCTCCCCTCCCTGGGAGTCCATGCAGCAATGGGGACCCAGCCCCCCCTGCGGACAAGCCACCCATGGCTCCACACTGCTCCCTGGCCAGCCTCACAGCCACACACTTCCGCCCTGGCCCTGGGCCCCATCCATCACTCCACTTGGGCAGCGGCCCCAACCTTAGCCCCACTCCCTTCCCCACTGTGGGGGCCTCAATCTGCCTCTCCTGCTCCCCCTTTGCCCACTTCCCACTATACACTTGCCTGTAGGCAGCTGGGGGAACTTCTCTCCACCACTGTCTGGCTGTATTCCTGGCCATGTGCATGTGTGCACACACACATACACATAGTGCCCCTGCGTCCTGCTCCCCCCAGCAACCCCTTGCAGCCTGGAACTGCCAGCCTGCAAAGAGAAACCCATTGTTTCCTGCATTTTTTCTGTGGTGAATAGAAAACCCAGCTCCCTGCATGATATGGATGGAAATCCAAGACAAATGCTGTCCCAGAGTCATTCAGCCTGGGACCAGGACTTGATATTCACATTTTGGGACGGGTGGTCAGCCTGTGCACAGCTGCTCTGAAAAATCAGACCCATGGGATTTCAACGTATGAAAAATCTGTAGTTTGACAAAAGTGGCAGCATGAAAGGGGCCTTCCCCCCTTATGTTATGCAGGGAATAGCATAAATCTTGGTATCAGGAAGGAGACACTAGCCAAAAGCAGGAAAGAAGTATTATGGTCTTTGGGCTAGATCCTATACTGATCAAGATAAAAGCCATTTTAATGGTATAGGATCAGGGTCCTGGACAAGATTTGAAAGAATAAGAATATTTACTGAGAATCCATTGGGACGGATTCATGCTGGACCTGGTAGGGAGAATCTGAGAAGTCCTGGACAGTGAGATTGATGAGTGATCTACAACACTCTGTGGCTGCAAACAGATGTCACCCTTGTGTTAGGAAAATTTATGGTGGCACAAAATGCGGCTAACATCCTGGCCCCTTGTTACACCCCAGATGCCCCAAAGTGTTTGTATAACAATTGCTAATAACAGTTTGTTACACCTTATTGTAGAGGTTGTCAGTTTGCTTATGGCACGATTGCCCACAGCCTGCCTGTGCTCTTCATCTGCACTGGGCAAACTATTCCAAGGCACATGTTTCACGCTACAGAACAAGGGAACTCCCCAGGTTAGGCCAAGCACCTCAAGCTGTTTTCTAGAAGAATCAAGAACCCTGAAGTCCAGGGAGAAGCAGGGGCTCAATGCTGTGGGACTATAGCCCAGAGCCACATCTGTGTCTGCCAACCAGTTGCTGGGACACATCCACACACTGTTTGTAGCCTATGGGGAAGGGAAGAGAACTACAAGAGAACAACAAAAGGGCAGATTTAGGGTAAGGTAGTGGTACAAGCAAGAGATATGATCCTGTATTTGTTAGTGAAACCAAAGTCAATGTGACA
Source organism: Crocodylus porosus (assembly GCF_001723895.1). NCBI lineage: Eukaryota > Metazoa > Chordata > Crocodylia > Crocodylidae > Crocodylus > Crocodylus porosus. The sequence goes on along the minus strand of NW_017728907.1, from coordinate 39,003,737 downwards.
CAGTTCAAGTTATTTGCTCAGGAGACACTTAGGAGAGTAAGCAAGGGAAATCTACAGTAATCCATGGGAGAGGCAATGGATACACAAGTAAACATGGAGACAGCTGAAAGACAGTATGGAGATGGAAACAGGTAGCCTTGCAAATCCTGTTGATGAGAGGGGGGAAATACCATCTGCATGGAGGAAAGGATAGAGGCTTTTGGGGAGCATATGATAAATGAAAGTCAGGGTTCAAGGAAGTAGGAAAGGTGTGTTGCAGAAAGATGTGCTCACCCCAGAAGATGACCTTAGGCCCAGGCACACTGAGTAGCTGAATGCATAAATAGAATCAAGCAAGGGTTTTAGGAGGGGTGAAGAGGAGGTATAACTTTTATTGGACTGACTATAAAGTCGGGAGAAATGCCAGACAAGCTTTTGTGCACAGTGACCTGAAGAATGGTACTTGGTGTCTGAAAGTTTGTCTAGCATGTCTCTCAACTTTACAGCTGACCCAAGAAGGAAAAAACTCAAAACCTTGCTTCTTACAAACCTGAACCATCATGGCCATGACACTCCCTACTATGGAACAGGATCATGTAGAAGAGATGCAGAGGGTAGGGCACCACCATCAGCATCACTTTAAGCCAGAGGCCCTGCTGGGACCAACAGAGACCATCCAGATCCATGAAAGCTTTCAGAGGCACAACCCAGGTCTGCATCATTTCAAGGAGTGCAGTATGTCTCCCTGTGCCAGGCCAGTGCAAAGTGTGACAGGGCAGAGATTTTGGACATTTCTGGAGGCCTCCTAAACTGGGGCTGGAACCCACTTGTCTCTGTCAATTTTTACCTGGCCTCTGTGTACGGCAGCAGAGGAGATGGCTATTTTTTCCTTCCCTCCAGCCCTCTCACAGGACTCGGCAGCTCTGGTTGCATAGCTTTCATTCTCCTGATCTCTCTCTAAGCTTGGCTTACACCCAAAGCTAGAGAAGCAACATTAGCATTTTCACTGCTCCCAGACTATTGCACGTGAAATGCATTTTGTTTTAGCTCTTGACCCTTTTAAAGTCATCTTCTCAACTGTTCAGTCTCAGCAATATTATAACCCAGTAGAGCTTGACTAAACTTGATTCAAAACATATGGTTTTTTCCAGTATCCATCATGACAGCTTTCATCACAACCTGCCAGCTTAATACTGAAGCCTTAAACCCATTCGCACCTGCTGCTGAAAGCAGCCTTTTCAGCAGCTTAACTACCTATAGCTTTCACAGGCTCACAAAGCTTTTCAGAAAGTGACACCACACTGTGACAGTTTAACAGGGGTTTGTTTGCTTGTTTGCGTAGTGTGTGGGACAGGAGCCCCAAAGGGTTGAGAGTGTTGAAGGGTTCTTTGTCTGAGGCTGCCTCTAAGCATTGGTTTCCAAACTGAGATCCACTGAGACTTGGCTGGTCAGACCGTGCTCTCTTCTTTTTTCACCTGCTAAATTACATTAAAAACACATTAAATACTTGCCTAATATTAATTTTCCATGAAAGTAACAGCTGTAGTTGTCACAAGGGTGTTACTCAATTATCAGTTGGAAGTCAGGTGGCCTGCATGAGTGTGAATGGGAAGAAGTCTATCTATGGGAAGGAAGGAAAACCTCCAGATTATTTTGTTCCTACACTACAGGCCATAATGTAAAAGTTTTGGGCAATCATGTTTCTAGACTGGGGCTATGGATTTAGCCTGAACAGCAAAACAACCGTGTCAAAACAGGAATATCCTACATGTTTGATTTTGCTGGAGGCACTAAGAATGTTAGTGACTTTAACACCAGCAATTATCATTTTTCATAGTTCATGATACTCATGGAATTATCCTTGGTGTCTAGCAGCTCAACTGATGCAGTTGGTCACAAGCTTCAAAGTAGCATGTGGGTTATTACTAATTGCCCAGTCTCCAATCCCATTTTTTCCTTTGTTGCAGAGTGAAATCTGCAGTTGGAGTGCACTTCACCAGCCTGAACAGGGGACCACTTCGAATGAGTCAGTCTAGGGAGAATGATAGAATCAAAGAACTGGCAGTAGATTCACAGTACAGGAGGTCTCTTCCTCTGATAGACCCTCTGTTGATGACAAGTTACATCATTCTAAAAGTTGACTAGATCATTACTAGACTCTTCTGTAAATGCACAGAAACATCTACATTGGTTGCCGGGGCAAGCAGTAGAATAACTGTGCAGGAGTCCCTTTGTCCACCTCACCCCCCACCCATGGGAGATGCTACTCTTGGGGGGGGTCAGTGCACCCATCAGCTAGGGGTTGAACAAGGCATTTGCCACAAACTCTCATCCAGAGGACTGATTTAAAACCCTGAATTTGGCAGCAAAAAAAAAGGAGATATGGGGACAGAGTAGAGGGTTAACCCCTTTGCTCCTGACCATGATGACAGCCCCTGCTGCAGCAAACATTTCCAACAGTAGGAGGCGGGGGAGGGAGGTTGAATAGGGGACTTCAGCCACTATTATCCTTGGCTGATGCCTCAAAACCCCCTACCTCCATTCCAGTGCCTGAGGTTCATGCCTTAATTGCCTAACCTAGTTATGCTACTGTTGGCTACATTCTGTACCTTAGCCTACAGCAGTATACGTTGTAGGTCTAAGGACATAGGCAGACAAGGTTCTTTGGGTAAATCTGATATCTTTTATTAAACTAACTCAAATAGTTGGAAAAACTCTTTTGTTTGCAAGCTTTCAGGTGCAAATACCTGAAAAGAACTCAGAGGCTGGTACACATGCATATCTATTCTTTACTATTCATTCCATCCAGGAAGAGCACAGACCAACTGCAGATGTTTCCTCAGCCTGACAAAGGGTATTTGTATCCAAAAGCTTGCCAAGAAGAGTTTTTCCAACTATTTGAGTTGGTCTAATAAAAGACAGCAAATTTACCCAAAGAACCTTGTCTACCTTACCTACAGAAATTCTGTAAAAAAAAAAAATCAAAAGAGAGGCTCTGAATGTGAATGTTTTGGGCTGTAATTGACTGATTGAGAAACACAAAAAGCCCTCTACAGAGTGTTATACTGCATCTCCTCCAGAAAATCCATAAACACTCAATAATTGGATTATTTGGGGTGAGGGACAGGTTGGCTAGCTTTGCGGCTACTCGATGTCCTAATCAAGATTTTCCCATTATGAGGAACTGTTATTTTTCTAGAGAAAATTGCTCTGATTTGAAAAAAAATGTTACTTCCACAAGGTAGCAGACTAGCATCTTGAGACAAATGCTACGGTATCTTATTTTTAATGTTCGGGAGGTATCCACGGAACTGGAAACTGGATGTACTGTGAGAACTTGTTTCCATAACTTGTGGACTTGTGGCTGAAGAGAAAAGTGGGGGGGGTGGGGAATTCCAGACCAAGTGCTAATGGGGACTGTCAACACCTTTCTAAATGAAGTTAGCTACTGACTTGCAGCACCAATATGGCCTTTGTTCACAAAGTCCATTATTTAACAATCTGGCTAATTATAAGTCTTTGTTTAATCCCCCCTTTATGCTTAAGATTATTGAAAAGTTGTGGCAAGGCAACTCTCACAGTGTCAAGTTGCTTCTTATCTCCTAAACCCTTGTAAATTTTTCATTCAAGCTGGCTAACACACAAAGACTACATTTAATCCAATGGTTGATTATCTCCAAGCTATGGATAAAGATTAATTGTCTAAATGTATAGAATTAGTTCTATCAGCAGCCGACCATGACACTGACCACAAGATGGAACAGACTTGCGCAAGTCTCTGGGGAGCAGGACGGTTTGCCCTCAAGAGCCTTGTTTTCTCTAAGTTTGATCCTAGAAAGTTTTGGAGACACACAAAGATCAGTTTTGCCTAGCCTTGCCATTGTCTACACAAGATGTCTGTGATACTGTTAGGAAGCAGGGTTTGTTGCATCTTCAGTGTGAGAACAACGCCTAGTACACTGGGGTCTGACTGAGGATGGGGTAGAGTGGAAAATGAGTAGGCTGAGTCACAAACTTGGTCAGACAGAGATGGTGCGGGTGAAAAGTATATATATCAAAGCCTTAGATGAAGGATGTTTGTTGTTTGCAAAGTGGTGAGCCTAGAGAGATTCCCAAATGCTGTTGAATGCCAAGATGAACTAAGACTGATTATTTTTGTTTGTAGTTGAGTAGAAGTTTGCAGACAGTTCTGTCTGGTGCAGACCTTGTAACATTATCTTTACTGCTATTACATTAATAATTGTTATGATTTCTACCTGCCAATGTCTTATTCTATTCAGAAATTGAAGATGGTGCAAAACCCAGCATCCCACTTTAGAACTAATTCTGGTGTCTTTGCCTGCCACTACATTGTGTAGCACAGCCTCAGTAAGCTGGGACCTGCCTACTTGAAAAACTGTCACTCTCACTTAAAATGGAGGATTAAATTTAATAGGATCACAGATGCATTAAGACAAAAGGACAAGGCTCCAACCAAGGAGTGGACCATATTAAAAACAAATGGCTTACCAAATATTATGCAAGAAATCAACACTGATTTTGAATGACGAGTGCATTTTCCTGCACACACACACACACACACACACACACACAGAGCCTGACTGAACAGCCCTTTTTAAAAGAAAACCACAGCAGCATAATTTAAGAATACTTAATTTTATTGTTG
>NW_017728907.1:38978928-38999034 GCF_001723895.1 Crocodylus porosus | reverse complement strand
AAGAAATCAACACTGATGAGGAATGACGAGTGCACACACACACACACACACACACACACACACACACACACAGAGCCTGACTGAACAGCCCTTTTTAAAAGAAAACCACAGCAGCATAATTTAAGAATACTTAATTTTATTGTTGTTTAAATGATTACAGTAGAAGTATTGTACTTCCTATTGGATCTTGTGTGCTAAACTGCAACCTAGGTAAGTTAAAAACTCCTAAATAATAGAAATGCTGACACAACCTTAGCTATATTAGCACTACTGGGTGTTGCTATAATCCTTGATACAAAAAAAAAAAAAAGATATACAACTGTCCTTTTAGAATTTTAGAACAGGTTATATTACACCCAACTAAAACAAAAGTGTATACCAATTTTATTTACTTGACTTGACTTTAATAGCCAGTAAAGTTATCCCCATAGTGTTGTTGCAGTCAGTATAGAAGAAGAAAATTACTGTGAAATATATCCCATCATCCTGAAAGCTTAATTGGGAGCCAAGCTTTTTCCATTGCTAAAACAATGTGTTAGTAAAACAAAAGTAACTGTCTGATTACATACCACAGCTTTCTAATGTTAACCAAGTTTTTTCATTATTATTATCATATCTGAGTAACTGAAATAAGCTGCCTATATATATATCACATGCAGGGGCATGACAAACTATGTTAATTACATATTGTGTTGACATTTCAAGCATATTCTCTGCAACAATATTTGCATTAAAAATACAGACAGGAAAGCACACGGGAATAGTCTGAATACTGATTCATATTAGCAAACTCATTGCTATTATCCTTATCCTCAAATACAAATTTGCAACAAACCAGTTAATATTAGGAAGTTACAGCATGTGCAAACTGCTAGCATACACTGACCAGGCTGAGAAACAATATCTGCAAATGTTTATACTTCAGTAAAGAAAGTTTAGTGCTATCTGTGCTGTCCTATATCATACCAAATAGCCAAAATATTCTGAAAATTTTAAAGCCTTGAACAAATAAAATGCCTGTAGCTTGTTAATACGTAGGTATAAAGAATGTTAGTATTTTATACTGTTTGCTCAAAAATACACAGTTACCATCAGGGCTTGCTTGTGCTTGTACAGAGCAGACAGACACTTAGGGCCATGGCCAAATTTTCAGTAGCATACCAGTGGAGTTAAGGGCATAGCTACCAGAGGTATAAACAAAGCTGAGGAAAGGAGGGAGTTGCATTGGCATCAGCTTGCTTGCCTTCATAGGGTCATGCTTTCAAGATGAAGGGAGGGCTTGAGGTGTGCTGGAAGAGTGGCTGGTAAGAGTGGAAATACCCGTGCAACTCCAAACTTGACACATGCCACACAAAGACTTTGGTGCATTTTACCCAAATATGGTATTTTAGGATACAGCACTGCTGCTGACATTCCCACTTATGAAACAAGTAGCCGCCAATCTCAAGGATGACATGTAACCAGGCATATAATACCAACACTGGTACTAAATTATTATGAACTTCACCAGGTCATAGTTTTCAGATGCAAATGTAAACTTTCTAGGGGTCTTTGGTTGTGGAAACTGATAGCTATCTAACAACTTAAATCATAGGATGCTTTGGTCAAGTTCCCTACATTTTATTAGTTAAGATTTTGGGGTGAAGTTACCTTACACAGACCACACTAAATCTGCAGAAAGTTAAGCAGTGTTAAAGTTAGAATGTGCTATGAACAGCCATACACTTGGGGTTAATACTAGGCCTATGCGAAGCCACTAGTATTCACTTTGGATTCAGATTCAGCCGATTCGGGGGCCAGTGATTCGATTCAGTGATTCGAATCACCGTTCCGAATTGATTCAGCCAAATCTGATTTGGAGATTTGGCCGCAGCTAAATTGGCTGCATCTCCCCCATCCCCCACCTGCTCTCAATGGCTGCCCCTTCCCACTCTCCCAGCTCCTGGCTCTTTCAAAAAAAGCCCCCACTCACCAGCTCTTGCCAGGCGGGGGGCGATCTCCACTGCCCCCCGCTGCATGGGGAGCTCTGTCACCAGCCCCAGAAGTCCAAAGGCCACTGCAGCAGCCGGCGAGTCCATAGTTTGTTTGTTTCTTGTTTTGTTTTTAATGGTCGGAAGCTGGGATGGGCAGGCAGCCATGGGGGAACCTGGGAGAGTGGGTGGGGGTCAGGAGGGTTGTGACAGAATGCCCCATGCAGTATGGGCAACTGCAGGACAGCGGGGATCACCCCCCCCCCCTCGCCCCACCTGGCAGCAGTCGGTGAGTGTGGGCTTTTTAAAAAAAGAAAAAAGAGTCAGGAGCTGGAGCTGGGTGGGGGAGTCATGGGCGAGGGGGCTGGGAGAGCGGGCAGGGGTCAGGGGGCACTTAGGTGGGCTGAGGGAGCAGGCACGGGATGGGGCCTGGCAGAAGTCCCCCCATGGTCCTCTCCCCCTCCTCCAGCCTCCTCTCCCCCACCCCCTACTTACCAGCATGGTGTCCAGGTTCAGCTCCCTGTGGCAGCAATCGAAAGCTCTCCAAACCTTTTCCAAATCAATTCGGAGAGCTATGAGTTGATTCGGGCCTTTTAATTGGTCTCATTCAATTTGGATTTGGAGATTCAGCCACCGAATTGGGCTGAATCTTCTCTGAATTGAATCAGCACCCGAAGCTTTGTACAGCCTTAGTTAATACTGTTTCTTGCCTGCACAGCTCTTATTTACCATTGAGGGGTATGGCTAGGAACCATAGCACCTCAGCTCTGTCCCTGCTTTTTGGGAAGAGGGGAACAGGGTGTGGCTGTACACTCTGGGATGCTCAAGAACTGCAAACTTCTGTGGAGCAGACTGAAGTTACCTTAACATGAGCTTGTCGGCATGGCCCAGAGTTAACCTTCAACTAAAGTGGTACAACTTTGAGACACTCATGGGGGGCACTTAGCATGAGTTAAATAGGTTTTAACATGTAAATAGCTGCATTTTAAATGCCCTTAGTATAGTCTAAGTGTAACGTGTAACTGCACCCTTTGCTTCAGGCACTGTCGTTCTCAGGATCAAAATGCAAGAGAGGGCAAGGTTCTAATCCCAGGCAATTGTTTCAAACAAGAATTTACTCTACTGCACAAGAGAAAGCCCAGAGGAGGCAGCAAAAATGAGCCTTCAAATCATCCAGCACTGCAGAATGCCACTCTGCTGCTGCCTGACTGACGGAAGTAAACAAGATTGATAGGGAGGACAGCAGCTACGGGCAGAGGAAAACGATATTCCCCTGTGGGGTTTCCTTCCAGAAGTGCCCACTGCTCACCTGTGCTGCTCAGTGTAGTACAGATACCAAGCTAGTTTTCAACACGTTGTAGGGGCTGGTGGATATGAGGGTCTAACGTTGAGCATAAATGAATGCCACTTGCATTTTCAGTTTTGTGTTATAGTATACATATAGATGTAACAGGTTTTGACTGCAAGCACAATGCTGTTTCTGATAGAGAATGAAAGTTGAGGGTGCTCAGCACCTATTAAAATTGGACCTGGCTGGTCTATAAGCACCTCTCCCTCTCTTGTACCCAGCTGTTTGAATAATGCACAGCAGAGGAGAAAGCAGGTGCGTGTCACTTGCCTACATGTCTCCACCTCTTCCAATGGCAGCTCTTAGTCTAACTCTTAACAGGGCTAAGATTTTGGGGTAACAGACTATTGTGCAGGCATAAGCTGCTGTAGAACACAGACTAATCACTCTGGGATCTATCAGAGTCCATTTCATCAACAACGTATGATGTTTTGCTCTACACAGCTGGAAGCAGGCTAAAAATAATCAAAAATATCTAAAGTGCTTTACAGACTAGTTTAGATTGTTATTATTTATTGCACATGCCACAATAACAAGTCCAGGCCCCAGAAGGATGGAGGACTATTTGTATTAGGTGCTGTATAAAATTAGAGTAAAAGGACAGTCCTTGCTCTAAAGAACCTAGAGTCTGAAGGGTGGTGCTCTCTTGCTCAGTGGAATGGACCCTTTGTGAGCCAGGAATACAGTAAGCCCAGGCTGCTCGATAGGGACTGTAACTATATGAGCAGGTACTAGATAAGCCCTGATACCGCTCTGTCAAACCCTTTCATTAAAAATTATTACAAACATTAGCAGTGATTTAAAAATTCTCTTCAGAGAACATCGCCTTTTTGCTCTACATGTAAGAGCAGTGCATGAAGAAGCACCAGTTATACCACCTCACAAGTAGAGCCTGGTCCTGCCCTTTGGTGAAGGAAACAGCGAAAGCAATACTGATTTCAGTACACTACTTCCTAGGGTTGATGAATACCTGCATCTCCCAACTGCATCACTTACCATGATAGGTATTTAATTATAGCATCTGGCTACAGGACAGAAAGGCCAAACTCTTCATGTTTCAGGAACATTCACCTGTAATCACCTGCTTACATTTAACTATAGTGAAATTCAACCCTGAGCTGAGGCCAAAGTTCAGCATATGCTCCAGTTAGGTCTCAATAAAAGCCCTATTTTGGAAGCTTACAGTGGAGTTAAATGGTAGAAAGACTTGATACAGAGTGACTCCTACACCAGGAAGGCCAACCTGCAGCAGTAGTAGCACAAGTGTCATGGGACAGGCAGCACAGTGGCAGATAGGGCATGGAGCAGAAAACAGAGAAAGAGCAGGTAGAGAGCACAGGGCAGGGAGCAGAAAGTGGAGTAGTAGATTGGACAGGGGAAGGAGATTGGAATAGTAGTCAAAAACTGTACAAGGCTAATTTATGGCAGTCCTGCCAAAAAGGCTGGCCCACAAACAAGAACCTTGGTGTAAAACAATGATGGCATGAAAATATTCTTATAGAACAGCTACAATAAAAATATTAGCAAATGTGAAAGTGAAAAATATTCCCATGAATACAGATCTTATCCAGAAATGAACTTTGTCTGGAAATGGGAATACATTTGCAATACTTCATGCAAAATGCAGTAGCAAAGGTGAATATTTGCTAACACCAACATTAAATGGCATCTAAGTGCCAGTCTTTAGATATAAAAGATAGAAACATAAAATGTACATTCAATATAGACCTTGCTGTTTAAAAAGGAACTTATCCCAGTCCTAGCCCAACTAAGAAATCATTCAGATAAACTCATTCATCAGATTCCAGCAGTAGATTTTCCTAGACAGAAAAGTAACTGCCATAGTAGAGACTATAATTTTCCTATAATGAAGACAAGAAATTCCTTTCCAGACAGAACATTATCCCTAAGGCCAAAGTCCACCAAGTGGGTATCATTATTAGGTGCAGTGAGTGATGTTTCTTTTTTAACATTACCTAGACAAAGTAATAATTTAAAAATAGTATCTTCTGCCTTTGCATTTGGCCTCTTAAGCTTGTTACCAAGAATTACAGAAGCAGTTTTGTACGTACTTTCTTGTAAGAGGAAAAATATTACTGGGCATGCATCACATAGTGCGTTATTTAGAACACTCAAATGAATAACAGATCTGTACCAGCAGCTTTCTGTGAAGGAAAACAGTACCCTTTTTCAGTCAGGAAGCCAATTTTGCAATCTGAGCAAAACAACACTCCCAAAGATTTCAGTGGAAATTTTTCCCCTGTAAAGGCTGCAAGAGCAGGTGCCATCAGGGTAAATGTTCACAGGGTAAGAATTGCTTCTCACCACAAATAAAGTGAGAAATCTTTTTAAGTTTGTGCAATTGGTCTTTCTGAATTGCAGCCCTACAGGTGTCCGTCTTGCCTTAGAGTGAAATAATTTTTTACGCTAGCGCAGTATGAGAAATCAGTAGAAGAGAGTGGAACCCAGTTTCCAGATTAGTTCCAATATTTGACAGATCTTTTCAGAAACAGTCCTTCAAGTGAGGCCTAGGGTGCACAAGTGACTATGCTTGAACACAGTGAGAATGGACTGCATGTGGAGAGTCTGCCCTCAAGCACCTGAGCTCCAGTCACCTGAGAGTTGCGAGTGCTTTTGGTTAAGGAGGCAGCATATACACACATCTATACACCTAGATGTGAATAAACCCACACCATTTCAGGCTCTTTTAAAACATCTGCTGTCCTACCAAACTGAAAATCCATTCAGTGTGCTGATTTGTTATCAGTTTCCTGGCCATTACTTTTATTTTCAAAGGGAGGGCAGATCATTGCAGTCCTGACACAGGCATCTTTTGTGATGCCAGAAGAGACAGAAATCCCACCACTTCCTAACCCACATACTGCACGATGCTGCTGCAGCTTATAGTTTAAAAAAAGAGCTTTTGTTACCAGGTAAGCTGCAGCTCTGTATAAAAGCACAAGAAAACATCTGTGAAGAACACCAACTATGTCAGTGGTGGAAACACCATCCCAAAGTCTGGAAACTTGCCTAGGAGGCCTCCACAGCCAGCCCCTCGCTGGTCACCTGCAGCTTCTCTCTACCTTAAAGGACCTGAGGCAAGTTTCCAATCTGCTCTAACAATAAAATGATTCTTTAATGCTAAACCCAAATTTCACGTAAAAAGTCAAATTTTATCTAGGTACCAGCTTTTATTCAAGATTTAAAAGCAGGATAATAATCTCTCCCTCACTTTTCAGGATACGTGGCTGCAAACAGGACTTCGCAAAAAATAAGATTCACAGTTTATGATGATTACTGCCTCTTCCCCTTACACAATTGGACTGAGCCAAATTAATAGCTTTACCTTAAAAAAAGGAAGATAAAGCAGTCTCTGTATTGGGGCAGCTGTTAGTATCCTCTCAGAAATGCCCTGGGAGGGAGGGGGGTCAGGATAGATCCAGGCTCATGCAGTTACAGCTGCCTTCAGTGCCCTTGTTCTCAAACCTTCAGAGATGGGATGGCAGTGAGGGGAGGCATCCCACAGCCTTAGAAACACTGTGTTAATCTAAAAACACACACGTTGTATGCTACGGCTACAGAAACTTGCCATCCTATCTGACTTATCATTTGCAATGTTGTATATGTTGTAATGTATATGTAACTAGCCTTGATGCAATCAATTGTTCTACATATGAGGTCCATCTACAATACAACAATGGCTTTCTTCCCTCAGTTCATGTTCAAGACTGTAGTACAGTTTGGAAATGCATGTAAGGTCCTGCCAGAGGGGAGGGAGCATTTCATGAAGGAGTTTATGGGTCCTAGTTATGCTACCATATGGAGCCAGGTTTTAACTGTGTTGCCTACTGCAGTTTTAGGTACAGTGCCATGCAGACATATCTATACCTTCTGAAGAGGTGAAAGGTATTTAGAATTATTTCTCTGCCACACTAGTTTAATAATTATTAAAATACCTGTAAGTGTGCCAACAAAGCTCATCAGAAACATGAACAAATGAAACCACAATCAGCTAGAAACTAAACCAGATTTGGGAAACTTTAAACAAATCAGTAGATACATCCTCAATGTATCCAGGATATTTTTATGTACAGTAAAATCCCTGTTTTCTGGCATTTTACTAGCCAGCATACTCTATTAACCAGCACCGTGCTGCCACCACCCACCACGCCATGCCGCCATGTGCAACCACTGCCGCTGCCATCCACCACCCCATGCTGCTGCTGCATGCAAGCTGTGTGCAACCCCTCCACGTTACCACCATCCAACACCCTGTGCTACCATCACCACTGCATGCAAGCCTCCCCGCTCTGGCTCTGGTATTTTTAGATAACCGGCATTTTTACATTACTGGCACTTAGCTTTCCCCACTCCGTTATGCCAGATAATGGAGATTTTACTGTCTATCCAACACTGTACAGCCATACATAATGCCCTACTGCTGGCAGAGTAAGGTAAGGAGACTGCCATGGTCTCCACCTTGGGTCTTGAGAATACCAATTCAAAAACAGCTCCAACCTGTGGCAACAGTCCAAAGTTAGAAGCTATCTTTCCCACGTGACCAAAAGCAGTATATTGCAGAGACCACTGCACTTCCAGAAGGGAAGGATTTTATTAGGTCTTACAGGTAATCATATGTAATTTGACTTATCAGCAGTCATCATTGTATAGTACAAGGAGATACATCAAGTGAACTGATGAGATCATGTTGTATGACTAAACCAGTATTAACATGGGAGGGGAAAGGATTCTGCCAGACTAGCAAAACTGTCTACGTGTGATCAACACTGCAGTCAAACTTTAAAAGCACAGTACATTTTTTCAAACATATCTAGGGAATAGTCATCTTGCAGCTATATAGCTTGGGCAGACAAAAGCAGAGATACCAAAATTCCCTATTTGGTAAGCAATGCACAAAGTTTAAAAAAATTCTCTCAGAGAAAGGCCTGTACCCTCTGACATCTGTGGGATGGACTCCACCTTTTTATTAAAAATAAAATATTGAGAACTAGGGGAAATATATATATATATAGTCATGTTCATCAACAAATGAAAAGACATTTGGCTGGTAACAGGAACTGATCTGGTGATTAATGAATATGAACTGGGTTAATTCATTATCTACCACATATATGGTATATGCTACCTGACTATATCTATCTATATATATAGATAGGGCCAAAATAAGGTGTTGCAAAATGGGACAAACATGGATATCAAGAAACTCTGATCAACTGTACTTTCAGGATCTCATTTATAACTACATTAGGCTCTTACTGCTTCATACAGGTAGGCCTGGAAAGCTGACTCTAAACAACAGAAATCTAATTTATGACATCAGCTATTTTCTTACAGTTTCAATATGCCTAGAAAGTACTGTCTGTTAGAGGACATGCTCTACAATATATAGTGGAACTCTCAAAAAAATAAAAGGAAACTTTTATCAAAATACTTTAGATGGCACTGCAGTGCTTCTGAAAACATATCTGCTTTATCACTTGCACAGCAAATATATACACGGCTCTTTTTTGAGCTGGAGATGATTGCTTGGTCTCAAATGAAACTGAAAGACACAAGACACAAATAGCATGAGGGAGTATCTGATAACCACCATTGCTCTCTGATTTATTACAAGGATCCAACCAGATGCTATATGCCACAATTGATATTTTTAAATGTGTGCATGCTGGACTGTCTTCACTTAAGCTAAAAGATACTTTACCATGTCCTTCCTGCAAAGCATCATCATTGCTGAAATAGTGAATTTTATAGGGAAATAAAAAGATATTTGCATACTTGAAACACTTTTTACAGTTTTTTAAAATGTACTACAGAAATTATCAGACTATTTATATTTACTGGCTTCATCTGTTTTACTGTTCTACAGCAGGCTTTTTATAGTCTATCTTGATAAAGGATCAATGTGTCTATGAGAGAATAAACAGTATTCTTTACAATAAATAATATTTCAAGTCCAAAGATACTATACCTATAAAATAACCTAATGCTGTAATAGGATCCCCAAGATCAATTTCATTTTATATATTCTGCAGCAAAAATAACATTTCTAGTAGGAAGGAGTTACTTATAAACCTAGCAAGATCTAGACATTCACATATTTGTGTAAACAACTTAATAAGGTTTATTACATTTCCAGAAAGGTTAAGCTTTAACAGTAGGTTTTCAGCTAACTGTTGTCTTATATACTATAGTAAATATATGAGTGCTTATGCTTAGCACCATCACAAATTTATATTGGCAAAAAGAATGGAATGCCAGTAAAAGCATGGCAACTTTCTCTTCATTTCACAAGTGGTTATATCTGGGTGTAAACAGAACGTTAGAGCGAGGCATTCCAGATGAACTGCAGCTAAAGTTGGAGGATGGCACTTTCATGATGAACTGTGAAGGTCCTGGCAATAAATACCTAGAATGATTACAAAAAATAATAGAAGAATTTAACTGGCAATGTAAGACTCAAGGGCAAAGGAGTTAGTTATTCATGTGCCATGCATAATAACCTTGGTATTTGAGACTTTATGTACTGCTTAAACAGAGTACTGTGCAACAGGCCTTTACCTCAGATGATAAAGGAAATGATTTTAAGATCAATACACAACCTAGGCAAAACAAGAGCATACTACGAGTCAATCAAATATCTTGCCATTGATTTCTCATAATACTAAACATGGTAACATTCTGGCAATCAACAGACCTCGTATAAAAAGCACACCTCACAAGCAAACTATCATCAAAAGTTATTATTAACCTTTCACCCAAAGATCACACTTATAATAGTATTTCTTTACCCAGTTTAAATATATATATAAAATGAAGTAGATAGTGTTTAACTGACCTGTAAAAACTCATAGAGGATGTCAATAGCAGGGCCAAGGTAAAAACAGAGGAATCTTTAGCCCCAGGACACGTTTGCACTGCCTCTAACCATACTAGGGAGCATCGGAGGGACATGCAGCATGCCCAATCTGCACGTACTATAGCCTGAAAAAATGGAATGTGATCACTGGCTGGTATGCACACACAACCACTATCAGGGTCTCAGTCCTAAACTTATTTAAGGCACATGCCCAAAACTACTTTAACAGCAGTCACATTGCATTTTTTTATCATTTCGAACATGAGGAGTGGAAGCAAGTGGACCGGACACATTTTCATAGTTGTATTCCCTAGCAGTGTTGGAGGCATGTAAACAGGTCCTTAGTTTCTTTTTTTAATCACTGGACTGTTTTCCAACCATTTTTAAAGTGGTCATGCTACCCCTACTATCCAAGTAATGCAGACACGTAGGACTTTTGCAACCTACTGCTTCACCAGTAATTCATGACTCCATTAAAAAAATGTGACCTGTAATAATTTCTAACCTGTATTTCATAAAATACTACAAATAAAATAATCACAAGTCGTCTAATATTCATTCTTAAGCTTGTATCCTATTAACAGTTCCCACAATTAGTTGCAGGAGTCATTAGATGACCACAATAAAAGTGTGCAAAACAACATTCAGATTAAATCAAAAGTCCATAATGAGCAACATGCAGTGCTATATTAATTACACATACCACATATTACGTAGTTTAGTGCTTAAAAATTGTTTCATTTTTCCAGATAATACTGATTAATGACAAATGAAGACACTGAAAAAACAAAGATTGATCCTACTAAATCATGTGGATAGGAGCAGATCAGGATTCTTAAATGAGAAACATGAGATGTCTAATAACTGTAAATGTTTGTTTAGTTTAGGCCCTGAGCAAAGCTATTATTTCAAGGGCAGCATTTTGCAGCATTTGAAAAGCCTGATATTGTGCAATGATGAGCACATCTTTATAGTTGCTGACCTGAAGATACTCTCTCTCAGAATTAGGCTCAGTGATTCTTGACAAAGAGCAAAAAGCTGGATAAATTCTGATGCGGTATTCAGTGCAACTGATCCCTGATTATTTGGCAGCCCTTGCCATGTTTCTTCATTTGTGGGAGAGGTGAATATGTAATGATTCAAAGATGAGCTGCTTTTGTCCTTTTAAAGGTTGTTTTAAGAGATTTAGGTCTCCCGATTAGGAGGAAAAAAATATGATTATTTTTTCCTTCCTACAACATTTCTAATTTCTTTTTAAAGTGCCTGAGCTTTTTTTACGCAACAAATGTAAATGAATTATTGTATTTTCCCCACCAAGAAAAGTAAAAATAGTTCTTGGACTTGCACTTGTATGAACTGCCAAAAATGAGAGATCATGGTACTACTTTAATCAAACTTCTCTCACTCCCTGTACAAATAATTAATTTTAAATAGAGATGCAGCTATTTGATAAATGTGCCAAAATTACATCAAACAGGAAACTAAAAATAGTTTTCTGCTTCAGAAAGCTCACCAGAGCTATACAAATGAAACTTTACAAAATTATGAAACTATGTGCATGCTGTATGTCAAAGACAGCTCTAAACTATACCCTGACCAGATGCTGTACTTTACAGGGTTTTGCTCTATCATCACAATAATAAAAAAGAAAGGGAAATGCTTTTATACAGTTTTCTGGATATCTTAAAAATATGGATCCAGGCACAAGGTGAAACTGCATAGCAATTATACCTTTTTAAAGAAAATAACTTGTCTATTTTAGGATTGGCTGGATCAATACAGGCAAACCCACCTTAAATACGAGTTTCTCATACAGAAAATAAGCCGTTTCTATAAAACCAAAATATAAGGGTTAGCTAAAGAATTAAACCAGTTGTACTATAAATGTAACATTTGTGAAGATAAATGCAGATTGTTGTGGTTTTTAAATCAACAACAGTTTTCATGACGACTACACTCAAAGACCTAAATCAGTGTCTTTGTTATCTAGAATTGAGGACTCAAAATTTGCTCATGTTTGAACTTGAGGAATAAACTGCCTTTGGACTTCAGATGCACAAAAAACTGAGCTGGAAAAATTATCCCTACATCATTGTTTTCAATTTCTTTGGCAAGACACGGATGCTTGCTTCAGTATTTTCAAGTGACTTGATTTGTTTCACTGCTTGTGTTTGATTCTGATGGGGGGGAAAAAAAAAAGAGTTCTTTACTATTGACAGTGGAAGTGAGAATACCTTCAAGCTCAACTTTTCTGTCTTTCCCAATTCATATGAATTTAGCATTCTACTGACAGAGGTCATGTATAAGTTAATATCGCATATAGTTTGTTTTGTAGCTAAATTACCTCTACCTTTGCTGTGATCAAGCAACTTGTTTCACGCTTGTATTAAATTATGTCAAAGCCCCTCAACATTCACATGACAACAGCAGATATCAGAGAACTATTTTAAGAGCTTGTTCAAGTGATTACATGGTAAACTAGTCTAATAAGAAATATAAAGGGTGTATCTGTACATGTTATTAATACATTAATGCTTTAAGGAACAAACACTGTCTTTGCAAAGACCCATTCAATCTTTTCTTACATAAACTAACCAAACCTTCAAATTGCCAGGGTAAAAGGACCTTTCAGTGCCCAGCTAACTTGAAACTCACCCTTCATTCTTCAGTTTAGGACCATTAAGTCACAAACCATTGGCTCCTATTATAGGGACGTTTCAGTAAGACATGTACTGATCATATTATAACCATGGTGCTACTCAGCTGAAGAACGAAACCAGTCTATGGGGAATTGGTAAGTGCCAAAATAGTTTTGTTTTTGTTTTTTTACTATATGGTGCTGTTTTGCAAGGTTTTAAATATATGTATATATATATTTACTCTTTAATAATAATACTCTTTAAATAAATATAACCTTTTACATCTGCATTTTTTAGAAGTCAACTTTGCAAAACTGTGCAATACAGTAAATCAGATGGCACTTACCTGACCACAGGCTGGAGCTAGGCTCCTGTGGGATCTCATAATGATTGTGAAGCAAGAAGCATAATATATATTAGGGACCTCTAAGAACACAAATCAGGAATCAGTGACTTTGAGATATCTGAGAATGGAAAGAAAGGAAAGTTTCAGTTAAGGACTGAGTGCCCTTCTTACCCTGGCTATTTGGGGCATTAACCAAATAAGATTTTACTGAGATAGTTTGAAATAATTCTGTATAGTAAGACCCTCCTTAAATCAGGAAAAAGAATTATTTGATTTCATAACCACACTACCAAGGTTATAACGATAGGAACTATGATACACTTGTCCTCTGTGCTGCACAAATCATGAACGAGTTCTGTTGCTTTTCCCTAGGCACAGAAGGGAATGTCGCTGTGTAGCGCAAAATCTGATCATAAGGTCCACTATTTTTCACATAACTGAAAGTTAGGAAGATAAATACAGAAGCATATACCTGGTATCATCCCAACTGGGGCTAAATCCAGTCATAGATCCTCTTGAATCTGTTGAGTACTTGTACACCACTAGCAGGCAGTGTTTACAAAGCTGCACTATTCGCTGACAACATTGGAGTTGCTCAGGAGTCACCGCCTCCATGCTTCTACTGAATATGGTTTCCCAAGAGCTCCTGTTGGCATGGAAACAGACATGACTTCATGCTTTCTGTCACAAATGGCAATCTAAGAGCTTTATTGCTGTACATCATATTTAGTAATGGAGGAGCAAGAGAAAAAAGCATGACCTTGCCTGTTTACAGGAAAAGGCATATGTTATTTAACCCAAATACAGACAGATGGTGGGAATATAAAATACAAATTAAGAAGTTAATCTTCATATCTGAAAATGCGCACAAGCCATTTTTCATTCATTATGTCCCCTAAAGCTTTTATAGGGCCATTGTTTAGGTTCAGCACATAAAGATTTACTGCCAGATAATTTTAAACGGTATTTTACAACACAAAATACACAAAATACTGATTTATTTTTAACAAACTACTATGAGAATACTCTCTAATGTGATGTCAAAGAAATAAATAAGTGAAAGTATTATGATGCTATATATACATTTCAGAAGACCATGATATTAAGTATGAAGAAAATAGCAAAAGCTACATATAGCAAGTGAATATACATTTTCAAAATGCTATGTTTGGTTTCTGATTTTCAATAGGAAGGTAAACAAAAGCTTTTCACTTTTAATTCTTCCACCCATTTTCAAACAATATTGAGAAAGCAGGTTCTCAGCCCAGCCAAGACACATAGCTCTACTTGGGCATTAGTATGGTCAAGATTATCCCCAAAATAGAAGATTTGAGAACTGTGACATCGGTGCATGAACTAGAAATCAGACAAGTAGAATCTAAGATATGTCTGTGTATAACTAATTGATTTTAAGGTACAGCACATTCGCCAGCATGAAGCATATGTTCTAATGGAAAATGTTCTCTTCTCTAGCAGCATAAGAAAAAGCATAAAATAGGATTCATAAAACATTACCCTGGACAAGAAGATTTGATGGATCTGCAAAGCGTGGGTTCTGGATACTCCACTACTTGCAGATCCATGAGATATGGAGATTACTCCTTAGGTTACATAAATAAAGCTTCAAAATCCTTTGAGAAATGCCTGATTTCATGCGTTGAGTTTTTGGACCATTTCCCCCACTTGCATGTGATTTTTTCAATGGAGTAGAATATGTGGACTCAGTTTAAATATGATTTATGGCCACGGTGATATCTTATGAGCCTCAACGTAACATAATAAGATTTTCAACATTAACAAGAAATCCAAGAGATTTATATATATGGGTGCGCACACACACACACATGTACAGGCAGTCCTCGGACTTATGACACAATTGGTTCCTGGAAACCGTGTCTTAAGTCAAAACGTTGCAACTCAGAACCAATTTTCCCATAGGGAACAATATTATAAATGTGGGACTGGTTCCTGAACCAAGGCCCAATACTTTATTTTCACAGAAAAATAACCCAGAATTTTGTACTCAATCAATTATAGGTGAGTAATATAGATACATTAATGTATTTATATTGTAAATAGCTATCATATTGATTTGGAATGATTTCTTTGAGGCGTCTTTGCTGGACTTTTTGAAGGGCTCTTGGCTGGAGTCTTCTCAGGAGTCTTGGCTGCAGGGTTTTCTGGAGTCTTGTCTTGTCTGCTTTCTTAAAGAAAGTGTCCAAGGAAGTTTGGACAGATGTTCTCCAGGGAGATGGGTGACGCAGCCAGCTTGTTCACTGGTGTGGCATGGCGTGGCATGGTGTTGGATCAAGCATTGTAAAGTCAAAACTGATGTTATAAAGTTGAAACAGGTTGTCAATTTATAAATGTTGTAAGTGCAAAATGTTGTAACTCAAAACACTGTAAATAGAGAACTGCCTGTACATATATATGGAACTTCTTAAGTGATAAAGTGGCTATTGATTTCTCCTTCACACAAGGGAATATAAGTATCAGGATCTTCAGGAAAAATGAAAATACTACATTTCCTAAGAAAAGAGCCCCCCGTTCCTGCTTGAATGTAATGTGTGTGTGAACTGGATCTACATAGCAAGGAAAAGAGACTTACACACACACATACCACCCTAAATAAAACTCAGCCTAGGTAGGTAGGAAATTTTAACAGCCATACAGCATAGAGGTTTTATACATCTTTTTAGATAGGATCTGTCACAAAACAACTTATTTTAGAAGGAACAGAATCTGAAATTTAGTTCAACTCCTGAGGCAGCTGAATTTCACAGATGAAGATCTTGTTCTAGATGAAAGAATCTATTCCTATATTAAAGATCCTGCTCTTGACTGAAATATTCAGCTAGATTAAGAACTGTGATCCTGAACTCATTCAAAAGTAAAGACGATAAATTTTTTTTAAACAAGGAACTTTTTTTGGTGAAAAGAAAAAATCTGAAATGAAAGATTTCCACAAAAATTATGTTAAAAGCAAGAGATCCAAACCCACCACCTTGTTTAAAGCAATTTAACTAAAATATTAATATTACACAACACAAGAAATTAAGTGAACCTGAAATCACAACTCCAGAAATGTATTGGGGATGAAGAGAGTCCATACTTCCATAGGGAGCTAAAAGGAGGACATAATTAAGGCTGGTAACATACAGCCATTTGCTAACCGTACTCTGAAACATTCACTGGTGTGGGAGAGTGCTAATATAATCCTAATGGGTGTTGTTTTCTAGACATGACTGACACTAAGAAGCATCCCTTTGGAGGTGATTTTGGTTTAACAAAGAAATCAATCTCTGGATAGTTCTATTAGCTTCATATAATTTATAAGATGATAGGGGAAAAAACCCCAAACCTTAGTCAATTAGAGAAATAATCCTAAAATAAAATAAACAGACCATATTTGGGGACAGACTCTCAATATGCTGAGTTTATTGGTCTTAGCATACTTTTTTCTTCTTTCTTTTTCTGCACTGTGTTGGACATATAGACAAGGTTTCTTAGGCTACAGACATTGCATTTGCTCTGGAAGAAGCCACTGTATTCTGGGACAAAGTGAAATCACTCAGATGTCCACACCCATTGTTTTATTGTCCTAGGACAACCCCTAAAAAGTGTCATGGGACTAAGATGTGCCAATAGATGGTCCTAGGACATCAAAAGTGCATCTGAATGGTTGCCTTGGGATCGCATCACCAAATCAAAAGCAGAAAAGTGGTAGCACCTTCAGCCAATTGGAAGGGTGATGTGTATACACAAAAATCATGGAGCTTTTCCATTCCAGCACAAAAACACAAACACAGTATGTCCCAGGACAAATGTAACATCTGTTCCTAGCCTTCTTACATAAATAAGTGCACTACATGAATTCTCTAAAAATGACTGTATGTAAAGTACATATTAATTCCTTTTGTACATATGAAATCCATCATACTATGTATATTTGCTGAAGTTCATTTTTAATAAATCGCTTCTGAATCCTCTTATGCAAGCTAATCAAAAAACTTCCTATTAATCATTCACTGCATATAATTACAGAGAAACTTAAATGCACTCTATATATGATATATATTCATACATTTACACTTTTATTTTATGAGAGGAAAAAAGGTCTTCGGCATTTTATTTTTTGATATATACCCAAAAGCTCCTCCTACAACAAGGTAAGGTTTCAGAACAGAGTAATTAAATTTTTAAAAAATGGCACATTATTTTCCAATAAACAGACTTTCTTTCCAACCAAAATAAATATTTCATTACATGTCTGCATCACAACTTTTTACTTTTCACTTACATTTTCACCATTATTTCAAGTATACGTGAGGAGCAAAATGCCATTCAGAAATTCTGCTTTATTGGTTGTAACCCATACATCTGTGCATTTGCAGTGTAATGTCAGCCAAGCCCTTGACTGAATTATCCCTCTTTATGCTAGGGATCAAATAAATAAGGCCAAACCTAGATAGATCAAATCATAATTTTTTCAGCAGGTGCCTAATGTGAAGGCCATAATCTGGGCACCCAAAGGAGTGGTTTGATTTCAAAAGTGCTGAGTATTGAGAAGCTCTCACTTAACCACTGCAGTTCAGCACTTCTGAAAATCAGATTGCTTGCTTAGCTGCTTGCATGATTATAGGATCCAAACTGTTCATACCCATTACTGAAATGCTTAACCTATGTTATTACATTTCAAATTGCGCATACCTTAGATTGTTTTAAAACCAGTTCTAAATAACATAATAATTTCTTGAATGAAAGTAAGCATTACATTTTTACCAACCCTGTGTGTGCTTATAAAGTTATTAAAAAAAATTAGAATAAATATATTTAGGCCTACCCTGAATTACAGAAACAGTTCCATAGGCCTTGGCCATGGCTCCAGAGCAAACGACTGAACACACGGTTAAAAATACAGTATAAATGTAAACTTTCAATGTCCGAAACCCTCCAGACACGTTGTAGAACAGTGCGAACGCTTGTCCTGACTATGTCCAAAACCTAGAAAAGAATATTTTAAGCAAATCAACATACTTTAAAATCTAGCATATTTAACAAAACCTCAGACCCAACATCTCTTAATTCACTGAACAGAAAGAAAATGTAGAGAGATAATCGCACAGCATTATCACTTGTAAATTTCAACAAGCTGCTACATTTCATTTCTGCATATGTTGTGGCATGCATTTTCCTTCAAAGCCATTTTGCAAGAAAACCAATCAAAAATTTTCATTATTACATGATGTCATTTTTTCACTTCCCCCAATAACTAGCCAGTTAAAATAATAGCAAAACAAGTAAAAAGAGAAAACGAAACAGGTACACAAAGAGAGATAAGGAGCCTTATCTTAAGAAACAGTGAATGCTGCAG
This sequence comes from Crocodylus porosus, assembly GCF_001723895.1. NCBI lineage: Eukaryota > Metazoa > Chordata > Crocodylia > Crocodylidae > Crocodylus > Crocodylus porosus. Next base: position 38,980,480 of record NW_017728907.1, on the reverse strand, counting down.
AAGTGGTTTCCCCTAGTTTGAATAGCACCTGCTCTATAGAGGACTGACTAAGCCAGAGGGGCTGAGCTCACACAATCTACATGGACTTCAAAGTGTATTACAGGTGCATAGCACTACCCAAAAATCAGACCTTAATATCCTGTCTTTATTTGAGTCTGTTTTTATGCCTGAATTAGTACAAGAAAACTTGAAATAAGGCCTCATTACTCAATACTGCCAATATGAATGCAGTTTCTGGAGAAGGGAATAAGGAGAAGATGAAACTTGGAAATTTTTGCACAGCATGTAAATCCTGTCTTTTTCTCTCTCTACTATGAGTTTTAGCCAGATGTTTAAATCTGCCTTTCTATAATGTATACATACCCCAGTAGACTCTAACATATGTACTCACTAATTAGGAATGATGTCCAGGTCTACTCTAAGACACGCTTGTGTAACTCCCTTAGAATTCAATGGGAGTTGTGGGTAGACTAACTTGCATCTTTTCATATATCCATAAAGGATGCATACATTGGGGAGGGGGGAGAGGGAAGTCATAGCATGTTAAACTGGCCACCCAATTTAAGTTGGTTCACTCAGGTGCAGACCCTACATTTAGATCCCTAGTTCAGCTGATCTAAGTGCAAACTGTATAGAAGTTTCACGAATGCTAGACAGGTCTAAAAATGACCGACTCGATTTAAGTTACCCCTGCCTCTGAGGTAATAAGCCCAGCTGCTGGCCTCAGCCTGAGCTGTGCTTTTCCTATCCACCCCTCTAGCACCAGGCTATTTTTTGGCCCTTCTAGCCGCTCACCCCACCTCCAGATGGAACCCTCCAGTGGACCAGCCAGCCCCTCCGTCCCTACTCCAACCCACCAAAACCCTCAGCCTGCAAGCTGCTCCCTCGCTGTGCCAGTTTTATCAGAGTTTGTCAATGCTGGGAGCTGAGGAATGAATTCCTGATGTTGGGAGGGGCAGGAGGGATGGGGGTAAGTTCACCGGTGGGGGGGAGGGGAGTGGGACTCAGGGGGCTAAAAATAGCCCCTGGGTCTGAAGAATGGGAAAGACACATCCTGCACTCCCTCAAACCTGCCCCTGCAGACCCACATGCCCTCCTACCTGATCTTGTCAAACCCTCCTAGACCCCTGAAATCCCCCTGAGGACACTATCTGCCCTGCTAATCCCCCAATCTCCTCGTGGATCTCACCTGACCCCCCCTATGACCCTGTAGACACCACCCATCTCCCCCAATCCCCCTGTGGACCCAACCTGCCCCCCACTATACCCCCAATCCACCCCACAAGACCCCACCTGCCCCCTCATCAACCCACCCCCACTAGCCCGCCATCCTGACTCACCTTAGACCAAGTGGCCATTTTTACCTTGATCTAACCTCCCCCTAACCTCTCTGAATGTCTGTGCCCAGCCTAAATGTTTTCTAAGCCTGTTGTTTAAGTGGTGCAGAGGACTTTTGCTGGCACCCTAAGCAAGGTGCATATTCAGAGCCAGCCCACAATTTTTGGGGTCCCCTGCAAGAAATAGTTTTGGGGCCCCCTGCCCTGGAGAAGCT
>NW_017728907.1:38948015-38978818 GCF_001723895.1 Crocodylus porosus | reverse complement strand
AGTGGCTGGATGTAAGAGGCCCCCTCAGTTGAGGGGCAACCTGAAGCCACAGGTTTCACAGTACAGGATGGGCCGGCCCTGCGCATATTATCCTAAAAGCAGTCCATGATGAGTTTACCATCAGTTAAACAAAGCCAACAAAAAGAAAGTGTGTGGGTTTTTTTCTGATAGGTGTTCCCACTGCTTAGCATTGAAAATGATATCAAAACTTATATATGCATTACATGTACAAGAGATATCTAAAAAGGAAATGAATGATTGAGGAATGTAGCCAGTAGGATGATGTATATAGTATGAAAGTTTGTCATTTTAGCAAAACATTGTGCATTCAAAGACCAAAAATATGTAAGAAAACCCTTATTTCCCCAGCAAATGTTTAATCTCTTTACAGGTGTATATGACAAACTGTTCCATATGGCTAAACAGCCAGTCCTTACTTAAAATAATGGCACAAAGGTGAAGGAGGTTTATAACTAACAATAAAACCACTGCATGGGGGAATGCCTTGGTATAGCAGATAGGCCTTCTTGATCTTGCATAATCTGTTCTTCACATGGAGACTAAACCCAATGGAAACGAACACAGTGAAAACAAGTAAAACATCATTTTCCAAAGTAACTGTATAATGAAGTAGTAGTAAAAAAAATGCTGAGGGGACAGCAGCTCTGCAGGGGCTTTAATACATAAAGCCTGGGTAAAATGCACCCCATTCAAGTCTTATTCTGCATACTATACAATCAGGCTTCTGAATATCTTAAGCAAAATTGCAAAATGATTTGATGTCACAGTTGGAACACGTTTTAAGAAACTGTTGGAAACAGAAAGAAGGGAACTGTATCTGCAACTGCATTTCATCTCCATTAAACCTTTTAGAAAGATATTTGGAAGAGAAAGTCCCCATAATAACAATTTGATGTGTTAATTATTGTTGCCATGTGCTCCCTTCCCACAACATACAATCTGAATGGAGATAATTAAGACATCAGCACGTGTATTTCTATTGAGTAATATGGATACCCTTCAGTTTTTGTGAGGCAGAATAATACCATGATATAGGATGACAGGAAAGTAGGGTTGGAAGCTCTTCTAGTCCAGCCCCCTGCTCAAGGCATGATCATCCCTGGCTAAACTATCCCAGCCAAGTATCTGCCCAACCTGCTCCTGAAAATTTCTAGGGATGACAGAGATTCCACAGCTTTTCTAGGTAGCCTGTTCCAATGCTTAACCACCTTCATAATCAGAAAGTTCTTCCTAGACACCAACCTAAGTTTCCCTTGCATTGGTTTTCACTGGCTCAAACTACTAATAAAAAGCCCATGATATCAAGGTGCACAATCAGTCTTTTATCTTTGCATTTAAATCAGAGAAAAGAGATGATTAAATTGCAGACACTTTGGGCATCTATACACATGCTCTGCAGTGGAGGGGGGGCACTTTAATTAATTACAATTTAATTAATTTAAAGCACCTACATTGTCACGTGTATTTACCTTTAGTTAAAGCACCCCCATCGCCATTTTGAAACATGGGAACACTGAATACATGCAATACAAAGGCTGGTGGAGCACGCTAATTAGCCTGCTCCAGTAGACTTGCAGCATACTCTATTAATTAAGTCTGCTCCGACATGTTCTTATTAGCATTTGTCAAAGCAGAGGTCTGTCACGTGTATAGGTGCCTGTCATGACTCATAACAAGCTGGAGTCAAGTAAGGTGCTACTGTAAACTTCTGTGGTTGCTATTGTGATGTCACTAGCGTAGTTGCCACTCGAGCATCTTAGCAAAAATAGTAAGTCTCTTCATCTTGCATAAGAGAATAGAAAACTTTGGATAGTAATAAAAAACTTTACAGAACTTTCTACAATTTAGCAGGGGTATAATAATTTATGATACCTACATACATCTAGCACCAGCCAAATTATTTCAACAGACTGTCCATTCCTATGTTTAACATAGTTGCACCATAACACAAGAGATCATCTAAGTGTTAACAATAAAAGATGTTAAATAAACTGACTGTTCAAAACAAGATGCAGACCATGCAGCAGCAATGGAAACCTATTTAAGAATGCGCACTGTGGTAGGCAATACAAAATTGATATATTTTCTCCTATAGAACATAATATTTTCTCCAAAGTCTTGAAGACCAAATCTGGGAAAGGTCTCATATAAGTAACAACTCTTCCATTATCAATTCTTTTACAGTTGCTGTATGGCCCCTAAACTACTGTTGTATGTTAGAAATTATGGTTATAGACAGGGTTTATATTTTTCCACAGGAAAGGTGGATAAATCTTTAAGGCGGCACACCTGGTGGGGATGAACGTTCTGAAAACCTAACATATCTTCCACATATTGCCTTCTCAAATTCTGGCACTTTCAAGTAATCCAAGAGTATAGGCCTGAAGGCCCAAGTTTCTGTTTTGTACTTCACAGAATAACAGAATCTGCTTTCCAACTAATTTCATATACTCTCTGAAATATTCTCCACTACTCATTCCTTTTCAGTTTTCGCTGTCTCTCCTCAAGAACTCTGTTCTCAGATCCACTAAAGCTTTGCACACATGGGAATCCTCAGCTGCAATGTCAAAATTATATAAAGGTACAGCTTCTTCTCTAAGAATAACTGCTTGAAGGGGTAGAGGTTAAAGTACAAAACTTATCACAAATCCCTTCTACTGCCACAAAAAAAAATTCAAGCTCACCGGTGCTTCAGGTGGTACTAGTCTCCTGAGCCATCAGAGATATCTTCACAAGAAGTTCAAAGAAATCCACATTTCCAGGACTTTAGTTTTTCTTAATAATAGCCCTCTACATCATCCTGACCTCCAGCATCTGCCCTGAGTACTACATGAGTAGATAAAGAAAGTATAGGCTTCCCTCATGTGTTTTTTAAAAGCATGTCACTTACAGGGGAACCACAGCATAAAAATGATAAAATGACACAGCTAAAAATTATATTAGATGGCAAAAAGCCTGAATCTTGTGTGGCAGGAGAAAAAAAGCAGGGGTAATGAATGGATGAAACAGTATCTCCAGCTCTCATGAGACACTTGATAAGCACTGGGCTGGTGACACCATGTCAGGCGTAAGTGCCACTTTCCCTCTAAGTTCTCCAAGTGAAAAAACACTTTTCTCCTCTGGCCATTGTTTTGGGATGGGACGAAGGGACGGGAAGACCCTTATGGAAAAGACGAAAGAAAATCCCCAAGATGCTGTCCAGAGGTTCTGTGCATCTGCTGCAGCTCTGACCCCATCACTCCAGTCTATTTTCTACTTTTAATGGCCTGGACTAAATAAGTCTATGCTAACAAGGACTATTCCTGGACTCATCTGCTCCCTCTCTTCCCCCCACAAAGGGAGATCTCCACTTCAGGTTTATAGTTTGAGGTCCAGGGCTAAACTCTCTTTTTCTTGTACACAATGCTGAGTAGAGTATGAAAGACATCTGGACGTTCTCTCTCAGCCACACCTTTCACCCAATCCCCCACAGCCCATAGGGGTTTGGTAAAAAAATAGTAAGGAGTACTGCTATGGCTGTCCCACTGCACAAGATGGAAAAGACCTATAAACATGGATCTGGGGGGTTCATAGTAATACTACAATAAAAATGGAACAGATTATTGTTAGCAAAAGAGTACTCAGGCAATACTAAAACAATACAATGATTCTACCTCAACCACCATAACCAATTCATGAAGGCTGCAAATTAAAAAAAAAAAAAAAGAACCCTCTGTAGAACAGTAGATTTATGTTGCAACTTGCTACCATTCCAAAAGATCTTTAATTAAGTTCACAGCTGACTTACATTATCAAGTTCCTCATCAGTACTTCACCTCTAATATGGCTATGCCAGTTTTATGTAACTCTGTGAATAACTCCTCCATCTGATATATGAACTTGTGGTTAAATGGTCAATTACATTCCTATCACACCACGCTGGGCAGTTTTTCTTTATAGCACCTCATTTCTTCCCAGTACCAAAACATAGTGGGTAGTTTAAAATAGTATTCAGTATAAAAGTGATTCAGAGGTTTGAAGACCATGCTGTAATCTGAGCTGTGGTTCCAAAATATTTCTCCCGATCCTGTTCCTAATAATATTTATTGATGACAAAGAACAGCTCAAAAATGCTTTCCAGTCTAATTGGGAAATTGAGGCACACAGCAGTGAAGTCAACTGAGCCACTGGTCAGGAGCAAAGAGAACCCAAATATACTGACTCTAAGACAAGACCAGTAAGGTAGCCATACTCTCACCTCCTCCCAAATAACACTTTGGCTACCTTATATAAGTAAAACATTGGGTTACAAAGGTGATATTGACTATAGGAGGTCTTTTAGTCATTTTGTTTTCTTTTTAAAGAAGATTGAGGAACTTTAACACACTGAAGCAACACCTATTTGCTACTCTGAATTAGAGACAACAAGACAAGCAATTCTGGTTAGTCTTTGATGGGGATAAACTGTAAGGCAAAAAAACGAGAGAAACTATTAGCATGTTTGTAAGGTCAACTGAAAATTACAATATTGTTAACAACTTTTGCCTTTGCAGATCTATCTCCAATTCAGTGTTATCTTATTATCATGTCATCTGCTAAGATAGAATCCCTACTTAGATCTGTATCTGCACATGCAACTTTTTTGCCTGTACAGAGTTTGTTATATAGTTTCTATTGCCAAGTACAAAAAGCCTGAGGATGAATTGATTCAGTCTTTGCCCAGATTAAATTGAAACAGAAGTAAATAGACATTTACCTTTGACTCAGGAAATGCAGCTACATGCCTGCAGTGGCTCAGGCCAGAAGACCAGGGGCACTAAAGCACAGCTCTCTGGCTATGTGTTTGTGGCAGAGCACCACTGGGCTGTGGCAGAGCACCTTTAGTGTTTGCCACTTAAGGATGAGAGGAGGCAGCCAGCAGGTGTGGGCCAGCCCTGATGAGGTGGCCATTTTCAATCCAGGCTCTCAGGGCTGAAGCAGCAGTCTACTGAAAGCAGCTGAAGGACAACACCCAGCTGAGCTGCTGCTCACAACACCCTTGATGATAAGGGAGGGGATGGTAGGAGGTTCCTTGGGCCCAGTAGGGTCCCAAGCCCTGAGGAAAATGCTTTGGGCCTAATCTCAAGAGGCCAGCCTTGCAGAGGGGCTGAGAGCTTGTGGGCCTATATAGGGGTTAGGCAAACCCCAGAGCAGATCTGGCAGGGGTGAAAACCAGAGGCTCAGGTGACCCTAGGTGGTCTTCATGCAGCACTGCTGGGGCATTAGGTCAGCCTGGCTTGAGGCGATGGTTGCATGGTGGGGCCCAGAAGGGGACCCCTGTTGTCTAAGAAGCCCAGCTACTGCAGGACTGAGACCAACAAACTCCAACTAGTCAATGCAAGAGGGCCAGAACCAGAAGGCTGAAGGGCAATTAAGCCCAACACGAGGGGCAGTGAAATTAGTCTACATGTACAATGGTGGCACCAACATAAGAATATGGACTTGCTCATATACTGACATCTTAGAAGAACCCACTCTATTTACTAAGTGCAATGCTATGACTCTTGCATGTTCACTACCTAATATTACTTCTAAAAGAATGATATTTATATCACTCACCTTTCGCTGCTTTACTGCGTCCAGTTTTACCAACCAATAAGATGCCACTTTTGTTTTATGGTACTTCCAGTTATCCATGATCTGTATTAGTTGAAAAAAATAGTAAACTTAAACAAAAAAAGTGAAAAGTGTTGTTTCTAGTTAAAAAAAAAAAAAAAAGATCTAATTGGCAAAATTTTTAACTATTTAAAAGGGAGTATTTTTGCAAAAATGAACCGATTCCCCATTAGAAATGGAAGAATATCTTTACATTTAGGTATTTAAATACATGAAGATACTGACTCAGGTCCTCGCAGTTTACATAACTGTAGTTTATTGTCCTAAATTTACATACATTGAAAATAGCTTCTTAAAAATGACTGTGCCAGTAAAATCCATTTTCCCCATTTACTAATGTCTACATGTTATGAAAATAGTTTGGGCTTTTAAATTTCTTGCTGCTCTGCCCTTTTGTCTCTACCCCAGATCAGTACCTATTAACAATCCTACCTCACTGACAACTAACATACCATCACTCGTTTATATTTTGACCTTTTCCACTTTGAATTCTTTGTTACAATGGAAGTTTGATAATACCAGCTAGTTTTACAAGAGGATTTTGCAATAAGATAGGATATTAACAATCTGCAGTTATGTTAATGTTGTATCAGAACATACTGTTCCATGGGTATATAATATTTTGTAGGCTGAAATATCAAGGAATCATTTTACCCCAATTCCAACACTAGAAAATAAGTACAGTAGTCATGAAATGTAATGAAAATAAAAGCTATGAGTAAATTATTCATATTGAGTTTTGTTTATTACCAGACAAACTGCCTTTGAAAGACCAGATTTCTGTTCCATAAGGACATACCCAAACCTGCTGGGCCAGTCAAGAATTCATTAGTGCAGTCACCACAGCATGGCTCAAGGCCCCTTCCTACCATGCATGACATGTGGAACAATCCTTAGGAACAACTAAGAGCCAGCGTAGCCCTTAACTCCACCAGAAAACTCATCTGATGCAAAGGTGTAGAGGCTGTAGGGAAACCCACCATTCCCCTGCTTCTCTCCACTCAATGAAGCCAATGAATTTGTTCCAAATGCTAAAGTCAAGATGTCCAAAATTCTGATTACACAGAGGTAATCCAAGATGTGTACATGTCTCTATCCAGATACTCAGTGTGAACTATGAGCTGAAAAAATACACCCTTTTTTTGGAATACACCCTTACCTCAGGTTATGAATGAGGAAACTGCATATTCCGTGCACAAGAATGCAATATGCTCTGACAACTCATATGCAGCTTGAGGTTTATTAACTCTGTTATTTTCAAATGTGCAAAGTGAACATTCCTCACTGGCAAGAATGAAAATTTAAGACAAGATTGTGTGGCTTATTCCATGCACAAGGCAAGCAGCCTCAAACTTTTTACTGGTAGTAATTAGGCCAAGCCAGAGTCTTTCTACTTCTCATACAACTCTTTCTGAGAGTCTTTTTTAATATAAAATACCTGAATTGTAGCTGGAAAAAAAAAAATTAAATCTACCAGGAGACTAGAGAAGAGGGCAAAGGAGGACCTGCGTTACCTTAGTTCTTTTTCGCTCTCTCATTCAAAATTATGAATTTTAAAAACTGTACAGCTGGTGCAGTACAATATATAGTGATGAGGGCCACAGAAATGTATGCACTTTTGCATACCTATAAAATACAACGTTTCTCCAAACACAGATTAACTCAGAAACAATAAGAATTCTATCAAGTACATACACCTAGAGCAGGACTTTTCAACCTTTTTTAGTCTAAATACCCCTGGCAGCCGGATGCCAGGTGGGGGTGGGGGAAGCACGCAGCTGGACACAGGACAGGGAGATGGGGATGGCACGTGGACAGGCAGGGACAGAACACCACTGCCTCCCAGGAACAGGGCCGGGGTGGGGTGGGCCGGGAGACGCACTGGCATGGGTGAGGGCAGCAGCATCCCTTTGCGGGGCGGGGAAGCTCACCGGGCTGGTGTGTAGTGGTGGCAGCTGCGCATGTGAGCTTTCCCGCCCCATGGGGGCAGGGGGGGGGGCGCGTGCACTGCACCCCAGCCCTGCTCCTGGGAGGCAGTGGCACTCCGTCCCCACCCGCTCATGCATAACCCCTAGGACCATCCCAAGTACCCCCAAGGGTACGCATACCCCTGGTTGACAAACCCTAACCTAGAGCAATTAACAGTTGGAAGCCCCTCTGGGCTCAGAACAAGCATGTAAATCCAGAATCGCAAACACCTAAAAATGAGCTTCCAATGAAAAAATTTTAAATAAAAATTATTTTCACAAGTGAAAAATATATTCCATATGGGCTCTCTCATTTGCTTGTTAGGTCTGGTCAAGAAATTTCAACCAGAAGTTTTCCACTGAAAAATTCAGTTTCACTGAAATCATAATATTGTATGTCAATTTTGACATAACTTTCAATGGAATAAAGCTAAAACAAAGTATACCTTTTGTATAACCATTGAAACATTTCTTTAGCTGAGCACTAAACGGTTCATATTACATTTTCATTTTTATTCATTTAGTTTTGACTATATGATATTAAAATGTCAATTGATAGTCACTTCAACTTAAATTCCTAAATGATTTGGTTGCTTTTGAAAACAGAACTGAAGCTCGTAGGCTACTGAGACACACTTCTGAAAATCTAAAGCCAAATAAGTCAGCTTCCTAGAAAAACAGCTACAGATTCTGATGAGCTGAATTTCTCATTGGCATCAGGAGAATCACGTACTGAAATTGGAAGGTGAGTTCTGCCTTGTTGATGGAAGTACACGCAGTCAATGGTAAGAGCCATGTGGCTTAAAAAACCTTTTAGGCTTACAGCCTCACTCCACAGTTTATGCAGAGAAAGAAAAGAAGCCTTGCAGGCTGAAGATGTGCACCCACCAATACCAACTGGAGAAAAAGGAGCTCCCCAGTCTAAGCATAAAGTTAAATTTCTTCTACAGCTGTAACTGGGTAGCAGGTTTGGTGCTTTCCTTAAGTGATAAGAAACAAGAGAGCCCCACTCTGAGGATTTAGTTCTTCAGTGGCAGAGGGTGAGGAACAAGAGAGCAAAGGAACAAGAGAACTTTTTTATTCCTGTTCTACATGTCCCTGAAATGCAAGTCCTCATGGGCTTTTGCCCATAAAACAGGCTAAACCTCTCTTGCACATATGCTAAATTATTATGGATTTAGTATCAATGCCCTTTTGGGATCTGTATGACCCAAAAGGCAGAGGACCTTTCTAACTGAAGAGCATCCTAAGTTTGGTAGAGCTCTGCAAACTTCCACATCATAAACCAAAAGAAACAGTTCACTACACCTGAGATCATACTTCTCACTGAGTAAGGGTTACACTTATTAAACGTGACACAAGTTAAAATTACTGTGTCCCTTTATGCTCCTGTCAGACCCAAAGAACAGAACATTTACTCTGCTTGCTTTTTAGTTTCTTAAACTGACGGGATTTTTTTTTAAAGATTCTTAGGCATTTTCCATGTTTTTGTCTTTGTTTATTTGCAGCACTGTGCATTTGAATTTTAGTTTCCTCTTTACATGCATATCAAGTATGGTTTTTCACTCTTTTTTTTTTAAATCTCCTTTCACATTCATCTCTTTCAAATCAAGTACTAAAGCCTCAGAATCATACTGGTTACAAGTACATTGGAGAATTCAAGGAGCCAAGAAGTATGCAACTGGTATTTCAGTTTGCCCTACTGCACACTATTCTTAGTTCTTTAGCATGCCTACTCAGGGGTAAATTATACATGTCAGAATCTGTACTAACACTATTCTATGATGCATAGACTGTTAATGAATTGTAACCTTATTCTTTGCTTACTTTAAAGTTTGAATGTTAATAGTACAAACCTCTGCAATGAAAAATTGAAGTCACCCAACCTTCCTGATTATGTTTGCCACATATTTTATACAGACCTAAGAATGATTTCTTTTTAAGGTCAAGTAGTATGCAGGAGTCTGAATCCTCTGGAATCCTTTGAGTTATTCTGAATTCCATGAGTTGTAAGGCTCCTTGAGAAATACTTTGGATTTTGCTACATTTCTAAGAGTTTAAAAAATGAAGTGGGCTGAGTCTGTCATGTTTTTTTACCTTAGTGGCAGATACTTACATTTTCTATGATTAATTCTGCCTCTTCTTCTGTTTTTCCAAGGAACTTTAGTCTCATGTCATTGAAAATTAACAGAGTCTCTCTTGTCAGTGCCTCTTCTTGCTCTTTTGTTTTCTCTTGTAGTAAAGACTCAATCTGAAAGTTGATATGAAACAGTATTTATAAAGAGTCAGTGATTTCATTTGTGTAATTTTATCAGATCATTATTTGAAAAATATTTTCTAGGTTAAAATATCTATTCCCAAAGAGAGGAAAATTAATCCTTTTAAAAAAGGATTGTATACATTATATGCGCATAATATATAGAAAATGAGTATATGTACACTAACATGTTGTAAGAAGAAACGTGTCCAGAACTGAAAAGGAAACCATAAGGCAAAGATGTTTCAGAGAGATGATGAGCAAAAAAATGTATCTGGTCTTTATGATGTGCACATATTGAATAGCAGATTTTAAATTTAAAATTTTACTGGTGTTATTTCTTGCACAGAAAGGATTCATCGCTAGCCACCAAAACTCTGGCAATGTACCTCTGTTCTTCACTGTGACATCCTCTGATTTCCATTCCTAAACTTGACAGCTAAGTACAAGCAATCAATCATGTGAAATTACGCCACATTTCTATTTCCATCCATTCCTTATGATTAAAGGTGAAATTTTGCCCCTACTGAAGTCAATGGAAATTCTACAATCGACTTTAAATGGGCCAAGAATTCACAGAAATGTAGACTTAGATATGGACATATGGGCTATCAAGTCCAGTCCCCTGCAATTTCAGATAACCACAGAATAGATCATAAAATAAATCCAAAGGGTTCTATGGCTAGAGATAGACATTACACATGAACTAGTGTAAATGATCAGAAACTCCTTTAAACCTGTAACAGAACAGACATTCAGTGCACATAAACCAGTTTGAAAATGGCTGAAACTGGTTTGAGATAAAGCGGATTGAATGTAGTATCAGAATTAACAGATTTGGCTCAAACTGGTTTATACAATGTCTGTCCCAGACCCCTTGCTGGTTTAAGTTACATCAGAGATTCCCAGCATCCCGGCATGCTCTCTGGGCTGGGCAAGGCTCTCTGCTCAACAGCTGGGCTGGCCCCTTCACTCTGCTCCCTAGCTGGAGCTGGGGTGGGGCATGGCCAGACTCTGGCCTGCCATGGCCCCTGAGGCAAATTCCTCCCTCCATCCCCTCTCCCCCCTGCTGGCAAACCCTGCAGACCACAGCTGGGGTTTGCCAGCCCCAGCCACACCTCCACAGTTTTCCTGCAGCCAGGCAGAGATGGAGTTAATTCCTCCCTCTGTCCAGATTGCCTGCAGCCAGGGAAGGGATTAATTCCACAGTGATCCTAGAGCAGGAGAGAAAGGTAAGCTGCACCTGTAAGCCCAGAGCTAAGACATGCAGAACAAGACTGAGAGGTGAGAAGCCTTGGCAAAAACCTGAAAATCATCACACATATGTGCTGAAGATGGAGTTAAGGGAAGTTGCAGACATCTTCTGGCTGGAAGTTGTAGACCAAAGAATGCAGAGAGCTACATTTACATTATAAAGAAGAACCTGTAAAACCTAAACAACGCTTTTCTGAATGTCTGGCTTTAAGGAGACACTCTGCCCTCAGGATTAGTAAGACTTATGCAAGGCTTTCTCTTGTCTTCCTGCTTTACATTTTAAATTAAACTAAGCTGTGTATGCTGTGTTTTACTGGGCATTATCTTAGCTTAGGCAAAGATTTTTGGTAGTTCCCTGTTGTATGCTTTCCAAATTGCTGTGTTCAATACATGCTTGCTTCAGAGAAAGGACTTTTTTTCCCCATCCCCACTCCTCAGTCTGGCAGCAGCTTCCTCCCTCACCCCCAGCAGGTGGCCAACATCCTGTGCGTCCTTGCTAGCCCCAGCTGGTGCCTGGCCATGCCCCTGCGCTCTAGCAGGGAGGGGTGAGAGCCTTGGAGGACATCTCTCTACCTTCCCTTTGACAGTGGCTGGCAGACATGCTCTAGAGCCCCCCTGGCTTCTGCCTTGAGCCACTGCAGGCCCATGCCTGCATTTCCTGATTTAACAGAGAATGTCTGTCCAGTTATTTATCATTTTAAGCTGCACAGCTTAGACTAACCTGCAAAGAATCAATTCTGGCTCAGGCTTTTTGGATGTCTGTCCCTAGCCTATAAGAACATCCACTGCAGTCTTTCCTCTATGCTGTAAGCCATAAAAAAAAATCTCCCAAAGCTGTACGACAAGCTCAGGATCTTTTAATACAGACAATCAAAGGCCACACAAACTATACTGACTGATAACAATGCCTTAAGCTCCAGTAAAGGCAAAGGATTCCCAGAAAATCTGAGGAAGTAGACCATGGTTTATACCACAATAAATAAATAAATAAATAAAAATTTAAAAAGTTTAGAAAAATCCCAACCAACCTGACTGTGGGGGGGTGGGGGACGACGGGACGGGGGGACTCCAGATCTCACAGTTGGTTTAACTCTAAGTATTTGAGCAAGACAACAGCCAGACTCTAAGAATGTTTCTTAGTACCACTGGAAGCTCCTGCCTAAATTCCCCCTCCCCCCTGGAAAAAAAATAAGACAAGAAAATCAGAAGCCAAAGTTATAGATCAAAGGGCTAAAATTTCTTTATGGCCCTTTCAGACAACCTGCAGCTGCTCTGAAGTACTGTATCTACAATTCAGCATGGAAACCTCATCTTAGATTTGAGTAAGAGTCAGGGCAGGCCACAGCTGCACCTACCTGGGGGGGACCACTGGAGGAGGGAGGAAGTGCAGACAGACTAGCACAGGGGAGACTACACAATGCAGGGTGAGGGGAAAGCAGGGGAGATTGTACAGGGGGCAAGCACAGAGGACATCATGCAGATGTCCCTAGTTACCCAAGGTTGGTGCCTCTAAAATGTCTTGGAAAATTGCAGGGAAGCACCAAGTGAACACACAATTATCACAGCGTTCTTTGTCTCCAAGAACACAGCTTAATCATGCTCCTCATCAGCACACCATTTTCTGGAGCAGTCTTTTGGGAATGCAATGGGGAGATATGGCTGAATGAATACCTGAAAGTCAGCTTCTACATGGACAGGAGAAATAGAGGAGATGCAGCAGAAAATATGGAGTGGGGAGGGGTGGGGGAAGGGTCAGGATTGGGTGAGACTGTTCTGTTGCCACCACCTGATACTTGGGCACAGCAGGCCATGAGCCACCTGCCAGAACCATCCCAGCCCACTCTCCTGGATCAGAGTCAAAGCCTGGCAGTGTGCCTGGAAGATGGGAGTGGTAGCATTAAGACCAAGCGGTACCTGTGTAATATGGCCCCCATCCGATGGGCATGCCTACAGGTGCTCCTCTGTCCCCATGGTACTGCTATGTGCCCACAGCAGCACGTGGAGCTTTACTAACGTGTGCAGTGGCCTAGAGATTGGGCACACTCCCCTCACCACTGGAACCGAGAGGAATGGAGCCAGGGAGATGGCTTCCTGGCACAGGCTGCCATCAAGGAAGGGGCATGGAGTAACCTCAGCACAGACATGCAAAAAAAGGGTCTCCAGGTCAGCAACTTCACAGTGCTTTTCCAGGGTTGAAGGTGGTGCGGAAACAGGGACCATACCTGGGGCCATCCATGGTGTTGATGGATATCATCCTGTGGCTTGATTGTGGTGTCACTGGAGCTGCCTCTCTTGCCCTGTTCCTCTTGTGTCCAGAACCTGGTTCATGGACAGTTTCTGGGACACTGATCTGTTGTCCAGCTCCAGCCACACCCCAGCTGCAGCAAGGTCCTGAAGCCTTCCTAGCCCTTCAGCTCTTCAGGGGCAGCTTGCTGCTCCACTCCCATCCTTGCCAACTAGGCTAAGTATGCCTGGGATCTTCTCTGTCTGATTATCAGGCTCTTAAGGGGGTGGGGTTATCCCTGTACTTGACTGGAGCAGTGGAGCTGGGCATGAGTCACAAAAGGGCTCCTTGGAACCATGGGAGGAGGTGGAGTAAAGTATGTTGGGATGCCAGAGAACTGTGCCACAGCCTAGCATACAACCAGGAACTATACAGGCATTTGAAGAAAAAAAAAAGTGTAAGAACCTCTTGCAGATTACATATTCCTGGTTGGATGTGGAAGAATTTTCTCATGAATCCACATGAATACCTGGATGCTCATGACAGAGTGACATTTCTTCTGTTAGCAATGTAATGCCTGTCCACAACCTATGTCTCTTTACAGCCCCCCTTTGGGGACATCAACAAACTGAATCCCATAACCTTTATATCACAAACTGCAATTGCTAGCTCCAAATCACCCCAACCTATCCTATTACACCTTATCAAGGTCTGACTTGAAGCTATTTAGGTTCCTTGCTTCCAAACTACCTTGTTGACCCCAGAAACCTATGCAACAAATAAGGCTGTCTCTGACGTTCTACTTATTTTCAAGAGGATGATACAGGGGCAAACTTAGGTTGCTTGACACATTATAAATTCAGTTACAGACATCTGCACATTTGGAGGCTTGGTATAGGCCTTCATTTTATCTCTGATAAAGGTGAAACTTTAATTTGGAATTTCCAGTCTTATAATACCTATATATTTTGCAAGAATGACACTTATTGTATTAAAAGTTTTTCTGACTTACAGTAAGTGATAGATATGTTCAAGCTTAACAAAACATTTTGCTATGTAATATATAATGATGTGGCTCTGAAATAATGAGGCAGCAGATACTTCGTTGACACTGTCAGCTCTTGTTTATCCATATTTATAATTTGTCTTTGTGGCTTTCCAGAGTACAATTTTTTTTATATTGAGTTTTCATATTTTTAATGCATTTGGTTTTTATCAGTCTAATAAATGGCAATATCAGTCACTAAAATATTCTTTTTCTCATTATTCAAAGAATTGATAAACAGGTACTTTATCATGTACAAATGACTGCTCTTGAACATACTAAAAATTATACATAATCGGTTTTAGTTTTTCACTGTATCAGCAATATGCAAAATATTATTCTAAGTTGTAAAAACAATAATGCAATATTGTGAATAGTACTCAGTTCAGAGTTATCAGTAATCTCTATCACTGCTACTCTGTAAATCATTTTACTGACATTATTTTAAGAAATGTGACCCCTGTTCTGCCATAGAAACATGATTGTTCTGCATTCAAGATCTCTCCCAGTGGGAGAAGCATTCCCAGTGAAAAAGTGAGTATGATTTCTTAATAATGTTCATTTAAGTGAGCAGCCCATTTTAATGCCATATTGTGAGAGACTAGTTTTAATCTTTCAGTAATTTGTATTTGATGTAGAGTTGAATTAATGTGAAGAGAGAAATCCATATTAGGCCTGTCTCATTAAACTCTCAGGGTATACGTCTTGATGATAAAAAGGTACTTTTTTAACCTGAGGTGGCTAATATGATATGAAACGCACTCAATTCTTCATGGTGAAAACATACTTTTAGTACCTTGGTAGTCCTGTAGCCTGAATTTAAAGATGGAAAACAATTAAGGGGAAGGTGGGGAGATAGCTTGCTTTTAGAAATACATTTTTTAAAAGAGCCATTTTTCATTCAGCGGCAAAACACACAATGATCTTTACAACTTATGTTAGAAAGTAAACACCAGAAGCAAACTAATTACTATCCCAAACTGATTTCTCAAAAATTCCCCTCACCTGTAGAGGGACAGGCATTTAGGGCTGTGCAAAGCTTCAGTCACTGATTCGATTTGGAGATTCTAATTGATTCAGTGGCCAAATATCCAAATCCAAATTGAATCCGGAGACCCATTAAAAGGCCCAAATCAAATCTGAAGCCTCCAAGTCAATTCGGAAAAGATTCAGAGAGATTCGGATCAGCAGGGGAGAGGCAGGCACAGCTGGGCAGCTGCAGGTTCTCTCGCAGCTCCTTCAGCTGTGCCTGCCTCTCCCAGGCAGGGGGAGCTGCAGGAGAAGCCCCCATGGCTGTCCTGCCACGCCCCATCCTCTGCCCGGCCCAGAGGATGATCACAGATAGGCTGGTTAATGTCGGGTCACAACCTTAAACCCAGGGCCTCAGCTTACCCATCACAGTCAAAAATCCCAATCTTCTACCTCCCAGGCTGAGCATCTAGGCAGTATGCAGGTGGCCATGCAGGATTGGCTGATCGTTTACACCAGTGGTTCTGAACCTTTTTCAGTCAACGTACCCCTTGGTCTCAGAGTGAGACTTCACATACCCACTTTCAATGGGAAATTAATTTTGACCTGTGTTAGACAATGTATGAAATATATCTCACCTACCCCCTGATGAGGCTTCACATACCCCCTGGGGGTACATGTACCCCTGGTTCAGAACCGCTGCTTTACACCTTCCTATGAAATCATATGACTCTGAAAAGGAAGCAACCAGGCAACAGGGCTTAAACCTTCACCAAGCTGGTTCATCCTTGCCTCGTATTTCTATTGGCTCTCTGACTAATCCCTTACAGTGTTAATACATGTGATCTGGGGGGAGGGGGGGAAGCGCTTTAATTAGAGTGTCTCTAAAAGCCACTCTAAAGCACCTGAAGCATCTTGTATATCAGCATCCCTGCGCTTGAAAATGGCAGCAGGACACCATTTCTAAAGCCAGAATGACCTTTAGATAAAGTGCCCTCACACACTATTTTTGCTATTAACTGAGTCTGCTCCAACATGCTATAATTACAGTGTGTAGGAGCAGCCTCAATGATCATGTATAGGCGCCCTTAGCTAACAACCTGGCTTGCCCCCAAACTAAGGTTTCCATTTGACTCTTCATCTTTCTAATTCGACTCTTGGCTTAATCTCCTGAATGCCTAAAACCAGTTTCTTGACTCAGTTTCTCAGTCTGACCTCCTGGCTGCCTGACTCAGCCCACACCTGGATTCCACTCCCCTCCAGGTGGACACCATGTTCCCCGAGTGGTCGTCGAGAAAATGTGCTCTAGAAATATGACTGTTACTATAATGCAAATACCCACACAACTCTATGTTCTTGCGCTGTGTAACAAAAGATATTTTTGAAAAATCCTTTTATCTGGTCTTCCCTTTGGTGTTAAAAAAACGTTCCTTTTAATTAGACTATTTGAGTCCTAGAGCTTATTTACCATACAGATGGGTTTCAAAATAAGGCAGGTACTGTTTTCACCTCAAAGAAAAAAAAAAAGCAAGAGCTATCTGGATGTAAAGACATTGACTATAGTGTTTTATAGTGTCTTTTAAGACTGACACAGCTAGTTTGAAGGCAGCCTTCTTCTCCACCCCATGTGGTAATGTAGCTACACCAGTTAAAATTATCTGTGCCTTGTCTCCACTACGCTTTTACAGCAAGACAGCTCTCCCAATGTTCAATCATAGTGCACTTTGCAGGGAGGACACAGCCTAGGTCAAGGCTGTCCAACTTCGAAGCCCTCAGGGGCCGCATGCCCTAAAGACTGCAAACTAGGTGACTCGCACCAGGCAAGTACACATACACTCCCCCAGGCTGCACCATGTAGCCCTTCCCCTACTGCCCAAAACATGCAGCCCGGACTCATCCTCAGCTCCTCACACTGCACCATACTGCCCCACCCCCTGAGGCAAGGGCAGGAAGCAGCAGCCAGAGGAGGGAGGCGGAACCTGGAGACTGTCTGCTATTGTAGCTGAAGCAAAGGAGGGGTAGGGGGAGACAGTGGTGGCTGGGTAACAGCCTGAGGGCTGCAATTTAACCCCCTAGCTCAGGTGATAGTTGGATAGTCCTTGCCTACCTCTTAATACAAGCCCTCCTTTACCTTTGGTTTACCACGTCTACCCTAGGGATTTATGCTAGTGTTCACACTACACGAATGTAGAAACCCTGCTGGTAGAAAAATACCTAGCGTTTTTGAAAATGACAAATTCCCCAAGAACTCCAATAAACCAGCCTAGATTGGGGAAAATAACTTCTGCTTCCTGCTGTGCAGGAAGTCAGTTTGTTGTTCAGGTGTCTCAGGCACAAGAGCCCTAGCTCACAAATTCCTTCCTCAAAGATGTATAGTTTGCAGAGCTTTTAGTCCAGCCAATGTGCTGGTAACATAAAAGCAGCTCATCAAAAGCTCTCTTTTATGGGAAGAAAGGTCTGATGCTCTCCAAGAATCTGTCAAAATTCAAATGATGACAGTACCTCAGGGCTTCTGACCTTGAAAGGACTTGTAACCTAGTAAGAAAACTTGTATCAAATTAATGTCAAGAAAACTGTTCCTTTAAAAAACTGCAAAATCTTAATGAGGCATTACTATCCCATGCTGCACTCTAGAGCATTTTTAAAGATAAGCAGAACATGTTTTGAAATTGGTTGTCTGATGCTTTTGTTAACTTACCCCTGAAGACTGCATAGTGGCCAGGCTAGCTGGATGAACCATTTGGACTGAAGAGGAGCTCCCATTCCGATTTAAAGAATGGGACCTGTTCCCAGAAGATGGACGCTGCATGTGTATCGCTGGTTTGGCTGAATAGGGACGTTGCTCAGCTTGCGACTGCATAGTTACGATTGAGATTGAACGGGGACAGCTGACTGAGCGCCTCATAGGACCTCTGGAGGATGTGGAGGCTGAATATGATAGACTTTTCATATTTTTATTGGAAGGCTTCCAGTGTATCCTACCTGCAAACAAACACAATGTAGGAGGCAATTACTTACTATCCCTTTACCACCTTTTCTTGTCTTCTGAGCAGAGTTTGTTCCTATTGAGTAGTAAGATTAGGTTCCCTAATAAATATTTTATGTAAGTGTCCATTTCATTCCCTAAATCAGTCTTTATCAAAAGAGCTCAAATCCTCTTGCCTGTACACTAGTGTTGTCAAAAGGTGCATGATTCTGAGGCCTCAAAATGACAGAATCTATGGTTGCTGAGTTTCCCTTACATGGGAAAAGATGCGGGGGGAGATTTTGTTCATGGGTCCTATAGCTGCAGACCCAAGCTCCCATTCTGAAGGCTCATCATCCTTGCACAGAGGCATCGCACTAATTCACTCAACTGATGTCTTCTGCAGTCCTCAGTGAATAAAACATGCTGTTATAAAAAATAATTTTTTGTCAGTAGTGCCATAAATGTTTAGCTATAGAACAACCTCAATGCAATACTATTTTGACAATCTATTATAAAACACAAAGCAGCATATTGTACATACCAGGTTAGCTCTAACTTTATACTCTCAAAGCTACTGGACTACCAAAATAAAATCTTATTTATATCTGGACAGCAGCCCAATCTGGAAAAATCTTACCTTCTGGGCTTTGTGAGACAAGAGTTTGTTTGGATTTAATTTCCCACAAAATTCATGCTTAATAGCTTAAAGAAGAAGTAACAACTTGACTGGCAACTCTGCTAGAATTACTGTAAACAGAGGAGCATGGACACCACTTCTAAATATAGCCCATGTGCATCATTTTATTTAGTATTCTGGCAAAAAAAAATGCAGAGGTGTTTTTAATTATTAATTCCTATTTAACTTGATCCGGGTTTTAAAGAATAAGAATAAAACAAACCTGCTGGTGAAATCAGGTGATCCTGTGTCAAGATACTGCATGTCAATTTTCTGGCCTAATATTTTTGACACTGCTAAGTGCCACATAAAGGAATATCTTGTATAATTATGTGGGTGTACTGGATTTAAACAAAATTGCAATCAATTCGCTTACCAGATCGTTCTAAGGATTTGTATTTATTTTCTTCAAGATCATAGGTCACTTTCTTTTCTTTTTTCTCATTGTGATATTCCTTTTCAGCTTCTTCTTCCCATTCCGACATGTTGCTACTGCTGTCACAGCTACTTTCACTGCTATAATTCTTGTGTTTTTTTATGGTCTGTGCACTTTCTGGCATAGAACATAGGGGCTACAGTAAAAAATAAAATATACATTAACTTCTTTCATAGTCTGAAAGGATCATTGTCAGACCTAAGTCACCAACCAGGAAAGTCTATAAGCAGACGCTTAAGCCCCACTGAAGTACACTTGAAGCACGTGCTTAACCTTAAGTCATATGCTTACATATATTATTAAAATTTGGACCTTAATGAGCCTTCACTGACAACAGAAGTACACTTAAAACAACTAATATTTACAAGTTTTCACAAAATACTACAGCACGTTTTGATGGAATCTTCACTTGACAGAACAAACATCAGCACTTTCTCAGTGGTTCAAAATGTTGAAATTCCATCTTTTAATTGAGTTTTAATCCCTACATCTTTTTATGCAGGGAAGCTGTAACTTCTATAACTTATTAAATACAGTGATATACAGAAAACAAGTACAGCAAATAACTTTTGCCAATACATTTTTTAAAGAGTTAGGGGTGCACTGATAGAGATTTTGGGGGCTGATACCGATAGCCGATTTTTAAGGAGGCATATCAGCCGATATTGATCCGATTTCCGATACCAGCCCAGCAGCTTGAAGAACTGCATGTAGCTGGTAAGTCTGGTATGCTAGAAGGGGAGGGGGGAGGGAAGGGAAGGGGCGTAGGGGGGCACATCTAGGCCCCCCGAGGAGCGAGGCTGGGGAAAGCACTGCCCACAGCCGGGGGGAAGGGGCGGGTGTGGGACAGAGCCAAAGCTCATCCAGGGGATGCGGCGTGGTGGGGTGCGGCTCCCTCTGCTGCGCACTGCTCATCTAGGAGTCGCTGGTACGGCGCTCCCCTGGCAGCTCCTGCCGCTGCGCCCGCTGCTCATCCAGGAAGGCATGGGTGGGGGAGTGTACCCCTGGATCTGTGTGGGGCAGGGCAGGGCAGGGCAGGGTGGGCTGGGCCCAGGGATGTGCAGGGCTTTTCCTGGCGCGGCTACCAGATGAGCAGCGTGCAGCAGCAGGAGCTGCCCCCACACTGCTCCCCCCGGCCCATGCTGCTCCATCCTGTGCCCGTCCTACCCCAGCTGTGGGCAGTGCTTGCCCCAGCCCCTCCCAGCCCCAGCCTCACTCCTCCCACACTGCAAGGGCCTTGATCTGCCCCCCATGCCCTTTCTCTCCCACCACATCAGACTTACAAGCTGCCCACAGCTCTCCAAGCTGCCAAGCTGTGCTCCTCATTGCCTATATGCTGCAACGCAGCTGCATGCACACACAGGCATTTATCAGCCAAATTATCGACCACATCCGGCCGATTTCTGATATGACCAATTTCTTCATACCAGTGCCTATCCAACATCAGACTGATGTATTGGTGCAGCTCTATTAAAGAAAAAGCAAGCCTGAATGGTAGAGAAAGCAGAAGCAAACAGAGGGTGCCCTACTATGTAGGTATCTTAAATACAAACACAGTATTATGTCAGGAAAAAAGCCAAATGCTTATCTGAGCCAAATGGCCCAGCAGGCTAATGTGGTTAAGGCATGCCAGTTTCTATTGCCAAATTACACACCGAAGTGTAATGGTGCTAACTTCATATCCATCCAACTTTGACCCCCCTCCCCCACCAGCCTAAAAGACTCAGTACCCTTTTACAGCTGTCTTGTCTAGGGGGCAATCTTCAACATAAAGCCAGAGGTCTTGAACTTGCAGCTCTGGAGGCACAGCAAAACACTTAACTGCTCTGCTGTTACACCTCAACCCATGGGATCTTGTACCGTTAGGCAATTAATCTTGTGTCATCATGAAGTACTGGACAATAAGAAACAAAGAGCAGAACCCAGAGAAATTGCTGCAGGAACAATAAGTGCAGCTTGAGAATCTACCTTTCCCCATTAACCATAAAGCACACAAAAAGCAAGAGCATAAATGCTAACAATTCCCTCTGTTATATCAGTTGTCTCAAGAAGTCCTGAGTCTACTTTTCTGATAACTAACCATTTTTTCAGTTCACCAGATACAGGATTCTATATTTCGGCTCTCCAGTGATTCCTACCTGTAAGCCAGACCCTTCATTTATGGCCACCTTATCTTCTTCTTGCTATGTTGGATAACAAATGAAGCACACAATGCAAAAATTAACAGAGTAGCCACGTCAACCCCTTCCTTGGGGAAGGTCAGAGTTGGCTGAAGAATGCTGCAGTGTGAATTTAAATTGCCACATTATTTTACCATATTGTGCAGCACTGTGCTCAGATACTATGGTGATGGGCAACAGTATAAAACCTCTTAGATACTACTGATGCATTACGTACTTTACAAATAAATAGGCATGTTTTGCTGAGCAACCAAGGAAAGAAAGGAGAAAGATCACTACCTTTCAGAAACAGCACCCTTTTCTTACAACCCATACTATTATCTAGGATACTACAGGGTTACTGCTATTGTGTAGAATCCTGGGATTTGTTTTGACATCAACACCTTCCCACCACAAGGACCAATTTAGGTGCCCTATCACTTAGGCACTTTACCAAAAGTTAATGCTTTGCTCTGAAAATATCTCTATTCACCAGATTTAAAAAAAAATCTAAAAGCTAACTTAAAATAAAAATAAGTCAAAAACATAAAAAGCATTTGCAAGAAACAGAAAAGGCACAGATGACAAACAATAGATTCATTTGAATTTAGAATGACCTCTTACCAGTCATCTACCTCATTTCTCTGCTTCACAGGAATGATTTCAGCATTCTTAAACCAGCTATGATAAAGGAATAGTTCTAGCCTTTAATACCTGTAGTAAATGCTTTTTCACAACTTCTCCTAACAATCTGTTCAATTGTTTAGCAGTTATGATCATTATAATTTTTCCTCAAATGGTACATCTAAATTTTATCATTTAAAAGTAATTTGGTTATATTCCACATGAATGAAAAATGCTAGTAATGACTTATTTCCTCTAAAATATCTCTGTGTTTTGTATTTTTTTTGAAAATCTGTATGCAAATGTTCTGCACATGGAACAGGTGGAAAGTAATAAACATAAGGAAATAAAGCTTCCAACATGTAAGTGTGAGCTGCCCTCTAGAGGTGTTAAATAACACTACTACAGTCCCAGAACATTTTCAAGTTCAATAATGCTGTACAGCAGTTTGTTTTAGCTAACTCCAAAACAAACTGCTATATAGTACTGAATTTGAAAATGCCTACTTTCTCTCTTGAGCTCCTAAAAGGCATTAAAGAATGATAAACGTTTTTATGTATAAAGGACATTTTATATCTGATAGTTAAGAAAGCTCCTATGCAAGATTCAGAATATCTATCATGCTTATCTGAAGGAAACCCCTAATGTAGCAGGGGTTTCCTGAAAAGGGTGGGAAGGGCTGTCTCTTTTGAGTTTTGGCCTTCCCTTCATCAGGTCCTGTGGATGCTACACTGCATACTCTAAAGAAATCTACCTTTGTCATACTTTATGGGCAGGGATGGAAAGACAATGCTTTAAAGCTTAAAGGGCCATTTATCTTATGATAGGGTTATTAAATGTTTTTAAGTCCCACTGCCTAGTGAAGAAATAACTTCATTGACTGTAGTTCTGTGCTTGGGAAAGTGTATTATAGGGAGCAGTGTTGACTGTAACGGGAACACCAAATAATCCTCTAATGGGTATAAGCAATATTTTTTGCTGTTGTTCTAAGATGGCATTTTGGAAGTTGAACTCTTGAGATAGTAAGGTTAACAGTCTAAGAGATTTTCTAAATCAGTTTTGACAGCTTCTGTAAGTACCAAAAAGGTCAGATACAGTGTTATATGGGAAATTACTAGTTAATCTGAAAAAGATGGGGATTAATATAAGAATTGCAGGGTGGGCAATGAACTAGCCGAGAGGAGAGCCATAAACAGGATGCACTTCAAAAAGAAACTTTCAGGCTACACGGAAGTAATTTGTGGGTTCTACACAAAATAATCATACCACTGATCTTATTTAATAGTTTCTTAAACAAAACTTGGTACAAAATATAGGAGTCTCTTAATGAAATTTGCTGATGATTCACAATGTAGGAAGCAGCATCATTACAGAAGCTGATGGAAAAAATTGGGTGGCTTTGTGGACTGGACTAATAGGAACAGGATGAAATGTAATAGTTTATAGTCCATGGCCATGTGTTTAGAGACTGAGAACACGAGGTCCTTATAGCAGGAATTCTAACCCATCTGCTGGAAACAACAGAAGAGGTCTCTCCTGATATACTTTTGAATTCCATTTGCCTTTTTCAAGGTTACAACTGACTGGTGATTCAAACTCATCTTACGATCCCATAATAGTGGTAATGGGGGCCAATAGTAATAGGAAGGCATCAATGCCATTTACGATTCTAGCAGGACCTCACTTGGAATACTGTGTACTAGTCTGGTCACCCATGCTCAAGAAGGTTGGACTGAAAGCAGAGCAGAGATGTACTTCTAGCATGACTGGAAAAAAAACGCTATTTAAAATAAAAATAATGAGCTACCTACAGAAATAATATTCACATCAGTGTGTGCGCAAGGGTCCTTTTTAGTTCCTAACCTTGAAAATAGATTCACCTACCTATATGGACCCGTATGCAGTCTCAGTGCTATAGTCAGGGTATAGTCAGTATGATATTTTGTAAGGAAAAACAGGCTTTCCCACATTTGCACAAAATGTTCTGGGGAACAGAGAAAATGCTGTACAAGTTTTATATTCCTTTAGATGTAAGTCCACAAGAGTTAAACAACCAAACCTTTTCTCAACAGATGCTGACCTAAAAGTACTGCCATATGTAGGCAAAGAAATAGTTTAGATTTGATAATACAGTAATTTTTCTTTGGTGGCTGGTGGAAAAAATGTAGTAAATTTAATGCAAAAGTTTGGAGTGAACTATGTTAAAACTAATACAGATTTCACTTAAAATCTGTTTCTGGATATGGAAGAGGCTCTTGAATGTTGAACAATGATGCTTTTATCAGTTTAACAAGCCAAATATACATAATCATAATTAATACCCTGAACTTCCAAAAGGCCTTTCATTCAAAGTTCTTTAAACAGACAAATCAGTTAAGGTTTGAATACCTAGTTGAAACAGATCAGGGATCATGTCACCCACTATGGCGCCTACTCATGAGTAATGAGGCTGGTCTGACACACTGTAATTACAGAACATCAGAACAGATATTCAATTAATCAAGCCAGCTGGAGTGTTATAATTACCACGCTCCAGCAGACTCCAGTGTCTCGTGTAATAGCATCCCCGTACTTAAAAATGGCAGCAGGAGTACTTTTTCTAAAGCTTGTTCAACAAGCTTTAGAAAATGTGCCCCGCCACCATTTTTAAGCACATGGTCACTGATACACAAGACGCTCCAGATACTTTAAAATCTCTCAGAGCCACTCTGGTTAAAGTGCCCACCCCCTACACACTCCCAGAGCACATGTATAAATGTCCTTTGCTTGCAACCTCTGGGGCAAAGAATAGCAATTATCACAAGAGCACACCACCACTTCAAAGCTACTTAGGAAAGGAAGTAAAGAATTCCATGTTCCAGCCAATTAAACCTGCAGGTAGACAGAAAGTCATTTCTTGGGTTCAAATCATCCTTTTTCCCATGCCCTCAAAAACCTAGGGAAGGGGCTCTGAGGGATAAAATTTTTGCAAAGACCCCTTCCTAAAACTTCCTCCTTATAATTCCTAGCTTTAGTCCCTTCCCAGAATGGGCCACACAGCTACCTTCAAAATCCCAATAAATGCAAAGGATAGGACACAACCCTGTGCTTTTCCAGCTGCTCTGGCCCCTGGCATTAAAGCTCAAGTACAGGTCCAACCACCAGTTTGCCTAATATAAGTATCTTTGGTACAAATACATTTGGCATCAATCAAACACCTTGGGTCCTCGTTGCCTGCTGGATTTTCCCATGAGTTTTTCATCATCCAGTTCACATTGCTCCAGAAGATCCAAAATGTCTTCTTCCTACAACCATGAATGCATCTGTTATTAACACAAAGCAGTATTCAATCTTTTTTCCAAAGGTTAGCAGGAGCTTATACTGACATTCTGAATTGGTTTTCTGAATCAATCATCACTAAATTCCAAAATAATACTGTGTATGTTTGTACACATACTCTCTTATCTTACATACAGATAGAGGTATATGCATTTTTCCAAAAGTCAACTGTTTTGGCAAATGTGTATATTTTTGGGAAGTGATATATGCATCTCAAATTAGCTATCTACCCAATTACACTTAAACTAGTGCCAGCTATCCATCTGTAAGCTGTATTTGACGCTCATAAATTTGCTAATGATGGCTGTGTGAATGAACAGTGAGCCACAAACTTGTTAGATTGCCGAGGTTGGAAAGACTATTTCCCTTAAATTTGAAGTAATTTTTCAGTATTTCAACAATGCTTTTAAAAATGATCAAACTGACATGATTTAAAATATCTCTCTTCTCTCACTCATTATTTTCAGCTACATAACTGAGTAGCCAGGAATTAACCCTAGGGCAGGGAATCCCTGGGTATCTTAAACCTAATGGAATCAGCTCTGTGACAAGTATTTTCCTACCCAGAGCAGCACAAAGAGTATTCCCGAGCAGGCTAGGACACATAATTAGAGCAAGAAGGCAACAATTACTAGCTAATTAAGTAGTCTACGAGGTTGGAGTTTTTTTGGGGGGGAAGGGGGCTGGCCCTAGGCTGAATCAGATGCTGGTTCCACATATGGGTTAAACGGGGAGCTTAAAGTCATCTATTCTTTCTCTGCCCTGGGTCTTGTATCCAATGATGTTCAGTCAGATAAGTGCATCTGGTCTATTGTTTGCATGTAAAATAATAATAAAACTAAGGAAAAATTTAAAGAGTCATATATGGTCATTTTGTAATTGATCCTAAGCTTCATGCTAGGTCACAGACTTCCAAGATATCAAACTAAAACCAATACTTCTGCAGACTATTACCTTCATTCTTTTTAAAGGGTTATTCATCTCTCGCTGAAGTGAAGCTGCTCGCCCAGCTAAGAATGTCTGGAAAGCAATGGCTAACAAACTCTCATATTTTTCAAGTAACAGCTTATCATCAGGAGGGTAAATTCGCCTACAAAAAATATATATAATGGAGATGGAATGAAACACAGAAGTTGAGCTATACGCCATACACAGACTATAATTAATGTAACTAAGTCACAAAGTTCCTTACATGGATAGCAATTTATTCTATATTCTGAACAACAATCTCTAATCTAATTTTACCTAAGTGTACATATACATGTTTTAAGAGCAACTGGCTGGTTTTAAAAAAGCAGTGCTGATTCTACAAAAATATCAAGACTCAATTTTTCAATACTCACTGAAATTTCAACATCAGATGTGAAGGAAGCATGAAACATTAACAAAATATTGTATTCAAAATTTAGTGTTGTGAAATATATTGTTTTAGAAACCAAATGATACAAAAGAACTGGAAAACCTGACTAATGAACTTAGTTTTCTTTGGGCATGTTTATATATTAAAGTTTTAAGATGCATTAGATTTCTACAATAGCCTTTTCAGCATTATGTATAGCACTACTCACCATTAGCAAGTATGGTCTAACACAAAAATGTAAAGGAGTGACCCTGATTTTCCATTACAGCAACTATGACATTATTCTCCAGGTAGGGTTTTTACAACAATATAGAAATACAGGGCTGAGTGATTTATTCACATTTATCAAGGAACACATGGCTCTTCAAGAAATATCTCCCCAATCCATTTGTCATGAAGACCTGAAGCCAGAAACTGTGGAAGCTGGTGACTAATTTCTAATGTACCATAAGGAGTTATCCAAACGCTAATTCTGTTTAACATAAGCATGATATATGAGGCATATAGATTATATAAACCAGCATCATGTAATTAGTGTATTTTAGTGGTCTTTTGTGAATTTTCAATAAGGTTCTTTTCCCTTTCTCTGCCTCTCAATGTTTTTTTCACCTCAGAAAGTTACTTCTTGCTATGATCATCACTTAAATAGAAAAAAATGGGTACAGTCTCACTAGACTTAGGATTCATTTAGGCAGCATAATGAAGGTGCAACTGTAGATCAAACATAGGTATACCCACATTAGTTTTAATTTAGCTAGCAAAGGTAACAATATTAATGAAATATGACAATATAGGCTTGCAGCCAGACTATAAGATCTCCCAGAACCTTCCCAATAAAATGTACAGGACAGGAATTTAACCAAAAGTTCAAGACCTGCTACTGCCACTACAGAGAAAGTCAAACAGCTCTGCAGTAGCAACTGCCCTTCTTTATAGCGTTGTGTCTAATGCTGGAAAAAGAGGAATTACCATAATTTTATAAAATATTTGTTTTAACCAAAGATGAATAAATATACACAACCCCAGTGCACCAGGACCCTGGAATCAGGGAACCTCTCCCAGATTTGGGGTTTGGATTCTGGTATCTAACTGAACTATGCATAATACAAGAATGACAAAAATATTCACTTTTCCTACTCTCTCAATCTAGGGGTTGTTCTGTTAATGTTGCCCTTTTTCCCTTTCGGTGTTACTATCAAATATCAACTGCAGAGATTTCTGGCAAAACAAAGATTTCTCGTGAAGGATTCGATTAACACCATGGGTGATTTGCCAAGACAAGAAGTTCCCCAACTGGCCTATGGAATACTGCCAATGGTACCAAGTACGTGACAAAAAAAATTCTTTACAAGTCATTGCATCCCCTGCAAAGTAGCAGAAAACACCTACACAAACAAAATTCTTTCAATAGCGTTAAGCTGCAATGATGAACATTGTAAACATTGCATTGTAAATTGCAATGATGAACACTGTAAATTCTTCATCAGAAAATCACCATCCAGTCACAATATTTATTTCCATTATCCCTAAATAAAACACTGAATGCTGTCCACTCTTGGATAAAGACAGTACCTGTAGTTCCCCATGTGTCTATTTTCATGCTCTTCTTTGGAAATCTGTTTACGTACTTGTGCAAGTCTCTCTTTCTAGAAATGAAGAAAGCCAATTAATTAAAACTGAGGAACTACAATCCTTGAAGAAGGAAGAGAAGTAGCTGTGTTAAATTCTTTTATACCAACTCTTCTTTTCTCCTTTCCAGTGTGTGCCGCTGTTTTTCCCAATCAGAGGAACCTGGTGATAGTCTTTTCATTGAGCCTTGACCATAAAGTCTCTTTTGAGCCTCAGCTTTCTGTTGAGCTAAGTTTCTTCTTTTATCACTTGGCCTAAAAAAAAAGAGACAACATTCAGATTTGACTCAGTAATCCAAAAGGTAGTTTCCTTTAAAACAGAATTAAAGGCTGCACTGCATTGCTGTGAATGCAGCTAAACTGTTAGTCTTCTTATCAAATATTTTAAATATACTTGTCTGGTGCATTTATGGTATATGGCCCATATCATTCAATGGCATCTACACAGTTGGAAATAGTCCCTGAGGTCAACCCCCTCAGTTTTAAAAGAACTCCAAGCAAGCAGGCAGACCGACCCTACTGCCTGTGCAGAGTGCAGTGTGGACTTTGGACAGGAATAAAAATCTGTCCTTTCAGAACCAAGTGCAAGATCAAAACCTACTACACACTGTTGTGTCATAACCTGTTACAGGATACTTGAGCTGACGGGTATTCTATAATAAAAAAACCTTTCTTTTCTCCCGCCAAATATTATATGCTATAGATACAACATTTTTATAATATAATACTATATATACATACAAACACACACAAAATCTGTAGTAGCTATAGCATATAATGTAATATAAATAATTCTTAGGGCTTAGAGACCTTCAGCCTTAAATATTCTTGTATAAACCTCATGCTACCAACCAATGTACAAAGATGACCTTAAATCAAAATGATTTAAAAACTACATCTATAGCATCATTCTCAAGTTTATCATCATTCTGTGTTTTGGTGCTAGTGGAAACAGGCTGTAGTTGTGTACACCGCCACCACTGCAAATGAGTTGTGCACTGAAAACTAGAATGGTGACAGCCTTCCCAAGCCAGAGTTTATTATCCTCACTGTGAGACCTGTGAAAAAGATTATTAAAATAAGAATAAGGAAAGGCCAGCATCAAAGCTATCATCACCACCTTTTTGATATGCACACTAATGAGGAGTGAAGTTTACTGGATCAGTTACACCAGTGAAAATGATCTACAGAGAAGCTATGCCTTTCACACAATTTTAAAACTGGTAACAAAATTTCCCTTTATAGTAAATGTCCTATAATTTTCCAACAAAGAAGGAAAACCAACATAAAAAGAGCCAAAATAAGGTTTTTGAACACAGGTTTACCGTATGTTGAGAAGCTTTAATGCATTTAGCAGGACTCCTTTTTTCACATCATAGTCTATTTTTTGATCTGTTCCAAAGCTTGGGGCTCGATTAATCTAAAAAATTAACACACAAGACACTAGGATGTTTAAAGACAAGGTGTAAAATATACTTTTTAAAGTCTGTATTAAAAAAAACTGTACTGGAGCTGTGGAAATTAACAACAGGTTAATAACACGCACGTTAAAAAGTTAATTTCATGCTTGCAAAACTGAAAAAGTGAGAGCATTAAAAATCAGTTATCAACAGGCAGAAAACAACATTCAACCATAATATTATGCATTAGTAAATAACAATCATTATCCCAAATGACAGCATTAGTAAATCCCACTTAATCTTTTCTTTGATGGCTTTACTTTTGCTGGGAGGTTTATCACCCAATGTATCCTGATTATCTATTAGGGATGTACGAAGCTTCAGTTGCTGATTCAATTCGGAGGAGATTCAGCCTGATTTGGTGGCCAAATCTCCCCGAATCCGAATCGAATCAGGAGACCCATTTATCCCTCCAAATTGAGAGATTCAACAATTCACCCACAGAGGCAGCTTTATATGTTTTTTCTACATACCTCAAGGTACTAGACCCAGCTCATGAATGCTGAGATGGCGGGGCAGATAAGTGCGGTGGGGGGGCTGGACACTCAGTGGCAGATCCAGAAGTGGACCAGAATTACTTCTGGTCCACTTCTGGGTCCACCACAGAGGACCCCGCCCTCCCCCTTCCCATGGCTCATCAACTGGTGCCTCCTGGGCTGGGGGGGCACCCATGGTCCCTGTGACTTCATAGATTTCATAGATTTCACAGACATAAAGGGCTGGAAGGGACCTCGGGAGATCATCGAGTCCAGCCCCCTGCCCAAAGGGCAGGAAGTCAGCTGGGGTCATAGGATCCCAGCAAG
>NW_017728907.1:38913400-38947915 GCF_001723895.1 Crocodylus porosus | reverse complement strand
GAACTCCCATCTCCCTGGGGTCATGGTCCCTGAGGGCCTGACCGACAAGCCTCTTGAGTTTGTCAAAGTTGGCTTTTCTGAAGTCAAGGACTTCTGAAGGTGATCAGCTCGTGGTCGCTGTCACCCAGCTTCCCATCGATGGCTGATCATCAAGTCAGGTGCAGGGGGGTGGTCTGCCACCGAGCACACGGGGGGACCCTCGCACTCCTGGGGGATGCTCCATCTGTCCCACCATCTTAGCATTCATGAGCCATGCCTGGTACCTCGAGGTACATAGAAAAAGCATATAAAGCTGTGTTTATAGCTAAGATAGCTGATTCTCAGAATCAGAATCAAACCTTCAGATTCAGCCAAATTGAATCGGGACAGTGATCCAAATCAGGGAATCGAATCACTGTCCCCTGAAATTGGGCCAAATCCAAATAGAATACAGACTATTTCACACACCCCTAGTTATATATCACAACTATCAAATGATTTCAGTAGAACATTTGCTGCATAGCTGAACAATGCAACAATGAATCTGTTAATGGTAAACTCTCCTCTAGCTGTATCTAGCAGTCTGTAAGTAACCCTGGAATGTGATTCTATTCTGAAATGTGACCATTTGAACACACAAAATCCTCATTCAAGGTCTGTTCCTCATTGATTTTTAAAGCAATTACTTTAGCTTGTTGTACAGAGGCACTGAGAGACACAGCCATGGACCACTACTCCACTGTGTTACATACTGTACACATAGAGAAGAAAGAAACAGTCCCTGTCCCAAACAGCTTACAATCTAGGCATAAGAGAGACAATGTATTATAGTATACAGACAGAAGAGTACTGAGAGAGAAATTTAGGTTGGCTATTAAAAAGAACTCTCTCACTATGAGGGCAATTTAAAAATTAGAATAGAATACTATAGAAGTTGTGGGATCTCCATCTTTGGACCTTTTTGAGAGCCAGTTAGAGAGACATTTACCTAGGATGGTTTAAAACAGTTACGAACTTGGCTTGAGTGGAGATTTAGACTAGATGACCTCCCAAGGTCCTCCCTTCCAGCACTTTTCTAAGGTTCTAATGTTAGTAACTACAACAAGCACTGGTGTCAGCAGACCAGCCCATAACCACTCTCAAATTTGCTTCAAGTATCAAAGGAGTTTTAAGGATGGCTTTAAAGGAAGATTATTAGGCAACTTTGCCAGCAAGTACGGGAAATACTTTTCAGACATAAATATGAAGATACTTGATCAAAATTTGACAAGGAGACAGCATCAATATCAAAAACTGACTGGAAACAAGAAAATCTTGGTAGTGAATGAAAGAAAACAGATTAGGGATAGGCTGGAAGAGCCTTAAGACTAAAAACAGTTTACATTTGTCACAAAGAAGGAAAGGATGCAAGCAGAAGGGTGACATGGTCAAACCAAAAAATAAAGAAAGTGCATTAATGGCTAACGTAAATTAGTTGGTCTAATAAAAGATATCAGATTTACCCGAAGAACCCCATCTGCTTATGTCCTTAGACCAACACAACTACAACCTACACCCCTTAATGACTAACATAAATTTGTACTGCATTTTACTCCAGCATTTGTCAGTACAACTATGGGAAAGGGAGCTAGACTCCATTCTGGCCCCAGTGTGTCTGCACCACTGCTATTAAGCCCCAGTTAAGTCCAGCCCTCATAACTGGAACAAAGACTTAAACCCAGAACTTTCACAACAGGCTACAGAGAAAAACTTACTAGACAAGGAAATGAGTAGATAAAATCTTATTTAAAATATATTTATCATAAGCAAAGCTACACTTATGATTTGCTTAACATGATAACCAGTAGCACTGTTGGTCTGAAGTCAGGCAGAAGGGCAGGGTAGATTTGCACCTTATAGACTAATTAAATCAGAAATATGAAATCATAAGCATGAAGTGGCCTACTTCATCAGATGCTGTGATCTTGAAAGATTTTGATTTTGAAAGATTATACTATGATATCCAATTTAGTTAGTCTGTAAGGTGCAAATCTACCCTGCCTTCTGCCATCAATTAGTCTGCCATACTGAAATAATTTAATTATGAAAAAACTTCATATCCAGTCTTGCAAACCTTGTACCCCTTTAACTTTCTAATGTAAATAGTTCAACTGACATATATAAGCCCCAAAGAACAAAGGCTTAAGAATACTAAAAAATATGCAAACAAGACCTATTAAAATAAATGGAGAGATCCCACCAACTTCAATGGGCCTTGTATCAAGGCCTGGTCCAACTTTCAGAAGCAGTATACTAATTGTAATGTACTTAGCAAATCAAATGTCCAACTCAAATTACTGCCTTTTGGATTTCAAACTACAGTAGAACCTGAAAAAATGTAGTTTTCATGCTTTAGAAACAGCTGACCAGACACCACATTTACTCAAGTCTAAAATGAGGTTTTTTTCCCCATTCATCATGGGGAAAACAAGGCCTCTTCTTAAAACTGAAGCATCGCAACTGGGAGCTGTGAGAAACAGCAGTGCAGGGACAGGGATGCATCAGGTCTACTCCCTGTCTGGATTTTCCACTTCCTTTCCCCCACCCCTTCCCTCCCTTACTGGCCAAGGAAGGAATCTACACATTGCTGCTGCTTTAGTTTCCAGCTGGCCCCATGCTGCAGGAAGTAACTCTGCTGGGAGCTCAGCACTGCACCATGCCCTATTCCTTTTCTCTCTCCCCTCGTCTCCCCACCTGTGCTCAGATCAGCAGAAGGAGGTAAATGGTGAGGTGGGAGTAACCATGGAGCAAGGGATGAGGGACAGGATGCCTGTTCCCCCACCCCTGCTTTCCCCACAACCTGCCACTGCTTCCCCTGCCTCCTACTCCTCACTCCTGCTTCCCCCATCTGCTCCCTCGCTTCTGCTTTCCCCACCACCTGCCCCTCTGCTGCTTTCTTCCTGCCTTACAATCTATGAATCTAATTAAAGCACCTTGTGTAACAGAGTCCCCATGCTTCAAAATGGCAGCTGGGGCGCTTTACTGAAACCT
Organism: Crocodylus porosus; assembly: GCF_001723895.1. Taxonomy (NCBI): domain Eukaryota; kingdom Metazoa; phylum Chordata; order Crocodylia; family Crocodylidae; genus Crocodylus; species Crocodylus porosus. The sequence continues at coordinate 38,944,906 of NW_017728907.1, read as the reverse complement.
TGTCAAGGGAAGATGACTAGCATGCTCCAGCAGACTCGATTAATCGAGTGTACTCCCAACATGCTAGAATTACAGTGCACTGGAGCAGCCTCCTGGAATGTATACAGGTACCCATCGAGAAGTGCATGCTGACTTTCACTTCTAAGTTTTCTAACATCTTGAGTACTATTAACAATACTTCATATTACTGTTGCAGCATTATATATAACATTTCTGCCAGCAATATGAGAAGTAATTATAGTACACTGTAACATTTATAATATCTTTTCTGTCCTTTCAATTTAGCTTAACACAGGTGAGAAATGTAATCACAGACTTCTCTAGTAAGCTACTACAACTACAGTTTAAGAATAAGTAAGATAATACTATCTGTGCTCTTATCTTCTTCTAAGTTTAAAAACGTACTTTATTCACAATAGGTTTCTGAAATCACAATTTTTATGGCATATGTCCTGAACAATAAGAATCCATTACAAACAAGAAGCTGAGGACGTTTGTGGCTATGGCACATTTCAGGTGGCATCACAGATTCTGGGTAGCTGTAGATGCATGTACATACAATATGTACACATACAGAAGACAGAAACAGTCCCTGTCCCAAACAGCTTACAATTTAGGCATAAGAGAGACAACATATTATAAATATACAGACAAAGGGTACTGGGATGGAAATTTAGGTTGGCTATTAAAAAGAACTCTCTTACTATGAGGGTGATTTAAAAATTGGACTAGATTACTATATATGTTGTGGGATCTCCATCTTTGGACCTTTTTAAGAGATAGAAACCTGATGTCATCTCAAACACCTGCTGTGTTGCCCCGTGTTCAAAGGTTTGAGATATCAAGGAAACACTTCATTCTAATCCCAGAATTTGGCAGGAATATAAAAATAGAAAGGATTTTTTAGGCAGACAAGGTTCTTTGGGTGAATCTGGTATCTTTTATTAGACCAACTTAAATAGTTGGAAAAAAATTTCATCAGGCTGAGGAAGGTTCAGCAGTTGGTGTGTGCTCTTCCTGCATGGAATAAAAAGTAAAGAAGCCAGAGGCTGGGCTCGTATCCATACAAGGCAGGCAGGCACTGAAGATGTAGACTGAGGAGTCAATGGGTGAGAAACAGGCTGTCTACATTTTTTTAGAATTTGTTTTAGAAACGTCTAAAAAGAGAATTTTTTAGACATTTTAGAATAATGCATTTTATCTGTTGCTTATGATTACATACAAAATTCAGTTATTGATTTAGGATATAATCTTTTTCTTTTTCTCTTTGTAAGCTTTGATCATAGTTAATTAAGGTGCACAAAACCTGCTCTAATGATGCATTAACACAATTCTCAGATCCACCGCTGAGTCCTGAAGATAGATTTAAGAGGCAGGATGCCACATTCTTCTTCCTGCTGCTCACTACAGTCCCCTGCACTTAGCTGACAGCTGGGCTACTTTTCAAGTTTTACTCAAGAAGGTAAATTAAGAGCAACTCTCAACTTAGCATTTAAAGGCATTACAAAATTTCGGAAGCCACTGTTTGCTAAATGCTAGTGGTTGCACAGAAGAAAAAAGGGACAGAAAGAAAAGTATGGGAAAGAAAATCTCCCTCCACATCCCAGGCTTGAGTGCTTCCTTAAGGTTGCAATACTGCATTAGTACCTCTTTACAGGCCAAAACAATCTCTTCTTCCTTTTCCGGATTCTATCCAATGGCTGCCATGAGAATTCAATTCTTTCTCCCTCAACAGAATGTCAACTAGAAGCAACCATCTCCACAACAGAAACTGCCAGGGAATGAAATAGGCTGAGCTCATTTAGAATGAATTGTTCATCAACAGGGAATTAGAGAAGTGAACTGGAGACTCTTCATTTAGACAACCTGCTGAACCATCTGGCTTCAAAAAGCCCCCTTTGCCTATCTTGAATAAGCCCACTGAACTACAACTTTTATACAGTTTTACCTTTTCGCTTTCCTCTACGAGGCTGACCTATCCTAGTATCTTCCATCTTTCTATTACTTGTCTTAGTAGACTATTTAGATAATAGATAAATGCCCAAAATTTATGAGCAGAAAAATAGATACAAGCAGTGTCAAATGTCTAAGCTGTTCTGGGTAGACCATCAGCAAAACAAATTTAAACAGTCAACATCCAAGCCATTTTAAACCCAGTAAACACAGGCGATAATACATAAACAGAAAAGTATTTGTTAAATAATCAATGTGTATCTACACAGGGTTGCTTAGTAAAGACTCCTGTACAAAATGTTCCCAATGTACATTATTTTATATTCTCACTCTATATTTACACTTTAACTAGTGATGGTTACAAATTATTAATTATAAACTTAGATTGGAAATAAGAATAGATTCATAGATTGTAAGGGGCTGGAAGGGAACCTCACAAGATCATCCGTTCCAGCCCCCCTGCACTAGGCAGGAAAGACAGCTGAGGTCCAGTGACCCCAGCTAGGTGACTATCCAGTCTCCTCTTGAAGATTTCCAAGGTAGGTGATTGCACCACCTCTGGAGGGAGTTTATTCCAGTCTGGACACCCTAACTGTGAAGAAGTTTTTCCTAGTGTTAAGCCTGAAATGGTCTTCCAGGAATTTGTGGCCATTACTCCTGGTAATGGCCAGGAGGTACCCTGGAGGTGCCCAAGGGTGCCCTGGTGAACAGCTGTTCACCGAGCCCTTGATGTACTCCCCTGATATAGAGGTAAGCTGCTACCAAGTCCCATCCTTCTATTTTTTAATCTGAAGAGACCCAAGTCTCTCAACCTTTCCTTGTACGGCTTGCCTCGCAAGTTTCTGATCATACAGGTGGCTCCTCTACGGACTCAAGCTTTTCCATGTCCTTGCTGAAGTGTGGCACCCACAACTGGACACAGTACTTCAGCTACAGTCTCACCACGCCTGAGTGAAGCAAAAGAATCACTTCCTCAGTTTTCCTTAAGATGCATCAGTTGATGCATGCCTGAGTATTGTTTGCCATGCTGGCTACAGCATCACACAGACAGCTCATGTGCATACTACAGTCTATTATTACCCCTCGGTCCCTTTCAGTCACGGTGCTAGTCAGTTTGACACCACCAAGCCTGTAAGTATGTTGGGGATCACTCATCCCCACACAAAGCACTTTACACTTCTCAATATTGAACTTAATCTGGTTCCTATCCACCAAAGTTGCCAACCTGTCTAGGTCCACCTGTATCTGCAGCCTATTTTCAAGCATGACCTCGCTCCTCCATAACTTGGTGTCATCTGCAAACTTGGCCAGTGAATTCTTCACCCCCACATACAAATCACTGATAAAGATACTGAAAAGCACTGGACCAAGCATGGACCCCTACAGGACACCACTGGCCACTTCTCCCCAGGATGACACAGATCTGTTCATTAGAATTCTCTGGGTCCTACCCCACAACCAGCTTCCTACCCACCTAACTGTCGAATAGCTTAGACCGCAATCCTTCAATTCTCCCATGAGAACATCATGGGATACCAGATCAAAGGCCTCCTATGTTTCCCTCCAATATTTCTAATTATCAGAGAAGAGGAATTGTTTTAAAGACTAAATGCTAGAAGCAAGGAACCTGAATCACTTTACCACTGAACTGAACAAGGTTACAGTACAATTGGTTTGATAGGACAAGGAATCTGGCTCAACAATCATTCTTTATCATATATGCAGTCATGTATCTGCAATCCCCAGGTTAGGTTAATATGGTGTTGCTTTGTGGTGTGGAAGTCATCTGATAATCACCATGCCTCATAGCTTTTAGTGGTCACTAGTTGAGACCAGGTAGGATTATTTTTGTCTTCCTTACTGCATTAGCTTCCAGGTTTTCTACCTTCTGTTGAGGCACAAGGAAGTTGGCCTCAATTAACAGGGGGCATTTTGGCTGTGGTACATTGATGCTGTTGAGGTTTGTAAAGGTTCCTAGCTAGAGAAACTTGCTCCCTCACTCTAGGTCATGCTGATTGCTAAATCTGGGGTTAACAAGAAATTCCTCCCCTACGTCAGATCAGCATGCAGCATTGTGAAGAAGAGAATGTTACCTTCCTCAGTAATGTGTGTGGGGCCCAGTCCTTTTCCTAGGATCTTCTGAGGAAATATTAATCGGATGCTTCACTATTATTGCAGTGGCAAGGCACTAGCAATACTCTCATCTCCTCTGCTTTTACCTGTCATGTAATAGAGTATTCTTGGTGTTTCAGGTACTGTACTTTGTAGGAGAGTTTGAGAGTGTGATGTGGTAACTATGGGGATTCCTCAGGTTAAATGCAAGAGACTGGATGCTCAATTGCCTTGGTGACCTATGTTCCTATATTTTATGCTGAATTTTAAATAGTTACTGAATTTATTCCAGAACTGCTCAAGTTCATAATACTTGCTCTCACTTTGTAACTACCAGTATGTAACAGGATGGCCTCCTCATCTGATCTTTACCGGCCACCCTGCTCCTGGGGTAACAGCCTGCTTTCCTTTCCTGCCATGCCTTGATGGAAAAATATGAGAGTTGTTACAAAGGTGGGAGGCTACCCATCACTCGCCCTGTTGGTAACAGCCTAATACCCACTCCAACTTCTCCTCCACAGATCCCATGCCTCACAAATGTTATTGCTGTGTTACTTCACCGGCCTATGGCCACAGCAAACTGGGCACACAGTTGTGGCTCTTTTCTACAGTTCTAGAGGGCCACTCACACGCTACCCTTCTCTCACTGGGATCCCACTCACTCCGCTGGCTCTCACACAGCCTCTTTCATACTGCCCTCTCTCAGGGGCCACACTCATTCTGCCTGGTCTTACCCGACTTTGGGCTTAGCTCTCCTCTCCTCGGTCAGCCCTGGTGCAGTCTGTTGGGTATCTCCCGCTACGCTCACCTGAGCATCGACTGAATGATTCTATGACTGTAGGCCTACTTCACTCCTAGCCCCTCGCCAGGCTACTATGCCCACACTGAGCCGCCTCACTTGTCCATACTCACGGGGCCGCTCTACTCATCACCCCTCTCACACAGTGTCTGACTCGCGCTCTCAAGCTTTCCTCTGCTGCCTGGGTGTGGCCCTACGTCCCTCCTCTGGCCTAAGCTCTGCCTCAGGGGTCCTTCACTGAGCCCTGGGCTCCCCCTGCTTTCTAGAACACCACCAGGGGGGTGGGGCTGGGGTTATTAAGGCGCCCCAATCCGCCTTTCACCAAGGAGGTAACTGGCCTGGCATTTCCTGGGGGCTCCCATGCCACTAGGAGCCCCAGCAGACCAGCCTTCCCCAGCACAGTGCAGTTTTACATCTTACCCAGGACAAGGGGTCACCTCCTCCCCAAAGCCCTTGCCCTTACCTCCTGACTGGCTGGAACAGCCTCTCAGCCTGATGTATTCTCCTTCCTTCCTGCAGCAAACTGCAGCCCAGTTTATATCCCTAGGCCAAAATGGCTGCCCTCACTGGGTACCTGGCTGCTGCCTGGTTGCTACTCTTACACAGTAAAACTACAAAAGGGTTGTGCATACAGCTAAACAATGTGTGTGTGAGTGAACATAGCTGTAGTTGCACTGCTGTATTTCATAACTGTGTCAGAAAACCAAAGCAAAGGAAAGGTTCACCTTAGCTAAATGGCCTACAGGTCTACTGTGACTAAGCTATACCCAATGCTGTGACTAGCATTATGTGCAGCTGCCTTTAGCAACCAGGCATAACTGACTAAAGAGCCCCTTAAAGGACCAAATCCTAAATGTTACCTAACATTTTAGGATTCAAGTTAGCTAAATGAAACAATCTCACCAGAAAAAGCTGGACAAGCTGCACTTTGTCACTCAGTCTCTTTGTCAAAACATTCAAACAGCAGATTCTTGCTCTTCCAGTCTTCCTTCAGTCCAGTAACACGAAGTTGCAGGAGAAAGAAAACTTGCAGCTGTCATAATAGGAAAGTTGATGATGCCACGTATACATCCCTTTACACAAAACTCTGCAGAATTTAAACAGATTAACCTAACAGGCTCCTATATAAATTTGTAAACCTATATAATCTACTAAATAAAGAATGGCATCTTTTCTATAACATGAATCTAATGTTCTGTTAAAATGATGCGTGAACATAAATATTTTTGGAGACTTCATTAAACTTGCTAAAATTTTTCCAAATATTGTACTTATTGTAAGAGTTGACATGTAAATGGCCAACTACCATAAGTCTGATTATGCTCAGCGAGGTTAATGGCTATTACCACATAGATCAAAGGATTTACCAGAAAACCACAGATCCCTTTAAAGCTGATGTGGCTGTTAGCCTAAATGGAGCAATTAAAGGTGTTCTTTAAGTTTTCTTTTAATAGAGGGCACAGCTGAAGACATTAGACGCCACTCTGCAAGACTCTGAGCATGAGGAAAGTAAAGTCACAAGGTCAGAGCTCCCTAGGATTTCTTGCAAATGCAGAAAACTAGGTAATAGTTTGGTAATAGGTATGGTAAACTCTGCATTTGAGAGAAAAAAGCCAGCAGACAACAAGAAGCAATCCTAATAGAATCCATGCAACAATGAAGAGGGACAAAGATCTTCGGGACATAAGGCAGTTGGTTGCAGTTGGTTTCCACTCTTTCAGAAAAACAACTTTATCGGTAAACCAGTTTGCAAAGAGATAACTGAACCATATTATCAATTTTTATCCTTATTGAATCAATCTAGCAAGACCCAAATCATTGGATCACTACTCAGGCCAAAGGGACAGCAGTATTTTTAAAAGCTTGTTTTAAAAAAAAAAAAAATTCAACACATACTTGAAATGCGGACCCTAGTGCCAGGCATTTCCTGAGGATTAAAGAAAGGTTGGATGTAATGGTTTTCTGCATTCATCTATGTGATCATTAATGCCTATTCAATATGCCTCTGCTAGTACTGCTTCATTAATTATTATGGTGGCACTCAATGAATAAGTATAAGTCAAATTTAACTGAAGAGTATAGTTAACATGTGAACTTTCTCCCTTAAATTTATACGGAAAACAAAATGTTTTCTTCCCAAATTCACACCTCTTGCCAAAGAGCTCATGAATGTGACAAAATGTATATAGATGATATGTGCTAATACATGAAAAATTAGGGGGAAAATAGCCCGATTTCTCTGATTTTATGTTGGTTTTTACTACATTTATTTTGTGGTGAGAACAAGCCCAGCAATTTCAGCATTGACAATAATTGCAAACCTCAAACATTCTCACAGGCAGTTACATTGTCTTCAGAGTTAGCCATATAAAAGAATAGATTTTTGCATAACATAGGAATTCTTCTCATTTCTCTGAATAATTATGCCTATTTAGACCAAAACATGCTCACTGTGGCATTACAAAATACATTTGCTACTGTGAACCAATGACAAATGTATTTCCAATGTCAACATCCAAGATTTACAGAGCCAGAACATTATGTTACTGTAGTACCCCTGCTTTTCAGCTCCCTACAGGAGCCCCACCATTTTGCCATATAAATACAACGCATTCAATCTTAGCAGCTATGGATTGCAATCTACATGTTTCTTCTAAAGAATCAAAGAGGAGAAAAACAAGGAGCTATCTTGCTAAATTTCTCTCTTTTTCTTTCTCTTTCCTAAGAAAAAAAGAGAAATCTCCTAAGGTGCCTTCCCACAAGCTCCTTTCCATTTCTACAGTACCCCAAAAGAATGACACAGGAGCAATCAGAGCAATGGTTCTGCCCATCTTCATCACCATGAAACAGTAAAGATCCTTGGTGTTTGAAAGTGCTGTTGAGTGCCAGTGGTTAGACCAGGGGGGATAACATGAGATTCTTCCATTGCCCACTCAGCTTTAGATAGTCTGAAAGCATGCTTGCCTATGCATTAGTAAAAAGCAAACCCGTCTCCCAGTTTCACCATATATTTGCAGCATACTGAAAGGCAGATTGCAAAAGTTCTTTATATTCCTATTGTAAAATCTTGTTTGCAGAGAACCGCATAAGAAGAAGATTGTTAGTTACACACTTTGATAATCTATGACTTTACTGTTCACTTAATACAGATACTTCCCTTTGACAGTGCTGGCTGCCCAAACTTGGTACCAGATCTCATGTAGTGCCGAATACATTCTGCAAACTTCTAAAGTATATTTAAACTGAGAACCTTCCCCCATGTCAATGAATGCTGAGAGCTATCTGCACGTTGCACAGAATTTCCAGCAGTCCACGATCGCTCGTAAAATCTTCCTCTGAAATGGCTGGCTCAACCATTTATAATATACTGAAAGCCAAATCACAGACTATAAATTACATGTGTAGTAATCAACAGTGTATTAAGCATACTGTAATATTCATAGTTTTCTACAGGAAATTATCCAGACAAATGACTGACTTGGAAATAGATGTTCCTGACTTCTTCCACTAGATGGTGCAATCTGGCTTTATCTACATGAAGGCAGGCTTGTTTGAGAGAATCAGCATTCTCTTCCTTAAGCAATAATTTGCAATGTCACATTAGTCGAGACTGGAGAGGACAGGTGGTATTTCTGCCTATTTTTAAAATAATTAATGCTATGGGGATACTCATGAGTAGATATTTGTGTTAAAACAATGTTTCTAAAAACCAATGAGGAAAAATCAGACAGAGGCAATCTTAGCGTATCACTTAAGTGCTGTGTTTAAATATAACTCTAAAAGAGATATTAAAGTGGTGTTCATGATTCAGTCTATTTGTCTTTATGCAAACCATCCTATCAACTGAGGGGGTTTTCTAGTTTCATGGAAATAAACCAAGAAAGCAGCAGCATGTTTCCCATTTTCATGAAATAACACTAGATAGACAGTTTATTCAGTGCCTAAGGCACTTGACTGAGACATCAACAACCACCTTCAGTTTTCTGCCATACTTATCTATTTTTTCCTCAAGTGCTTCTGCTTAAATGAAGCATAGTGTCCATTTAAAAATGACATCCTCTTACTCAACAGGTTGATTCCCTGGCTCCATTTCAGCAAGGTACTTAAGCATCTACTTATCCATGCCCCCCTGCGCATATATTCAGATCTGATGTCAAAGGTAAATCGCTAAAGTTTTCATTACTTTTCAATCTTGCTAGCTCAGCATAGCCAAAACAGCTGAAACAAAACAAGATGAATTCTGGTTTTGCTACTGCTTCTTCAAAGAGAAACAAAAATAAATATTGCCAAACCTTCTAATAGGAACAGAATTGCAGGTTTTACGGAGGACATTTACTATATTTTCTCACATATAACATGCACCTTCCCCCCAATATAACACTCCCTCCCTCAAAATAAGCAGCAAAGCTGATTTTCTGACTAAGATAGAAACACCATGCTTTCATTCCTGCTCCACAATGCAGTGGTTGTTGCATAATTATTATGACAACAGAGGGAGTCAATTGACTTAATAGCTCACCATTCTGAACTCCAGAGGTGTTAACAATTGTCTTTTCTTTTTAATGGCTTTGATGTTGCACTAATCAAACTAACACAGGGCAATTCCACTGTCTGACAGCTGTTCCTGATCTCTCTCCTCTTTATTTCACAGGCTTGAAAACTCTTCAGGTTTTCTTTTTTTTCAAAATCACAGATTCACACACAAAGACTAGACATCAGGAGCAGCTAGGGTTTCAGCTTTTGTTAAGCAAGAAAGGGAGGGTGAATCAACTGAAATTAGTCTCTGCCCCTATTCTATGCAGCCATCACTGTAGGGGGGAAAAAAAAAAGGCTTTTTTCCTCCATTCTGCCTTTCAAAAACAGGGTATATATTATATTCTAGATCATGTTGTATTTGGAAAAACTATGAAATCTTAAGAAAATGAGGGAATTTAAATTCCAGCACTGGTACCACTGCATGAACAGAGATAACATTACCTCCGTACTACTATAGCTCCCAGCATCTGGTTCTTTGCAAAAGTTTGGAGTTAGGGTTAGGTCAAAACTGCCTCAAGACCTGGAAAATACCTTCTAGACCAGTGCAATGGTGCTAAACCACTCCTCTATGCCTGTTCTGGAAATTCCCTTGAAAAGGGATATTAGTTGCAAGGAAACTTGTATGGTTTTGTAACTTTTTTTCTAGGAGAACTGGCTTCAGGGAAACAATGTATTGAGTCAGTATGGCTGCACTAAGCATACAATTTAATGTAAATGAAAATTAAACTTGTCTTGATCACCTGAGTTCAAAAATCATTTGGCAGAGCTAAAAGTAAACAAAACAGAAGCCTTTATGCTTCTAAATTAAGCATGTCTGATAGTGAAACCAAGGAGACACAAACTTAGATCCCCATATGTCATCCTGACTACTTTTTAGAAGGGTTTAGCGCAATATTTCTTTTGCCTGTTTGCCTCAAAGACCTCCCCTGCCCCCAAACCTTAGTTTCCCCTAATCCTCATGCTTGAGGTCAAAGTAGAGGAGAACAAAGGAGTCCTCAATTATTGGATCCAACCAAGAAAGATTAAGACATGAAAATGCCATGTAGACAACAGACAGCAGATATATGCATCAGATTTCCAGGGGGAAAAACAAGTCTTAAAAAGGATCTTCTTTTCTCCAAGTCTTAGGAACCACACTGAACATGATCAGCTGGAATCAAAACTGAAATTAGTTCAGGAATTTCAAATGTGTCAGAGATCATTATTTATCTAAAATTACCTGGAGTGAAGAAAAGTGCAGGAACAATCACACACAAACAGGCGTTTTTGGTTAAAAACAACAAAACTACAAGTTCCAAAAACAGAACAAAGGTGCCCAAACTTATGGCTAGTCTAAAAGAACAGGCCATGCAGCCCCATGTCAGAACATCCAATGCCACAGGAGGGCATTAGTGCATTTCCAAAAGTCACTACTAGCATGTTGCCAAAGCTCACCACGACCGGGGCAGGGGGTAAATGGACACTGGCAAATCTCACCGAAAGGAAGATGCAGAGACCACCTCAGGTTGGAGAGCAGTTGCAATGTTGTGAAAGCAGTAAAGTATTAAACTTTGGCCAGCTAATTTTGTAAAATAAATGTGACGTACGCTAAAGAAAAGCATACAGGCCGCATCCATCTGATGCAGTCACATTCCTGGCCTTGTGATTAGCACTTATCACTAACATTATAACGAGCAATTCTGCCCCTTTAGGGAGTTCCTGGCAGGAGGGAAATGGTGGAATGAGATAAGAGTGAGAAGCCATGCAAGAAGCTGGAATTGTTACAGAAGAAGGAAGTCAATATTATTACATGCTGATCTGAGGGTACTCCAATAATATATAGGAACAAGCAGAGTGAATGTTCATAAATAAGGTATGAATGCAGGGAGCTCTTAAGCTTAAACTTCATGTTAATTTGGTCAGTGTGCCTGCCTAACACAATTCTAGACAAGTCACCTCTCTTAGCTGGGACAAAAGGAGAAACAACTGAATCCTAACGTTAAAAACTAATAACAGCATAATACAAAACTACTCACGTTCAATACTACTCCAATAATCTTCAGTACCACAGCAATGTTTGTGACATCTGTCCCACTCCCCACACACAATCAACATGGAATGTGGGAACAATCTAAAGCTAGCGTTAGACTAGACCAGTTTTAGAGCCAGCGACTCGCTTGAAAATGGACATCTCCATTTATAAGACACAGGTGAAACCATGTGCCATGTGGTGATTCTGATCAGAACATCAACTCCAGAAAATAATTTCCCCTCTACACAAAAGACAGTGAAGGAAATTGAGTTTTTCTAATTAGAATTATGCTGAACCCTTACAAAAAAGATCCCTGGCAAACTACTTAATGACAGCATTATCGATGGGAGAACAAAGCTCATTAATTGTGGATGCTCTACTCTTTAACATCCAAATCATTACCAGGTTTTACTATGACTGGAAAATTAAATAATAATACATTTTGTTTTCCTTAAGCTGTACAGCACTGCAAGCAGTTACCAGAATGACTTAACTTGGTATGTTTGAAAAATAGCAGTAAAGCCTCAAGCACATATATTAACAGTGCACTTAAAGGGGCACAGTCTGCTGAAAATTCACACGTTTGGCTGCAATTTATTACCTACTATTTTTACACTTAACACCTAAGATTATTATAGCCAAAAGAGATTAGGAGGAAAATATTTTTCCAAGCTGTTCACTCCACTTATTTGACAACGCTTAATATAGAGCCAGTTAATGTACAGTCTTTCCACTGCATAATCAGTTAGCTGAACTGGTTCTTGTACTGTTCATGCATGTCTTCCATGAAGCATAATGGGAAAGGGAAAACACATTTTAAAATATCAAACTGTAACTGTCAAAACCTCAAAAACTGGCAGGGCCACTTAAATTGAATATAATATCTGAAACTAACACTGATTCTCATTTCTAAAATAAACAGATTTCTAGATGATAAAGGCCTTACGTGTAAACCTACTGAAGTACTGATACACACAAATGAACAGAGAATTTAGTACTGGTGCTTAATTTACTAGCAAAAAAACACTCTATTCAATAGCTTAATTATACCACATAATATTAACTATCAAATATTATGTGGCTTGAAGCAATCACATTATCATCATCGTGTTCTATAAGCAGCAATTAACCTTTTGACATCCAAACAATGAAAAAAGTAATTAAGAACTGTGGGTTCCTATAGATGTTCGGGATGTCTACTCCTACGCACAGTAATTAGCATGCTCCAGCAGCCTCAGTGTCTCGTGTATTTAGCATCCCAGCACTTCAAAATGGCAGTTGGCATGCTCATTGAATGAGCTTTGGTTAAAGCACCCCCATCGCCACTTTGAAGTGCAGGACACGGAATATATGAGATGCTGCGGGCACTTTAATTAGAGCCACTCTAATTAACCGCTCCCCCGCAGCAAGCAAGCATATATAAAGACGCCCTGTGTGTACTGGGGATTCTATGTTGAATTATGGATTGGCAAAGACCTCTCAAGTTCTGTTCAATTAAAAAACTTCATTTCAATAAAGTTTGCCAACCAACTAAAATAAAGCTATTTTAAAAAATTAAAATGGCAATGTTCAAAGATTTTGCCTTCATTTGGAAAATGTATCACTTTGATGTGGAGAATTTTTTTAAACTGATAAAAGATCAAATATCACAGGTCAAATCAATCAAAACTTCCTACTGTATCTGGTAAAGCAGACTGAATGGTATCATTTTCTCTTCTGTGCTGGTAAGTTGAAACCATAATTGGGAAAATGTGTATTGATAAATGCAGTCCTGAAAAGTGCAAAGCACTATGGCATGAGCCAGCAAAGCATTTAAATAAGTACTTAAGCTTATAAATCATTTTATTGGGATTCATCACTCCTTTGAGTGCTTTCCTGGACCATATCATAATGCTCAGCACCAGGTAAAATTAAGTCTGAAATCTGTAAACACCGTCTCACATGTAATGGATTTAATAAATTAGGTCGTATGAAAATTAGCAAACTTATTCTCTATCTTTAATTAGTAAATAGGACAATCATATTACCAAAAAAGTCAAGTTTGCGGTTTAAAAATAGGAAAAAAACATAAAATAAAACACCTTATCAAATATATCTTCTCCCTTGGGATAAATTAATGCTAAGACTGTTGATAATGTCAACATCCTCAGTTCTTTGAGGAGAAAGAGTGAGAAACAAGAATATATTCTTCACATCACTGACAGACCTCTTGAGAAGCCAGCATCTTCCTCTTCTCTACTCCCTATTTTCCACACAGCCAGGGAGAAAGACTGTGGACATATCATTTTAGACGTATCAAACATCTGTACTTCCTTGGCCTAGATAACTCACTACTGAAGTTGGCAAAATAACTAATTCTTCTGCCTTTAAGCATATTGAGGGATTTCACAAAAATCAACAGAAATATTCACAGAGGAAAACTACATTGCACTTAGGTGGTCCACAGAATGGAATTCTTTCATAAAGCCTGATCTCAAAAAAGCGCTGCATTACCTTTAAAATAAGTGCAACCTCAATTTAGACCATTTCTAAAATACAACACACCTTCAACACAACAGAACTCCATCTTTATCCCACACCCATGATCACTGAAGGACATGAATTAAATCACGGCACAGAGAAATAAGTACCATCTACCTCATCACCACATCATTTTGGACAGTGCTAAGTTTTTCTTTGGGAATCTTCTCATACAGGCTTGAGGCAGGCTAAAGTCTGATCAGGTTTACTTGCACATGTCTTGTGTTCTAAAAGCCCCTTACCTCCAGGAGCCATGGTTTTAATTTTCTGTCCAGCAAAATATCAAATCCCAGGACTTCAAAGCAGACACTGTCACTTCCTGGAGCTTGCCCTGGTCTGCACATGCGGTAAGCATGAAGTACATGTGGTTCAGCTACTATGAGAGTCTTCACCACTAGTTCCTGTGGGGAATTGTTGGAAAGTTGCATTAGGATATCAGAGCATAATACCAGCATGTTCTGATTTGAATCATAAACTACTTCTTCATATACAAGTCTTCTCCTAATGCATTAACGGTAAGAGAAATTGTACAGATCCATTGTGGGAACTATAAAAAGGTCTAAGAAATTATTCTTATTTTTTAGAGCAGTCCTACAGAATTGCATACAAATCATACTCACTAGGAATTTATGCATACAAAACTTTTTTTCCCCATGCTACCCATCTTTCATTGCTTTAGCTATGGAGCTCAATATCTTTTATACTGCACACCAAATAGTTATCTCAAGTACTTAAGGAAAAGCCAACAAACATTTTATTCATCGTTTTTAATATCTCCTCCGAAATGTGGTTCTTCATCACATTGCTTTAAAATGATGAAATGGGATGCTCACAAACTCTGAGCTTCCAGCAACACTGCTAGTGTTTTGTGGTTTGGTTTGGTTTGGGAGTCTGGAAAGGGTCTGTCTAAGAGAAAAAGAATAAATGCTTTGAACAAACATGAAGAATCATATGTTTATAAATAAATATTATGACAGTCAAATATTGAGCTTTTCAAACTTAGTGATTTTTTAACTGATTATACCACATTTTACTCTATAAACAAGGTCCGATTTAGTCTCCCTCAGTTGTGAAACCCCAAAGGAATCAAGAGTTACAAATGTGAACCTGCAGGTACAATTTAGCCCACACAGTGAATGTAAAGAAATAAAAACATGTCCTCTATTCAGTACCAGTGAGGCCATATCTGGAGTACTGTGTCCAGTTTTGCCCCCTACAGAAAGGATGTAGACAAACTGGAGAGAGCCCAGTGCAGGACAATGAAAATGCTTAGAGGGCTGGTCTGAGGAGAGGCTCAGGGAACTGCTTTTTCAGTCTGGAGAAGAGAAGACTGAGAGGGGATTTAATAGCAGCCTTCAGCTACCTGAAGGGGAGTTACAGAGGATGAAGCTGAACTTTTCTCAATGGTGGCATATGACAGAACAAGGAGCAGGGCTGAAGAATGGCAAGCACTCCTCAGCCATGCATGCATGCACATTGTGAAGAGCCTTACTGAGAATTTAGATTAATAAAACCACAAAAACATGCTGGTTTCTAAGCAAAGTCTAGGGACAACAGGTGCCATTCATTCTCTAATTGTACATATATTGAAAAAAAAAAAAATCAATAAGTACATGTTAGTTTTATCTTACTGAAATATCACTCCAGAATTTGGAAACATCAAGATGATTTGTTTCTAAAAACTCAGTAAACCATTTTATGGACCGTTTGCTGCCTTTATCTTCTGTTTCATCTCGTTCAAAGTGCTCATTATGTTTATTCACAGAGTAGTTGGTCAGATGCATATACAGTTGGCTCTGCAAACAGGGAAGAAAAGGAGAATGCCTCCTGAACAACAGACCCAGAATCACTGGTTTATTTAAAAACAAATTTGAAAAGCTATGTATATTAAAATTAAATAAAATATGTTCATGTTATATTAACAGTGATATACTGAAACTTATTTTTATTAAATAGATGCTTTCATATTTTGGGTTTTATACATCATTTACTGAAATAAACATATAGTCCAAATATTATTAGATGAAAATTGAAAACAACTGGCTTTTAGAAGATTTAATATACTGACTATCATGGCCCTAATCTCACAGAAAACTTAAGAGGGTTTTAAATGCAAGCCAATGAAACTAATGAAAGACTCAGGGACCCAATCAAGTAAGATTTCTTCCACCAGTGCTTCAAAGAAAAACTGGCAAACTCCAATCAATAATGATAGGAGAATTTCAGCAGCATGTGGGGTACCTTCAAATCCACGTTATCAGCATCTATGAAGAGGTACTTGGATTCTCTACCAGGAAACATCGAGACTGATCTTATGAAAACCACCAGGCGATCCAAGAGTTGATCAACCACAAGCGCCAGCCTTTTGTTCTTGGCAGAACAGCAATGCCAAGCAAAAGAAATTGAGTCACCAACAAGCCAAGGCAGAGGTCCAAAGGAGGACCCATGGTATGAAGAACAAATGGTGGGAAGACGAGGCAAAGGAAATTCAACATCTCACTGACATCTACAATATGCACAGATTTTTCAGCACCACCAAAAGCCATCTACAGTCCAAGCATCCAGGGATCAACCCGCTTGAGAACCAAGGATGCAGGGCACCCGATCAAGGAAAGGGGAGCCATCAACATTCATTGGAAAGGGCATTTTAAAGACCTTTTCAATGTTGTTGACTAGAGTGTTCTCAACTCCATCCTGCAACAC
This sequence comes from Crocodylus porosus, assembly GCF_001723895.1. Lineage (NCBI taxonomy): Eukaryota > Metazoa > Chordata > Crocodylia > Crocodylidae > Crocodylus > Crocodylus porosus. The sequence goes on along the minus strand of NW_017728907.1, from coordinate 38,928,272 downwards.
CCAGTCAGAGCCTATCTTGAAATCCCTCCAACCCCTGATGAGGTGCGGAAAGCCATCAAGCAGATGAAGAATGACAAGACCCCTAAAGCTGATGGAATCCATGCCCAAATCACCAAGCAGAGGGGCCAGGATCTCCCATCCCAGCTCCATGTCCTCATCTTAAGGATCTAGAAACATAAGGAAATTCCATATGACCTCAGGTATGCCACAATCATGACAATGTTCAAGGAAGCAAATAAGTCCAACTGTGGAAATTACAGAGGGATCGCCTTGCTGTCTGCCAAAGGAAACATCATTGTAAGAACCCTCCTGAAAAGTGCTCTGCAGGATCCTTCTGAAGTACAGATACCAACCAAAATTCATCACCGTTCTTTCCCTGCTTCATAATGGCATGTGAGTAGTGGTTCTCAATAATGAATCTATCTCAGATCTCTTTCAGGTTAAGCTGGAAGTGAAAGCAAGGCTGCATCATTGCTCCAACACTCTTCTTGATATTCCTTACCACAGAGTGGAGCTAACCTACCGAATGGATGATAAGCTATTTAAATCTCAGCCAACTCCAAGCCAAAATCAAGACCATCCTAACATCAATCACTGAGCTCCAGTACACTGACAACGCTATAGGGTGTGCTCATTTGGAAGCAGATCTACAGGCAATCATTGATGTCTTTACTGAGGCATACAAGAAAGTGGGATTGATGCTTAATATTTAAAAGATTAAGGTCCTCCATTGATAAGCTTTTAATAAGCAGTCTGCAGCTCCCAACATTCAGATTCATAGTGAGACTGTGGGGAACACTGAGTATTTCTCATACCTCAGAAGCTGTCTCTCACAGAAGGCCAACATCGACAAAGAAATTCAACATCGCCTCAAATGTGTAAGTGTAGCCTTCAGATGCCTCAGAAAACAGGTGTTCAAAGATTGTGACATCAGATTCGAAACCAAGGTCATGGTTTATCAAGTAGTCATGATCCCAACCCTACTGTACGGAGCTGAGACATGGACCACATACAAAAGACATCTCAAACCGCTGGAGAAGTACCTGCGGAAGATGCTTCAAATCCAGTGGGAAGGCAGATGCACCAACATTAGCATTCTCCCACAAGCAGACACCATGAGTACAAGGGGGTGATCATCCAGCATCAACTTCACAGGGCTGGCCATGTCATCTAGCTGTCCAACTCCAGATTCCCAATGCAAGTTTTATTATCCCAGCAGTCAAGGCATATGCTCAAGAGGAAGGCAAAGAAAGTGCTTCAAGGAAGTACTCAAGGCCAACTTGAAAAATTCAATATTGACATCAACTGATGGAAGCAAATCACCAAGGACCACCCCAAACAGAGGAAAAGTCTGCTGCAAGGATATCAGTACTTTGAAACTTATGATGACAACAGGAGATGAAAAAGGGAGCAACAGAAACAGCGTGATACAGACAAAATCAAGAACCCAAGCCCACACACCTCACACAAAGATGTGCCCAAGCTGCATCAGAGTTTCGCAATCAGGTCTCATCAGCCATCTTTGGACCCACAGATAAGACAATCATGGAAGACAATCATCTTCTACTGCAAGAGATTGCCAATGTCTTACTCAACTGGACTGCACCAACATATCCCTGTAGAATGTTCCCAGTGTGTTTGCTCAATACGGGCCATGTGTTTTACAGACATACTCACCATTGGCTGCATTTATTCATCTTCATAGTTGGTTTCCATTACTGAGCACATGCTACTTTTGGAGGCAGGTTAATGATAGACAATGTGCTTAATGAGGTTTTTTTCTATGCAAATATAAGACAAGGAGCTGTTCACCCCTCTACTGACAGGGGAGAGGGGAAAAACTCACCTTATATTCGAGTAAATACGGTACTTTGTTGGACTGGACCTATATAAGTTGTCTTTACAAGTGCATACATTAAAAAAAATAAAATAAAAATAAAAAAGTTTGTAGAAAGCAACTAACATAACGCACCAAGTGGCTAAATTTAATATTACAGCTTCTCTCTTAAAAATATCTTTTATCCATAAACGTATACCTCCCACCACTGCCTTTGTCAGTATTGCTCATCATTAACTACTGGCCCCCAACCATGAGAGGCAGAGAAGTTCCAAGGCACTCACACATTGACACATAGCCAAATCATTGTCTGTTCTAGTTATATATGGAAATATATAAATATATTCAGTTCAGTTATGTTTTGCAGTAGAACATGGAAGCAGACTGGGGAGTTTGGAGGGACACTAGAGTCCTATAAGATTAGCAAGGAAATAAACAGACTGAACAGAAGCAAAAACTATTAAAAAGTTGGGAACAAATTAGCAGATATTTTTAAATTAAGACTTCTAAATGCGAAGATTTCTTGTTTCCCAAGATATAATTTTAAACTAGCCTAGACACACATTTATATTCGTGTTCTTCAAAAACATGCATTAATCTATACTACTGCTGGACTACTTCTACAACTTCCACCATCACTATGACAAATATTTGTTATAGCATATTATTTGCTTAAGGGCCAGTTTATATTACTGCAACCTTTCTGCCTCCGTCCAATTAGAAAAGATCCAAATAAAACCACCACCCCCACCCATCATTTTATTATTTTACTCCAGTTATTTATACATGTGGAAAAAAAAAAATCAACAGAACTGAATAAGCCAGTTTCAAGTTACTTTCCTAATTGCTGGATTATCGCAACAAATACATTTTCTGCCATGGTTTCTCATGCTGTTTTAGGAATCAGATCAAGGCCATAGGCTTGAATAACATTTTCCCATAAAAAACATATCATGTTAAACAAATAGGTATTTTGCAGACCACAAAGGATTAAAAGAAAATGTTGTGAAATAATTCAACTGCTTTGCTCTGAAAATGTCTGGATTATAAAAATATTATTAGATAGATATGAGCCAGATTACTAAAAAGCACTTTACAAAACCAATGCATAATAACATTAACAGGTTTGAGAACAGAGCAGAGCTATCTTCTAAAGTACACGCAACAAAAAACATGCTGACAAAGCTAGAAAAAAGCATACTGATGATGTAGACAATGTCAGAAGGATCAGAACTGGCTGTTCCTCTTCTTCTGGTGCTCTGTTACAGAGCATATTTCAGTGTTATCAATGGTATGTTATTATGAACAACACAAGTAATATTCAAAGCAACTTATACTAAATATGAACTTTGGTAATTAATATGCAAAAGCAAAGGAGACTGCTGCATTAACTGATGAATATCACCTGAAACAAGGGACAAATAACTTTATGCTATGTACTGTAAGGAATCATACAGTCCGTGCCTTAGCATTTGAAAACAGTAACACAAGCACTAATCTGGAGTTCAAGTATCAGATCAATGACCAGCTGACATGTATAATACTAAAGTGCTCTCTTACTGTTCTAAATAAAACGCTAAGATTCTGCTAGGACTGTGTTGGTAGCACGGGGAGAAGGTATCCTCTCTGGACAGCAGCTGATGAAGGTATGAGGCCTGGATACAGAATGGCAGCAGTGTACAGGGAAGCCCTGACTGCTCAGGGTCAGCCCAGCTCTCCATGCAACACCATATGAGAATGTTAAAGGGGACACATTCTGCTCCCTGCTTGGCTGGAGGAGTACAGTCCAACGAGCAACACTCAGTCCCCCAAGAAGCATGGGGAGCAGAGGCAGGAGCAAAGAACCCTGGGATCCAAGACGGAGGATTGCACTGTGGCTTCTCTCAGAAGAGAATGTGTATAGACATCCACTCTTCCAAGAGAAACTCTGAGAGTGATTTAATCCTGATATCAGGTTTTTTTCCTCCTGGAATGGCCATTTTTGCTCTGGAAGAAAAAAACCTCAAGTTCTGTACACTTCAGGTTTCTCCTGGGTGAGCAGCAACTCCTAAGGAGAACCAGAATGTCTGTACATGGCCGAAGTAGTAAACAGAGCTCAGCATACACTGATTTCTGGGATGCCTTCAAATAACTTGTTTCTCAACAACAGTTTCTAAGATCAGTTGTCAATGTGGTCAACTTCAATTCTTCTTCTCTAGATCTGAATATTAAAAAATGCTGTCTTTCTTCCCCCTATGCTTAGAAATATTACATCCTTTAGACACAAAAATAGTTCTAAATTTAGAACAAGTATAATTTAAAACTGCTACCATTTATAGGCAATAACAAGGTTATGTAATTGTGTTCTTGCACAGCAGAGCAATAATGAGTTAAATGTTTAAAATGCTATTTTTTTCATTTTAATTATTCAGTTTTTGCCTGCCAATGCAAAAGTCCTGTTTGACAAACATTAAACTAACTGCTTTTTGCTTCTACTTACCGAGTACCTGACATTTGATTAACACCATATTCACATATAAATTCATATGAATGCATCTGTTAAAAACTTATACTTACCAAATTTGAGTCACTGGGTGGATGGTATTTCTCTGTGCCCATTCTCACAAGTCCATCATGATATAAAAATATTTTTAATGGATCGCAGGAGGTTACCAGAATGTACACTCGTAAATCAAACTTGTAACCTTCCATAAGAAAGGGTTTGTCAAGGTATTCCTGGACAATCAAGTGGTCCTGAGCTTGTATTTTTTCCCCATTTCTTATCAGAGAGATTCTGGTTAAAAACACAAAAGTTAATTTAAAAAACCTAATACATTACAACTCTTTGAAGTACAGTTTAATAGTTGTTTAGTTAGTAGGCCAGTTAATGCCATTATCAGGAGAGAGACAGAAAAATGCACCACTCGCATACTGTAAAGGATAAAGAAGAAATAATATTACTTCAGTGGGATGAAGAAAATCAGTGTACCATTTTAAATTAACTTTCTGCTCCCTCCACTTCAACAAGTTGAAATAGTGGGCTTCCCCTCTACTTCTCCAAATCGTTAGGCGAAGTGACCAGTCACTGGCTTTTAAAATTATTTCTTCCCTAGCATCTCTTTGAACTGGCTTCCATTCTTTCCTCAGCTGGTGATGCGTCTCAGATCCACTCTTTGATGAAGAGTTCAAAGCAAAATGATTTTGACCAGACTGGTTGCAGAGTAAGGTACCACTCAGCATGAGTAAGGGTGTCAGAAGGAGGTCTGATGTTTCTACACTCTCATCTCCCCTCCTCCCACAATTTACACTTTGTTCACAGATTGGAAAATGTCCATCATTGACACATGCAGAATTTTAAATAGGTTTAATATTTAAACTAAAAATGTTTTCCAACTTTCTGAATTCTCATGGCTTTCTTACTTTAATTCCAACCTGTAGTATTTATAACTTACACTTTAAGATACAGCAGTTTAATGAGCTAGAGTTGGAAAGCCCTTTTTTCCCCACACATCAGGTACCCACCTTTGTGCCATTCCTCTTAATTGTACTGTTTCATCCTTCTCCTTAGCTTCTCTATAGTGTTGTCCTTACCAAGAGGACTGGAAAAATAAAGCATGGTGGGAAAACAAATTATTGGTCTTTGAGTACTACTGCATTATGTTTTGCTGAATTTATTTATAAATTTGCTGAATTTATTTATAAATAAAAATTAAACTCCAGCCCATTAAAATCTTTTAAAATATAAAAGGATGGAATTAAAGTAAAAAAAGTAAAAGAATTCTGGGTTAAGACTAGGGCAGTGATATTTCTGCCTCCCATTCTTCCGCTAACATCCCATACCACTATTCTGGGTCCTGTATACATAGTATTTAGCTTACTGTATTTATGTTAAAGAAATTGTGGTCTTGAGATATATTTGAGCCATATCAGAAAAAGCTTTCTGTAATGATGACCAACTCAGAACTACATCAAGGCTCCCCTGTTTACCATTTCCTCTTAATCTTATATCACAACTCACATTGCTTTGTAAGCCTTTATCAAATATGTGAGCCTCCGTATGCAGAACTTACCACTCTCATAATAACCTTTTGTTAATGCACAGTTCCCAGTTCATGTTGTCAGTAGCAAGGGATACAGCAAAGACATTACAACTCAAATGCCGCCATTAATTAGAATGAATGTTTTTTCTATAAAGACTTTATATTTCTCTGTGGAACCCATACATAATATATTTAATTTCTAGTTTAACATTCAACCTACCCATGCCCCATTGCACCATTAGCTGGTTTGATTATGAAAGTTTTCTGTCTGCGTTTCTTCTTCAGCTCCTTTACATAGTTTTGAAACTGTGTATATTCTGCAGGAAAGATCCATGTTCGAGGAATAAAACTGTACTCTTGAGGCTGACACTTGATCATTCTGCAAAAAAGGGAAAACTAAGATTAAAAGCTTTTTATGGTTTTTCCAAGTGTATACTTGTTACATTCAATCTATTGAACAGGGTTCCAAACAGGGATTCTGAAGACAAAGTTCACTGACAAAATACAGTAATAGCAAAATAGCAAAGCAAAGTCTAATATCAGTTTGGAATAGCACCCTACAATGTATTAATATCCATACTAAACAAACAACAATAGCGAAGCATACTGTATTTTTGCCAACTGTAAACTATGGACTCATTTCTTCTAATCTAAGGAAATATCTCAAGTAATAAAACTCCTTAATGATATTGTATTTGTCATTGGTTTGAAATATGAAAACATACAGTAGACAATGATCACAGAGGCTTCTCCTTTTGGCAAAGAGCCTTCCTCTTTCATTTAATTCTCTAAAGTTGGTGGCAATGGTTTAGGAAGTAAGTTATCATAATGTCTGTACCTATGTGGGACATAAAAGGTTAGGAAGACCCAATAAAAATCAGTTTTGAATCTCCAAGATAGACAGAGACAATATGTGGCTGGGGATGAAGAAGAGGATTTAGGCCATAAGAAATTTATTTATGAAAACAAACAAAAAATATTTATTTAAAATGTAGTTTAAATATAGATTAAAATAACAGAAGCACCCTGAGGTAACTGGAAGTGAAGGTGCTGCAGGGCCACACAACCTAACAAACCACATCATTTTGTATATGCATTAAAACAACCAAGACAGCAGGGAAAGCAAGATGACTCATCTTTGGTTCCAACACATTGAAATCAAGGACCCACACTAAGATTTTAAGTATCCAGAAGAAAGGAGGAAAGAAAAAAAAAAAGAAATAACAAAATCTAATCAAAGTTAAGGAACCACAAGGAATGATCCATCCAGATGGAACAAAGCATATGATGAGTCTGCCCCACTGGCTGGAAGCACATGCAGCACTCAGCATGTCATAGCCCCACTCTTTGAATGTTTAGAGCCATGAGGAAAACAGCAGGGACCATGACAGGGTATCTATAAGTACTGTGACAAGGCATCACTAAGTCCAACTGCACCCATTACATACTGTACTCTAAGGGTATGCCTAGGTTTCACATTCCAATGCAGGGCAGAGAGATCTGAGCTAGCTTTAAACAAGTTAGCACCTTCTGCCTGATCTGATAAACCTTCTAGTCTGCAAATGTAGACATATCAGGACACCACAAAACTTGCAGAGCACACTTGAAGAAGCAGAAGTTTAAAAAAATGAACCTACACTGCCATATAGTTAAAAAATTGTGCGTTGTTTGCTTGTTTCTTGTTTTTAATCATTACAACACTACACAGTTAATTTCAACAGCTATTAATAGATTAGATGCAGTTACACTCCCACTCTACCCATGGAAAAAAATAGGGTCAAGATGACTTGGATGTCAGTGGACTTATAGTATCATTGCAGCATTTCATGCCTAATTATGAAAAGCTGAAACACTCCTCACATATCATAGGACAGTTCCGCTTCTCATTGCTTTGCTTAATAAAAGAGCTGTCAAGCACATCTGTAAGATTAGGACTGGAGCCAAGACCTTAAAATACTGGTACAATAGCTGTGCTGTCACCAAATCCTTCAGCTAATTATACAATAATACTATAGAAACCACAATGGCCACTGTAATTTATGTACTGCACTATATTCAACACACTCACAGCTTTAATTGTGACTAGCTGATCTACAAATTGTAACTGGTGAAAACCTTATACAGATACTCAGTGCTAAGTCAATTCATATTGACTACTTAAGCAGAAATATTTTAATTATACTGCTAGTCACTAAATGTAGAAATGTATTCTGGCCTTGTTGGTTTGCTAGCTTATCTAGCAAGATTTTTTGTTATTTTATTATTTAACTCAAGAAAGGACTTTGTATTTTGTGTCACATTTTGTCCTGCCATCAAAAAGTCAGAAGATGTACAACTGAAGGTGTATTATATAACAGACAAAAGAAAACATAATGCTGTATTTACCATTGTTTAACTACATAACAGATTTAAATATTCAGCTTTACTGCCTGCGTATAGTTTCAGTCATTATTATAATATCGGTGCTACTGTACAATTACAAATTCTTTAATACAAAAAATGTTTGTGCTTTGCATTAAACTGAGCAGGCTGCCAGTAATTAACAATACAAAACTGACATCTTAATTATATTTTATATGATTTGGTAACCACTTATATCTAGCGTGAAAATTTAAAACTTGAGTTTTACTCTTATTATGACCCCCTTCAGGAAAGCACTCAAATACATGATTAAGCACTCCTCTGAACCAAGACCACATAACTGAACCCACTTTTGTGTCATTCCTTTTCAGCATACTGTTCCAACCTCCTCTTCAATCTGTCTACAGTACTTACCAAGAGGACTGAAAAATATACCACAGTCGAAAAACAAGTTATTGTTCTTTGATTGCTGTTCTAAGTAAAGCAAGTGCTCAGACTGCGTGCACTTCATCCAAGAGTGCTTTCCTCTTCAAAATAAATGAGATGTGTTAAGGACAAAATTTAAATGGCCTATACATATTTCCTCACTATGTCTCACTCTTAACTTGTTTCAGTAACTTTTCAGAGAAGGGAAGGAGGTGGTGTATGAGAATAGACAGGCATAATTAAGTTGATCTTGATCTACTGTAACAGAATTTTAAAATGTTTTGGTGCCTCCATTCCTTTCTAAGTTACCCAAAACATCTTGCTCTCATAACTTCTTTAAATAAGAAGTATGTTTACAGAAGTATTTGTGGACTTGAAGACCCAGGAAGTCCATTCTATTTCTGGCTCTATTATACTGAATTATGTGTTTTTGTTTTCTTTACTGTAGTGCTATGATTAATCCTCCTTGAAAATGTTGATCACATTGGTCTTCTTTTGCTATTAGTTTACTCTTTTCCCATCCACTCAATTCATCCTCGCCTTCACCCTTTGCTGCCTGGTTGCTTTCTTTCTCTCACCTTGTACCTGCTTGCCCCTTTCCACCCCGCCACCCCCACCCCTGGTCCCCCAATGAACTTCCCTTGCCACTTTTGCTTAATGATCTAGTTTTCTGCCTGGAAATTCCTCTCCTGCTGTTGACATTGATCTTCAAGAGTGAGTTCTGCTTCCTTTCTTCCTCCTTGGTAGTACTAGCATCTCAAAAGCAACTACATGTATTCTTCTGCCCCATTCCCACATCTTCAAACTGTTCTTTGCAACGAACATGGTTGAAGTAGCTGGAAATGAAGAACTCATGCTATACAACTACACAGCTCTCCACAGACTCTCAGCAATGCTTCAATGTCCTCTCTATAGTCCAAAAACGACATTACCATATGCATTACTTGAAGTCATTTTGACTGACATGGACATTCCTAAATCTCAATTTATAAAATAATTCCTAAATCTCAATTTATAAAATAATTATATAAAAGACTTAGAATATTTGTGCATGAACACGTATATTTTGATTCATTTTGCTTTAAGCGCATTTTTATACAAATATATCAAATTGTTGGAAAGAAACAAATGCACACTATTAATACAGCATGCAATCTTTCACAGAATTTAGAACTGTAAAACAATAGCTATCCTGTGTTCACTTATTCCACATTGCTTGATGTAAACAAAAAGTATTTGTAATAAAAGAAATTTTCACTTCTAGATGGCATTTCAACTGAGCATGTAAAACTACTATTGCACCTACTAGAAAAGGCGGTCTCTTTCACACCATTCAGATCTCAACACCCCCCAGGAGGTAAATGCTGATAGGTACTATTATATTCATTTTATAAAGGAATGAACAGAAGCAAAAGAAGTTTAGTCTAAGGCAGGGGTGGGCAAAGTCTGGCCCATGAGCCAGATTGGCAGACTCCATTTCTCAGCAGCCCCTGCCTGCATCACTGTGGCCAGTTTCCATGGAGACCCCAGCAGCTGAAGGGCCATGACAACATGGGGCCAGGGTTTCCATGGAGACTGACCCCAGCAGGGCTGGCAGGGTGGAAAGCTGGTCCAGGGCCCAGGCTGGGATCCTGCAGTGGGGACAGCATGGTCCAGAGCCAGGTCAGAGCTGCAATCTGCTGCCTGCATACTACTGCTTGGATTGCTGGGAAATGTAGTCTGGCCACCAGCTGGATCCACCATTTTGCCCACCCCTAAAGCCACTAGCAAAACTCAGAAAAGACACCAATAGGGACCTTCTTTTCACAGAACTGCACTGAGAACTTAATTGCCTATTAATTCATAATGTCTGCAAGAACCACATCACTAAGTCCTTAAGCAATGAACCATTTTATGCTTAGTCTTAATGTATAATCACCTTTTTTCTTTGTTTACAAGAAACTTGCTTAGCATAACATGCCCCCAAATTAACACCCTACTTTTTCTATTTGTGGTTGCTTAAGCCCCAAGTCTTTACATATTACTTGGGATAAAGTTTTATTCTAAAGCTTTTCTCTTATACTTTGATTTACTTGGTTGCCTTTTCCTTTAAAGAAAGGATTCAGCAATAACATTATGCTCTGGACATTTTGTTGCTTCTATTTGCAAAATACAGTATTCAATTTCACTTGTCCTAGTGTTAAGGTAACACTGGTACCCCACTGTCTCAACAGAACACAAAAGCTGTTATATTGCAAGTGTAATTGTCAGCAAAAGACCTGAAAAACTGAGTAAACAGAAGCTCTGCTGAAAAAAAAGCACAACTGAACGATGACAAATAAAACCAGGTACGCCTGATTCTACAAAACAGATAAGGAAACAATAGAGCAGAAGAGACCATACACAACAGAAAAGCAAGAGGCAAGAAATATATACTCTATACATCTTCATAAACATTAACAGCAATCAGAACCAAAAGCCAGTCTACATACTGCAGTTTTTCCAGTTGTATTTCAGGACTCCCTCTTGTTTTAGACCCTATTTTGCCCATTTCAGGCAGTCTTGAGGTATATGTTGCTTTGAAAACTGCCAATTATTAAATCAAATGCTGAGTCACAAACTGAGATTGCAAAAAAGACTTGATTTATCCTTTCTATAAATCTGTTGACTTTAATGTTACAGAGAAACAACTGCTCTGAAATTATTTCTGTGTAAGAAATTGTTTCTATAGTATTAAGAGCACCTCAAAAGATTTTCACATTCATTATTTTGATACTGGATCTGATCCTTAGAATGAAAAGCTCTTTACCTTAACCTGAAAATAGCACATGCATGGTAACTAAGGTTCTGTTTTTTCTGTTATTTTGGGGGGGGAGGTTTAAACTAATTTAAGAAATTCAGACTTGAAACAGTATGCATATCATACCACTGCCTGTCATGCTGACCAACACTGGTACATGGTAATTTATCCATATCTATTTTCTCTCTCTTATTTTATACCAGGATTATAAGCTCTGTGCAGCAATGACTGTCTGTATCCTAAATTCATGCAAAAATGGTGGGTGGGCGAGGGTGGGCCTCAGAGAAACAGTGGCTGAGGACAGGCAACAGAGAGGCAAAAAGGGAAAGGAAGATGGGCAGCAGAGGTCAAAGAGGTGCAGGGGGGCAGACACAGGAATGGGGAGGCGCAAAGAGGAGCAGGGGACAAGTGACAGGGGGGATCCATAAGCATAAGGAGGCAAGGCATGTTGAGACAAGGGACAGAGGTCTGGCCCTCACCCCCTGCTGCCACTTCCCCCACCACAGTGGGGGATTGTGGGGAAGCATTCAAGACAAACCCCCAGTAACTAGATTATATACATGGAAAATAATGAGTTAGGCTCCAGAGCGTCAAGCCCGCTGTGCCCCCATTCACCCAAAGCCCCCCAAAGACCCCCCAGCAGCTGCGGAGCCCCCCGCCTGACCCCCAGCACAGCTGGAGGCAAGCGGGGCCCGTGGTGGGACGGGGTTAACCCCTGAGTGAATGGGAGGAGGCGGCTGAATGGAGCCAGGCCAGGTCAAGCCCCACCCAGGACTATACTTCGCCCAGCGCCCCAGGGAGCCATGCGACCAGAGCCACGCAAACAGGTGCGCTTGTCTGCTGGCGCGTGAGTTTGCGCAGAGCTCGTGCAGAAGGGTGCGCGGCAGGGCCCGAGACCCTGCCTGCGAACCCCTCAGGGTAGACAGTACCAGCCATAGCCAGCCTACCAAAGGCATGACACAGATGGGCACGCGCCATACTCCAAGGGTCCTCTTGAGCTCTGCAGCCCCCCCCGCTCCCCCCCGGCACCTCAGAGACAGCCACCCTGATGGAACCCATGGTTCCGGGCTCCACGCAGACAGAGCCCCTGGCTCTTGCCTGTGGGGGCTGCCTGTCGCTTTTCCAGGCTCTGGGGCCCGGGAGCATGGCCACCTCCCCTTGTGGAGTCTCTGGCACGCCAGCTGGAGGAGCTCCAGGCCACAGTCCAGAGACTGCGTGCCATCAGGGACTGTCAGCAGGAGATAGACTCCTACTGCCAGGGCTTTCTCTCCCGGGAGCCGGAGGGTAGACCACCATCTCCCTCCAGGACAAAGGAGAACTCTGGGACCTCCCATTCTGTCCAGTCAGGGGCATGGACCAAGGTGGTCAAGGGCCCTAAGGCCCGCTGCACCAAGGCCCCTGCCCCGCCGGAGCTTAGCAACAGGTACACACCTCTTGCTGTCCCAGCAGAGCCTGCTGAATCACCAGCTCCCACAGGCAACACAAACCCAACTGCAGCTACCGCCCCCGCTATCCCCAAGACAAAACGTAAGGTGTTTGTTGTGGGGGACTCTAACCTGAGGGGGGGGCCTAGGGCGGCTGAGGGGGCGATCAGCCGCCCGAACCCCTTAGCCCGGGAAGTCTGCTGTTTCCCAGGGGCCTGCATCTGGGACATTGTGAAGAGGATTCCAAAGCTCTCCCAGCCCACAGACCGCTATCCTATGCTCCTTATTCATGTGGGCACCAATGACACGGCTTGGAGCGCTCCAAGCCACGTCATGAGGCACTACAGGGATTTGGGAGCGGGGCTAAAAGGTCTGGGAGCACAGGCGGTATTCTCGCCAATCCTCCCAGTCTCGGGCTATGGGCTGAGGAGGGAGAGGCGGATCCACATAGTCAACCAAAGACTGCGGCACTGGTATCATCAGAAAGGCTTTGGCTTCGATGACCACAGCCCACTCTTTGGCGAGACAGGCAGTGAGCTGCTGGGAAGGGATGGCCTCTACCTCTCTCCCCTGGGGAGGAGGCTCTTCTCAGCCAGACTGGCTGACCTGCTCCACCAGGCTATAAACTAAGCCTGTTGGGGGATGCGGGGACTACCGCCATTGCTGACCCACTGAGCAACCCTTGCAAAGCCAGCAGACCAAGGCACTTAAGGGAGCCCCCCATTGCTCCAGCCCTGGTACAATCTGTGGGCAAGCCAAGAGCCCCCAAGGGGACACTTGCCTGCCTGTACACGAATGCCAGGAGCTTGGGGAACAAGCAGGAGGAGCTTGCCCTCCTGCTCAGTGCAAATACTTATGATGTCATAGGGATAATGGAGACCTGGTGGGACTCCACCCATGACTGGACCACAGGTATTGATGGCTATACTCTGTACAGGAAAGATCATGTAGATGAAAGGGGCGGGGGTGTAGCTCTCTATGATAAGGAAAGTTACATGTCCCTACAAGCTGATATTGGCAACCAGGAGTTCGCCAGGGAACTGGCTGAGGCCGCATGCTCCAGGACGATGGTTGTCATGGGTGACTTCAATTACCTGGACATCTCGTGGGAGGATCATTCAGCAAAATCTGAGAGGTCGCAAACCTTCCTTTCATGCATGGATGACCTCTACCTGACTCAAGAAGTCTATGGGCCAACGAGAAGCAAAGCGCTACTCGACCTGGTACTGACTACTGGGGATGACCTAATCGGCGACCTAGTGATCGATGGGAACCTGGGTGACAGCGACCACGAGCTGATCACCTTCACCATCTGCCATAAAGCTGGCAAGTCAGTCAGCAACACAGAAGTCCTTGACTTCAGAAAAGCTGACTTTGACAAGCTCTGAAGACTTGTCAGTGAGGCCCTAAGGGACCATGACCACAGGGAGAGGGGAGTTCAAGAAAAGTGGTTGCTCCTCAAGGGAGCAATCCTCAATACACAAGATAAGTCTATTCCATCTTGGAGGAAAGGCAGCAAGAGGACACAGCAGCACCCCCTGGCTCTCCAGGGACCTAGCAGACCTCCTGAGGCTGAAAAGAAAGGCCTACAAAAGATGGAGGATGGGATTCACCTCCAAGGAGGATTATTCTGCACTGGTCCACTCCTGCAGGGAGCAAACCAGGAAAGCCAAGGCTGCAACTGAACTCCAACTAACTTGGAGCATCAAGGACAATAAAAGGTCCTTTTTCAGATATGTGGGGAGCCGGAGGAAAAGCAAGGGCAACATAGGACCCTGCTGAACCACAAGGGGGAACTGACAACTGACGCCCAGGAAAAAGCCAACCTATTAAATGGGTACTTTGCGTCAGTCTTTCATCAGTCCTATGGGACGCCCATGCCCGCTACGGGACAGGGAGGTCCGGGCTAGGGAGATCCCCGGCCCTCCATCAATGCTGACCTCGTGAAGGAACACCTTGAGAAGCTGGATACCTTGAAGTCTGCCGGCCCTGACAATCTGCACCCCAGGGTACTCAAGGAGCTGGC
>NW_017728907.1:38842974-38913221 GCF_001723895.1 Crocodylus porosus | reverse complement strand
GTTTGTTGTGGGTAGGTCTTGCTTGACCAATCTCATTTCCTTCTATGACCAGGTGACCTATCACCTGGACAAGGGAGAAGAGATTGATGTGGGTAAATATGGTTACATTTCTTATTTGCACTGCCAGCTCATCAACCAGTAAAAGCATGGTAGTTCCACTGAGTTCAAAGTAACTGCCAGTTTGCATCAAGTGAAGCTTTGGTTGACTACCTTGGATGGATCTAAATAATGGAAAAAAAAAATAATGACAGCTTTAGAAAAAGAGGTGTCACAAAGTAAAGGACAGTTTTCTTAATATAAACAATGAGATGCTTTATTACATGTATAAATATGATCTACACATGATTATAAGAGATAACCACTAGCTATTTTAAACAGATAATATGTTTTAAGGGGTCAGCCATTCATTCATATATTTAAATTATCTGCCCCACTAGTCTTGGTCTGCTAATGAATATACATGCGTGGATATGCTTACAGCTTAATTGTAATACACAGGCAGCCCCTTCCTTATTATGTGCACTGCTGAGCCGACAGAAATCCCCAAATTAAACTTGTCTGCACTCAAATCTGCATTCCAAAGATATTTCTTCTGTTACAACGGACAAAAATAATAATAAATTACTTGGTCATGTTTCTTGCTAAGAAATCCTTCCTACAGATCTCTCCCATTCCTGGAAAGTGGTTGATTCTCTGGAAAAAAAAAAATGTTAGAATTTTTATATTCTTACTTGTGCAATATCACAGATAAACAGTTTAAACATTAAACTAAATGTTCAATGAAACATTCAACAAATATATAAAGAGAATCAAGAGAGAAAAGAATATATTCCAAATTATGTTAGATATCTTCAAGAACTACCTAGATATTATAAATTGCATTCTGCTCTCCCACCAGATTAAAACCTGGATTTCTCTGACAATGTCTGTTCATGCGAGTTGCTATTCAGAAAGTTCTACGTGAATAAGGATGTTGTCAGAGACTTGCGAACAGAAAAATGACTATTTAGTCACAAATACTGCAAAGAAATACACTGATGATCAAGGATCTGGGTTTTCAGTTCACTGCAGGAAAGCATGGAAAAATGCAGGATTTCCTCCTTTAACAGAGAAAAACACGGATTTTTTTCTTTTAAAGGAGAACATCACGTATTTTCTCTTTTAGAGAAAAAAGAACACCAGAAACAGTGGGTTTCCCATTGCAGGCTGGCTGAGTCCCATCTGGCAAGGGGCTGCTTAGATCTGCAGGCAGTAGGAGGAGGGCAATCAAAGGCAGGGAGCATGTGGCAGCCAGGCAGCAGTGGATTGTAGTTCCTTCCAGGTAGGTCTATAGGGGCAGTGGGAGGTGGACGCTAGGTGCACAGGCCACACACAGAGGGAAGGGGGCACAGGCCATGCAGCAAGGGGAGAGGCATGTGGCTGCTAAGATTTCTGCACCCACAGTCAGATACAAGGCTCCAGCCAGGCTGGATCAGCTCCAGGAAGAAGCCGCCTCTGTGGCCATGGCCGCCAAGGCAGCAGTGGAAGCTCAACTCTGCACCACTGCCACTGCCCCTTCTATACCAGCCCGTGACAATGCAGCACTCCCTCCAGTGCCGGATCCTGCCTACTGAGCCCCAGAGGTGGCTCCTGCTTGGCTGCAGCCCCACACCCCACTGGGAGTGCAGAAGTCTAAGGATGCACCTGCCCCCCCACTGCATCGCCTGTTCCCCACTACCTTCCCCACACACCCAATCCCTTTCTCAGACACTGGTAGTAGGGGGCAGCAAGTCAGAAGTGAGGGGCACCAGAAGGGCTGGGGGGTGGGTGGAGGGGAGCTAAAGCTTGGGAGTGAGGGGCAATGGCAGAGGCAGGGGATCGGTATATTGGGGCTACTCAGCATCACAAAACAGTGTTGGAGACAGCCGCAGTTGAACTCACATCCTGGTGAGTGAAAGGGTTAGGGAGAGCTGATTTTCCATGATAAAAAACCCAAAATCAAATATCAAAATTACAGGTATTTAGAATTCATTTCATTATAGTGGCTGAGGCACTAGTAGGCTTCCAAACTGCTTTAAAATTGTACATATATCAATAAAATATTGTGTTCAACTGAAAAGCAATGGTGTGTGTGAGTGTGTGAGACAGCAAGCGTGTGAGAGAGATAGAGCAGTGTTTTATTTTAATCACAGAAAAATGCAGATTTGAGGGTTTTAATCTGGGAATTTGCAATTTTTAAACAGAGAAAACCAGGATCCCTGCTGATTATCTAACCGTTTCAAAGATAATAACATAAGTAATGTTTTTGCATTTTTAAACACACTGCTCAAACTCTTTGAATGCACACTTATAAACTGTAGGCTGAAGAACCTACAGTATTAAACAGTATTAAAGATTTGTAGGCCAAAGTCCAAGGGACAGAGTAACTTAATATTATAAAATAGGAATAGGACTCGGTGTCAAAATCTTTGAGGCAGTTTGACTGTCATCTCTGCTTTCCAGTCTCATGATGTCTGCAGCTGACCCAAAAAGGTTTCAAAAGA
This sequence comes from Crocodylus porosus, assembly GCF_001723895.1. Lineage (NCBI taxonomy): Eukaryota > Metazoa > Chordata > Crocodylia > Crocodylidae > Crocodylus > Crocodylus porosus. Next base: position 38,910,699 of record NW_017728907.1, on the reverse strand, counting down.
CTTCAGAATAGAATAGTTTTTCTTACCTGATTCAGGACACCTAAGTAAGCTATACCTACCTGATAGTTTCTGAGCTCAGCAATCTTCTCCTGCTGCACAGCAGAATCACTCCATATAAGATTAGCTGTTTCATCTTCATCTCGCATCTTCACAAAGCCCATCTCATCTATTACTAAGCGAACTACAAGGGAATTATATATTTAAATTAAATTTAAATAATTTTAAGCAACCTACCAAATCTAAAATAAAACATTAATTTTCCAGTATAGAGACTCTTCCTTAGCCTCAATGCATCATTAGTGTAGAAGGCAGCAAAGTACATACTGCTGAATTTATGATACTCAATTTGGAAGGTCTCCATCTGCCTATTGCATAACTGTAATCAGTATCATCCAAGTTTATAATGTAGCTGGAAACACATTTTAATCAGTGTAGGAACTGTAAAGAGCTTCTAGGTGGTCCAAAATTGTGTAATAACAATCCATTTGCACTTAAATGGATAAGACTTTAGCTTTCCCTTGGTATGTGTTAATTTTAAAGCAGCAATGACTATAGGTTCCACTGTAATCAGGAGATAAAGAAGGGTCCTAACATTGAGGATGTAATACTTAAAGCCAAGCAAGGGATTATTTTTATATATTAAATTAAAAAGAAGTCCAATTCTATAGCAAAAATAAGTAATGATGTAAGAGAGAAGATTTTTCTAATGAATTTGCAAAAGGGAGATGCTTTCCCTGTACTTTCCCTGCCTTTAGGTAAAGTTTTCAAAGATCTGTATGATACACTTGCTCCAATATCATCTCTCATGAGATGGGACCAGTCTCAAGATTTCCCTATCTGACAAACACACGCAGCTGGCCAAAGGTCCAGCTAAATATTCCAATGGCTATTAAAATTCGCTGCAATTCACTCAAGATTATACACACTTAAACATGTTTGTTCAGTGTTTTTGCACAATGAAGAGCACAGTTTAAGGGACAAAAATTTAACTGGTTCCAGATTAAATTTATTTTAAGTCCTAGATTAAGTGGCAAAAAAGGGAAACATATGAGCTAAACTGCAATCTGGGCCTTTAATAGATGCCCAGTTAGTTAAGTTTATCCATATTTAGATAACAATCATCTAAATACGGCTGAATTTAAAACTTATTCTCATTAAAGAGCAGTCACTTCAAGGATAAGAGGACCTATTATGATAACTAATGCCACTGAAATTCAGGACTCTGGCAGGACAGAAGTCTTCTCTTTGGCCAGAGATTGTAGTCAAGGTGGCACTGCACAGAATGAAGAGGGAGAGCTGAATATTTTTCAGTGACAACTGAGAATTCCACTGGCAAGGAAAAGCTTGTATCTCGAGACTGGCTTATTTATCCTTTTGGAAGATGTCACTAAAGCAAGCTCATTATAGGATATAGGATATAGAGGGGATATAGATATAGGAGATGTGTGTGCATGTGGGGGGGTCTGATCTAATTGTTTGTCATTAATCAACTCAGAGCAGTAACCACATCACCCAGTTAATTTTTCACTTTGTATTAGGCCAAAACCCAAAGTTATGTCACACTCAAAGTTTTTCTATTCTGAATCCAAAAAATACCTAATTTTGTTAAACCCTATTTTACCAACATCACTAAGATATAACGTAAAATTAATGTGATGGTAGACTCATGTGTAAAAAGAAATACATCTGTTTCCTTCAAGACTCTTGGCTATAATCATTATAGGTCCCTCAATTTAGCTTTAGAAAATTAGAATCGTCTTTATTCAAGACTTTAAAATTTTAACTAAATACACATATAACGTGTCATTGAGATTTTTTTCCCTAAGATTCCGTTTTTTAATTGCTTGTTGACACCTTAATGGCCTAAACCCACATAACACAACAGGATTTATGCCCCAAGCATTCAAGACTAGCAACTAAATATTAAACTATACTCGAAGCGATTCCTACGGAAAAAATATTCCTAAAGAAGTAATTCAACAGTCGCTTGAACCAAAGTCTACTGGAGGTCAGAGGGAGTCTTTTCATTGACTGCAATGGGCTTTATCTCCAAATTCTTGTCTCATGCCTTTTCACCTTCCCAACAGCTATTAATGTAATCAGACTCTGTAGCTTCCTACCAATTTCATATTTTGTGCCAGCAACATTTGCAGTGATGACTCCATTCTTTTTCTTCTTTCTGACTTTTCTTTTAATTGTGCTTTGATACGGCTGTTCTGAACTCAAAGTCAGGCGAGAGGTTCCTTGATTATCTTTAAAAAATAATAATAATAATCAGAAAGCAATGCATACAAAGGAAAACATCACAGTACACATAAAGCATGTGAGCTAGCCAGTAACAGTTATCTGATTTAAGCTAAACAGAAATTATAAGCATAAAGAAGCTGCATCATTAGTAAGTCATATTAAAAATATTAGATTCCTATAATTAGTTTTCATACCTCCTTCATTAGGCAAGGATGGCATTATAACTTCAGGTTGTACACAAGTAGAATCCAAATCCTGTTCCAAAGTCTCAGAAAAAAATATAGAGGCCTTCAAAAAGTCAAATTATTCAAAGCTCTTAACAAACCATTTAAAATGTCCAGATTTAGGAATTTTCAGTTATAGTAGAGATGGGAACCTGTGTTTTAAACAAAAGAAAAGGATTTTGTTATAAAGGATTGCCTGCTAAAATATAACTATACAGAAACTGGTGTAGAATTTTTTTACAATGATTTTAGAGAATTTTTCAAAACATGCAGATTTATTCACCAGAATGCAAATTCCTAAAATGTAGTTTTCTATTTCTGAAAAAATCATTTAGCTACATTAAAGCTAAATGTTTATAAGCTTCTATTTAATACATGGATAGCTTATGTATAAAAACACTTTAGATTAATATATTTGAGAGGTTGATATTTATTTTTAAATTCAGTTAATGCGAGGAAATTTATTCCTTGAAACTACACTGAAGTTAGAGTTCAGTTCCAACCATATGGTAATTTAAAGAACTAAAATAATAAAATACTGGTAAAGGTTCCAGTCACCATGAAGTGAAAAACAAATACTACTGAATTTATGTTAGATAATCAACATAATTTAATTTGAGGCCAAAACCTAATAACTATCAATTTGCATACAATACCATTTCATTTGTCTTATGTATTTACGTATTTAACATGTTTGTATTTTCTGAATATTAAATAACTCTGAATTGCATGGCTTTATAATACTTATTTCCTATATAATATTATTTCTTTCAACTTTAACTCCATGTTATTACAAGTTTTGCCTAGGAACACTGCATGACATTGAATTTTATGTATTAAAATGATTTTAAGAGTAATTCCTGCACACCAGACCATCTGGCAAAAGGTAAATAAATGTATCCTCTGAAAAAGGGTAAACACACTGATGTAAATATTTTGTTGCATACATTCAATCATGTTTCCTAATCACATAAAAGTTTATAATGATAAAAGAAGGCCTTGTCTGGCAGGATGCCTGAAGCAAACCTACAAATTCTGCATGGAAAAAATAACTTAATACTTGAGGCTATTTCTACAGTTTTAAAGCTTTTTAATTTTTTGTGCAATAGTGAGCATAGTTAAATATTCTCCATGCTGGCTTAGCACAATATACAATTTAACGTGTAGTACTTGCAGAAACTATTTAAAGCAGCTGTAAACAAAACTAGAAGCATTCTTCTGCTTTATTTAGCTTCACTCAAGGATGAATGTTGTGTGATAATAAAATACAAATTTCTAAAGCTAAAGCAGCATACATGCTTTAATTCATGTATATTATACATCACACAAATAAACACAACACTACACATCTACTACAAAATATAAACAAGTACATTCAAGTAAAATGAAAGCTTTGATTTAAAGTTTGTTTGTTCCACGGTCCTTTCTTCAGGCTGCAGCTAAACTGCCAGTACTACTCTGTGAAACCAGTTGGCTCAATGAGCTGCATAAGATCCAAATCAGGGCAGAATTTCATCCAGAATATTAACTATGAGTTCTCTTCCTCCTGTTTTAGATGCAATCATGATACACTTCATAAACATCTTTAGACAAGTGAGGATGAAAACACTTTAATAGCAAAAATAATAGTAAAAATCCACAAAAAACAAGATGCAAGATTAGTTCTCAATTCAATTTAGGGTTTACCTATAAAATTCCCACTCATGTAACTGGATTAAGAGCAGCACTAGAATGATGTTTATGATTGAAGCTAATTTGAGAGCTGCTAGAAGTCAGATACCACTTCGAACTCCAGTGGTATCAATGAAATCGTACCAGCAATATGAAACCTGAAATCTTACCCTTGGCATCTATCCAAAATGCTAGTGACAGACTTTTTACATGTAAATCATGGCAGAAAGTGGTTAAGATATAAGGTACAGGTGTACATTTTTATAACATCTGATCTCTGCTGGAAATTTTTGTGATTGGATGAAAAATTCAAGATACCTTGGTGGTTGATTGTTCTAAACAACATCAGCCAAGAAAGTGGTCAGATGATTCTACTGCCCAATGCCATGTAAAAACTGTACGCAGGAGGGGAGTACTCTCTCTCTTAGAAGACAATACTAAAGCCAAAAAGTACTGACTACAATGACTCATTGGCCTCTGCTTCTGTTTCTCAGGCTCAGAATACTGCCAGAGTACAGGACATGTTTTGTTTTTGTTGATGAAGCTTCAAGCATTTCTATTCACCAATTAAGGACTTGGAAAACACACACACACATTCCTAGCAGTTGTTCATCATCTGTGCTTGCTAAAAATTGCATCAAATTTGGACAAATGTCTAGTAGCCTAATAATACTACTTAAGAAGCACCAAACTTTACTAATACAATACAACTTAAATGCTAATTGATTGCAAATTGGTAACCATTTACACAATGGCAGGAGCCAGTTGACACAGCTTTGTAGTTATTTATAGATTTTCCTAAAACAATGGCATGAACAGTAAAATGATATAATTATATACTTACAAAATTACATAATTTGTGGTTATTGGTAAAAGCATACAATTACATTACACAAAAGTAAACTGAACATAATATATGATGATACAAAAAACTGATAAAATAAAGCAATATTAAAGAGAGTAGAAGAAAACTAAGGAATCCCATCTGGCCTTTATTCTTTGTGTAAGCAGCACAAGTACACCTACTGAGCACAGCCCAGACTGTAAATTGCTAGATTAGCCAAAGTTTTTCTTCATTAGCCCAATACTTAGCATCTTCTACTAAAGGAGATATCCATTTTCCTCTTATTTCTTCAAAGAACAAATAAGACCACAAAAAGTCATCATCTCATTCTTCCTGCAAGAACATATCCTGCCCAAATGTGGGGTCTCATGCCATTTGCCCATGACAACTGCAGTTCTCATTAGAGCGAATCCCAACCTAGTAATGTTCTCATGTTGTTTGTGGCTTTGTACTTCAGATAGATATGTTTCTAGGTCAAAGAAGTGCTTTAATCTCAAAAAGGAGAAGTGTTAGAAAATCTCACTACCTGCATACCCATCTGTATGCTGTCCTCTTTAATTCTTAAATGTATATCTTGTTTTAAATACGGGGAAAATACTGGGTCAGTAGCAGTCAGTACAGTTCCAAGGTCATTTGTTGGATGAGAGTATAAGTGTTATTTAACTATTCAAATAAAGGTTTATTTGGAAGAAAGAAGAGGCTTTTTAAAATGCACTTCTCGGGGTATCCGAGTTAGCTTTGCCTCTCCCTCCTTCCCTCCCCCACTACCCCATCATTCTTCACAGGCAAGTTGGTAGTTACTATAATAAAAGGCTACTGGTCTTCCACACCTCGCATGCCAGAGCATCTCTAGGAAAATAAGTCTCTAACTTACTATAAAAGGGCTTGTATTGAACATCGCAAGAAAGGGACAAAGTTAATTCATTATTTAATGGACCAGAATCTGCTCTCATTTACAGTAATGTAATTTAATATCTTCTACTCTGCAATTGGGTAATTGAGAGCTAAATTTGTACTAAATGCCCCACTTAATTAAGCTGATTGGGACATTCAGCACATCTGACTGCAACTGATGGAAGAAATGTGCAGGTAACCTTTAATGCTTTTTATGCATGGTTTACTTTTGTGGTTACATGGCTAAGAGAAAACAGATCTATTTAACTAGTGCTCCTCAGAAATATCTATTTATTGATCCTCGAAATAAACCTTTTGCTAACACAATTATGGATTACATAATTTTCACCATTACAGTTGCTCTTCAATAGATTTCATGATGCTCTTCAATAGATTTCAAATCTTGTTACAAAGAACAAAAATAATCTTTTTGTGCAATCTTTGTTACTTCTATTCTTCCAGGGCAAAAAAATATTGCTACTATGCTGTACATAAAACTCAGCCTGTACAATTTTGCCTTTAATAGCCATTGCTCCAAGTTGATTCTCCAAAGGAAATTTAGCTGTATTTGCACTTGAAAACATATATATGAACATTAATGCTGTTTTGAAATTCCTTCACTTGTCTGAAATCGTTTAGTTTTAGGACATGATCTCCAAACAACTGTTTCATTTAATTCTGTTCATTGTTTCATCCAGACTTATCACTAAAAACTTGACATGATTGTTACAGACCTCTCATAGGAAAGTAGGGCTGGAAAGGACCATATGAGGTCATCTAGTCCAACCCCCTGACTCAACCATCTCTGTCATGTGCCTATTTAACCTGTTCTTGACAATTTCCAGTGATGGAGATTCCACAACCTCCCTAGGTAGCTTGTTTTCAATGGTTAATCATCCTCACAGTAAAGAAAGATCCTCCAGATCTCCAACCTACATTCCCTCTGCTGCAATTTGAGACAGTTGCTCCTAGTCCCACTTCCTATGGCCACAAAGAATAGTGCATCTCCATCCTCTTTATATTCAGACTTCAAGTATTGGAAGACTTATCAAGCCCCACCCCTTCCCTTCAGTCTTCCTTTCTCCAGATTAAATAGTGCTAGTTCTTTCAGACTTTCCTCATGTCACATTTCCCAGGTCTCTAATCATTTTTGTCACTCTCCGCTGAACTCGTCCTAGTCTGTACACATCTTTCTTAAAGTGTGGGCCCAAAACTGGACACAGCATTCAAGGCCTCATCAGTGCTGAATAGAGTGAATGAACTGATTTCCCTGATTTGCAAGAGACAGCTTATACAACCCAGCATGTTGCTGTTCTTTCAACAAGTGCACAATTGGCTCATATGCAACCTATTATGCACTGTAACACCCAGGTCCTTTTCTTCAGTACTGCAGCCTTGCCAGTCTTCCCCAGTCTGTACATGTAATAATTTTGTCCCAAAAGCAGGATTTGACACTTTTCGTTGCTAAATTTCATCTTATTGATTATGGACCATTTTTCCAGTTCATCCAGGTCATTCTGAATTCTAGCCCTACTCTCCTGAGTGTCAGTAAATTCATTCAACTTGCTGTCATCTGAAAATTAGTTAATCATGTGCTCAGGCCCATGATTTAGAAGCATTAATTAAGATGTCAAACAATATCAGATCAAGGACAAACAAACCCCTGGAGAACCCCACTGGATACCTCCTCCTCACTATGCATTGAGCCATTGAGGACTACTTGCTGAGCATGATGATCCAGCCAGTTATATACTCACCTTACAGTACTTTCATCTAGTTTGTATTGCCTAACCTTGTTAATGAGAATATTCTGGGAGACATGCTGAAAGCCTTGCTAAAGTCAAAGTATGTCATACACACTGCTCTGCCCCCAACCACAGACCCTGTCACCCCAGCACAGAAGGAAATCAAGTTCATCGGGCAGGACTTGCTCTTGGTAAATCCATGCTGGCTGTTCCTGACCACCTTGGTGCTCTTTTAGGTGCTTCAGAATAGATTCCTTGCAGACCGGCTCCATGATCTTTCTAGAAATTGAGATCAGACTGACTGGTCTGTAATTCCCCTGGATCTTCCCACTTCCCTTTCTAAAAAGATGGGCACTGTATTTGCCTTTTTTCAGTCATCCATGGCTTCACCTGACTTCCACAATTTCTCAAAAAAGGATCACCAATGTCTCTCAAGTTATCTTAGCCAATTATTTCAGTATGCTAACATGCATCCCATTCCGCCCTGACAAGTTAAAAAGATCTAGTTTCTCTAAGTAAACCATAACCTGTTCTTCCACTAATTTAGCCTGCTTGTCTCTTCCCTATCTTTGCTGCCAACTGCACTTGTCATGTGGTACCTGACTTTATTTGTGGAGACTGAAAAGCATTAAGAAAGGCATTACATACGTCAGGTTTCTCTGCATCATCCATAACTGGGTTGCCTTCTGCATTGTCATCACGATATAACATGTCTTTAGAAGTTTTGCTCATATGTCTTTTTAAGTCACATCTTCAGTTCTGAGTCAGAGGGAATGCTGTATAATATATAGAGGATGGTACATACTGTATTAACATGGAGCTCTGCTATTTGGCAAGTGCATAGTTCAGGAGGCCTGCAGTTCAATTCTGGCCCAAGGCATAACCAAGTTGGTGATCTAAGTCCAGCTACTGTTGCTGTCTTATTTTTTTGAAGAGGGAGATGAGAGTATTTAATGGAAGAAGGCAAGTTAGCTTATCTAACAGAAGATTAGAGCTAATAATTCTGTCTCTATTTTCTATCCTTCTATAATAGAGATCCATTTAATAACTAGTATTTGCTATTTTTCCGGGCAATTCATTAATGTATATATGATACCTGTCTTTTTGGAGTAATTGATATTCAGATGTGAGAACAAGCTACATGTGTACCAAAATGGAAATGATTGGGAAATCTGTAGCTAAAAGCCATGTAACACTAGCAAAATGTCTAAAGGGTTGTTTTGTTGCTGCTATTATGCAAAAATGCAAAAAATTACAATGAATCCCAAACAATATTAAATATATTTTGTACAATTTTTTATATTAAGTAAAATCCACACTGGTAAACATAACTATTGAACCACAGTTGACTTACAGAATGCATGCTGAAACTGAGACAAATATTAAAAACAAATGATGACTGGGAAAAATGTAATTTCCACAAAAACCCTGAAATGGAACGGTAAGCATTTACAGTTATATAAAGCTGGAGAAGTTAAAGCTACAATAGTCCTTTTTTCATAACTGTATATATTGAAACGAAATTATTTTTAGATATGAAAATATCTATGTGATTCCTTTACTGTGCTAGGAAAACAATGGGTTAATATGCTAGCAACACTGTTTTAACAAATGTATTGGGGTTCTGAGTATAGAGTGGCCCTTATTCTTAGTATGCAAGCAAAGTGACCCATTTGTTCACAGAAAAGGGAATCAACTGTAATGTCATAGTATCTTCACTATTAGGTTAAAGAAAAACAAAAAATGACTTAAACATAGACAATGGCATTATGAATTGATCCAAAATTTAGTGAAGTTAATGGGAACCTTTCTACTGACTTCAACACAGCTTTTGGATCCTGTACTAAAGCAAAGGGAAAGGGTTATTCATCAGTTATTCTGGCAAATATTAAAGCAGCTTAATGCATCAGAATTAGAATTGCTGGGCAGATAAAAGAAGCAACGGAATGAGAACTGACAGATCAATGCAGCTCTGAGATGAGATTTACATGATACATTGACACTGTTAGCAAAGTTTATCACATGTCCACTATATTTAAGTCTTACACAACTGATCTAAGATGCTAACTACTGTATAATATCAGTACGGTCAAGCTGGATCCGTGACTTACATTATGAACCTATGTTAGATTAATATGAGTACGACTTTTGACTTGCAGCCCAAATCAGGCAAGTACTAAAAGAGGCTTTGGATTATTGTAGTATAAATTCCAATAAATATCACTGTGGTGAGCAACACTGGAAGCAAAACCCTGAAAAATATTGATTGATATTATATACAGTTAAGGGAAAGACAAATTAGCACCTGAATCACATTAATGCTTAAAAAAAACCCCAAAAACAAAACAACCACACCATTCTAAGCTGGTTTCAAAATGTGATGCAACATAGACTCTGTTGCCTTAGTTACGGAAGGATGTCTTTGTTAGGGAAGATAAAGATATGTTACCCAAAAAGGAAAAATGAGTTGGTTGGAGGAGAGACTTCCTAGAGACACCATCCAATTAGTTATCCCCCAAATAAACTACTTTTTTATTATTCACTCGGATATTCAATTTATACAGAAATGTATTTGTTAATTTATGCATACATTTATACAATGTTGCAGGGTTTTTATGTTCATAGAAGCCTTAGCTTTTGTACACCTGAGTTTGGATGTAAATAGTTCTGCTTGTACATTTTTATCTTCTAATCAATACATATGATGATAATAAGTATATGTCCTTCAATGAATACAAAGGTTAAAGTTAATAGGAGCTATAAGGTAATAAATATTGCAACACGCAATTGTCAAAAATGATCTCTGCTTTATAAACTAAACAGTGTCACAATGCAACACGATGCAGAAGTGGGCAAAAAGTCATTTTAATCCTTTCACTGTTGCCCTGAGTAGTGACCATCATCTCATTGTGCTTTCATTTTCTATCCTCATGCATCCATTTCCCCAAAAAACTCTTCCCATCTCCTTTCTAAATCTAAATACCAAAGCTTGCAACAAAAAAGACAAGCCTTGGAAAAAAATAATCATAAGCTGGCTAAACACTAAGAAATAAGGATTGAACACAGACATGGACTTCATGACTCATTACAATTTACTTGATTCCTGCTAATCTCTCTTTACTTCAAAGATGTTAATGACCCTGTCCCCTTTTTTAATACTCTTGATCTTCCAACTAAATCAAATTATCCTTTCTTCTGCAATTTTCATGTCTTTTAGATACTTCTAGGAATGTTGTTTCTTTCCCCCAATTTCAGGGTCCTGCAAACTTTTTAGCCCCAGCTGTGCCTGCTTTATGCTCACACCTGAAAAATTCAATGCACTCAAAGCTTGTCTAAGTCTATCCCAGTTGTGCAGCTGGTCCAATAAAAGATACCACACCCACAAAAATCCTTAATTCCAACCCAAAATAAGCTTTCTGTTATAACTTCTAAAATGTCTTCCACTTTCTAGCACATGCTGAAATCAATTGTTAGTCTGTCCTCAACCTTCCATTACTCATAAAGAAACCCTAGAGTGAAGACATGTTCCAAATTGCCAGAAAAAAATAAATACTTCATAAATGTACATTTATATTGCCTTCAGCAGGCTACCACAATAAAAAATCCACAGCCAAAATAGAAGGCTGTAGCATAAAGCATCATGTTATATAACAAGGCATGCTTGTGTAGATTTCTATTTGTATAAGATGATGCAATTAAACTCTGAATGGAATATCAAACAACAAGACTGACAATCAGAATCCTGTCCAGTCAGATAAAAATCAAGAGAAATGCCAACAGGCTTCACCTGGGGGCAACAATCATAATATCAAAAACAAATAGTGCCAAACATACATTTCTTATCCCCCAAAACTAAACCAAGCAGCTACTTTGTTCGCATCTGACACTAACAATTTCACAGAACACCTAACCTACTCTGACTAAACAATATAAAATAGTGCCTTAGCCTGCCTGTTGTGACTGCTTCATTGTGCTCTTTTCCAGCACGGAACATAGACAATGCACCATAAACTACAAACTATAGTCCACTGCTTCAGTAAGTTTTGATAAGTACTGCAAGATGCTATCCAAGACAATTTTTTTCACAAAAAGTTGCTTCCATCCTTATACCACAAGTACAGTCCCACTGAACAACAAAGTAAGTTCTAATTATTGAAGCTAATTATCTCAGAAATGTAAGGAAATAATTTTACCTGTATTCTTTATCTGGCCATTTAAAATGATAGCATAATGATCTAATGATGTCTTGGGTGTTTATTATAATGCGTATCACAGGCAGCTCATACATCACGTCACCTAGGTCTATTCTACTATTACCAGTGTTGGCATATATAGACAGGCAATTTATTAATGTATGTATCATACCTGCCTTTTTGGAGTAACTGATATTCAGATGTGTACCATAGATAGGTAACTGCTAGTTTTAAATCAAATTGCAATTTTCACACTTAACCACTGATAGAATGATGCTTACTTCCTTTGCAAAGTAGTCTAAGGCAACGAATTATTAAGTACTAGGTGCTATTACTGTTATTTCCAATTGTGTACTTTGAAGCAGAATTGAGCCTTGCAACAAAACAGAAGTACAGCTATTTAATTCTATCTGTATTTTCAACCTCTCATTTTTAAATCAGAATCTCAGATGACTGGTTCAATACACTTAATAATGAAAATAACTACAGGCACAAATACAGAATCAACGAGACAGCTTCACACCTCATGGAAACTGACCATAGTATAATAGAGCCATTTTGCATTCTCAGTTGCATAGCGTAAAGTTCTTCCCCTAGTAAAGTTAAAGGGAGCTTCAGATATCAGCCACAGATGTTAAGGCCTGCTATGATTTTCTAGTTCAAAACAGGCCACAGAATTTCCTTAAGTGAATCATGAAACAAGACCCTTCATTTCTGTTTAGTGGAGAGTTGAACAAGTGGGTATCTTCAGTCATGGGTGCACAGGGAAAAGTGACTTGTCCCATCTTCATACCCTGGTCTAAAAATGGTGGGGGGGGAGGAGTTGAGAGAATCACAGAATGGAATGAAAAAGAATCTTACTTTACATGGAACACTGTCACCTTGCAGATTTCACTGATGGAAACAGGACAGTAAATACTAGAATTTTAACTCGACTAGGTACCTTCATGATCACCTATGCTATATACAAGGTTAAGAGCATGTGCTGATGGAGTCAGGGAAGAATTTCTCTCTCTATCCATGCACAGCAGCCCACATTTACCTCAAGTTCTAAGAGAACGGTTATTTAAGGAGATTAAAAATATCGTCATAAAAGGATAATTGTATAAAATGTGTAAAGCTGGTTTGTAATGTTTTAGTGGAGACTAAGAGACTCTTGACACACAAAACCAGTATCAGATAAGCTAAAACAGGCACTTAGTACTAACCCATTCTCAGATATTACTTCTAGGCTGTCACTCAGATGCAGAGGCATAGCAAACTCATTGAACACCTGTGACAGGGGGTGGAGCAAGGACAGGTTCTCTGCACACTGAATGCACCTGCAGCAATAGCAGCATCAGCAGTCCCACAGTGCAGACCCTGTGGGAGCCACACCTGGTAACTGATTTGAAACCCCTCCCTCCTCCCACCACGGTACATATATAATGTGTCTGGGGCTGTACAGGCTCTGGCAATAGCTTGTAGGGAGATGGAACACCATACCACTTGCCCCACCTGGCTCCCAATATATCGCTGGGTGTGGGGTTGTGCTGCCCAGCTCCTATGGCTGAGCACAGCAGAGCTTCCCCCTGCCCCAGCAAAGACTCCTGGACAAGCGAGGTGGGTCATGGACTTCTGGCACCCCCTCAAAAGCAGCACCAAAGCCTGATGCCCCGGTCTCACCTCCCCAGCACCCCAGTTACACTGCTACTCAGATAAATGTCTTATTCTTACAGATTCTATGGAATTCTCAGATCTTCATTAAGGAACAATAATCCATATTCAAGGTTGTAACAAAGCTTCCACCATACATGTAAATTTTGACCTCCTCCAAAGTCCTGCTCCCTATAACATTTAATAACCTAAATCGCTAGAGGTTTGGGCGGACAAAGCAAGAAAGCAGTAATGTTTTCCCATCTTCTCATCCCGTAGCTCTAGGCAACCTTTAAGTGCCCTCTCCCCATCTCACCTCCCACTGCTGGGACGAGAGCCCCTCTTACTGCCTGCGCTCTGCATATTGTTCTTGATATTAAGCTGATACATATCTGCCACATTGACTTCTTGGGACCACAGACCACGGAAATATGTTGCATGTTATATAGCAGAAAACTGCTCTAATACATGCTGGGACTGGCACACTGCCAGAAGGGGCTCAGGATCAGGAATACAAGACCACAGAGATGTGTGGTCGCTACTTTTAAACACCTGCTACACACACATGCACACAAGTTTTCCTCACCCCAACCCATTACCCCTAGCATTTCACAGGCTTGCACTGCCAGATCAAATATTGTATTTTCTAAATCCACTTGACTGGTTGTGAATCTGAGTTCTCATGCAAGCACATCAGCATGCTTACTAGTCTAGCACTCAGAATGGCACACACAGCATGTTGAAATATGGATTACCAGACATTACTTTGCAGCCTAAGAACCAGCATCTGATTCAAAGACATCCAAATTCTGTCTAGCAAGCATACTCATGACAACTATCTTTTACTGGTTCTCTGGAGTATGAAACAAACTAGGAAACTCTTGTACAAATCAATAAATTCCTAACCCACTACGCTAGTTTCCATGTAATTTTTTGCCATTGCTACCACCAGCTTAGCTCTACTGGGAGCAGCAGTACTTGTGCACAGTAGTAGCCACCTGGGCTAGGGACAGAAGTTACACATAAACCAGTTTAAATGATCTGAAACTGGTTTAAACCTGTAACAGAACAGAATCTCAGTTCACACAATGGCAGAAACTTGCTTAAAATAATCCTGGTTAAATATAGTATCAGGCTTAACTGATTTAGGCCATACCAGTTTATGGCAGTTCTGACCCAGACCCCTTCCTGGTTCAAATTAAATCAGAGACCCCCAGCATGCTTTGCAGCCCTGGGCTTGGCAGGGCTGTCTGCTCAAGCAGAGTAAGGATGGCCCCATCCCTCTGCTCCCTAACCTAAACAGTGGGAGCTGGCCAAGTAACCCCAGTCAGGTGCTTGTCTAATCTCCTTTTGAACACCTCCAAGGTAGGAGAAAGCACCACCTCCCTTGGAAGCCCATTCCATATTTTCACAACCCTCACCGTAAAGAATTTCTAGCTGACGTCCAACTTAAATCTACTCTTTCAGTTTACGGCCATTGTTCCCAGTAACTCCAAGGGGCACCCTGGTAAACAGAGTATCCCCTATTCCCTGTTGACCGCCCCCCCCTCCCCCCGATTAGTTCGTAGACAACCACGAGATCACCTCTCAGCCTTCTCTTAAACCCCTCTGTCTCCCCTCTCCCACCCAACACAGGACTCCAGCCCAGGTCTGCCTCGCTTTCTCCCCTGCTCACCGCTCTAGTGGCAGGGGGCATGGCCAGAACCAGCCCAGGCAGCACCTCAAATGAACAGGAGGGATTAAACTCCCCTGTCTCCCCTCTCTCCCACCAACATGGGGACCCAAACCAGGGTTTGTCCAGCTGTCCACCTCAGATGAAGCAGGAAAAGAAAGGAAATTAAACTTGTCCATCTCCCCTCTCTCCCACTGGCACAGAGACCCATGCCAGGTTCTGCCCAGCATTCTGCCCCACTAGCCACTGGTCATTGCCTAACTTTTTTTCCTTTATTTTTCTGTATATAAATAGTTATATCTACATTATGTTTGCAACTGGTGCTAGCAACGTTGAAGAATTTGAGAGGAAAACACAATGTAGATATAACTATTTATATACAGAAAAATACTCCCCCTATAAATCAAACAGGAGACACATCAACCAACTTAAGTCCATATGAATCAGAAATACTGCCCAACCTACATATTGTACAAAAGCTGTCAAAAACGTCTTGTTAAAATGATACAAAATTAAACAGTATGGCTTTTATTACTCCATAACACTGATACAAAATTAACTTGTTTATCAACTGGTTAAGACTAATGTTGTTGACATTCTTTTTTAAAAAAGGAAATAAAAACAGGAATCTCTTTTCTAACTTCAAATGTGCAATGGGAAAAACAAGCAAAAGAACATATTTGTATAACACCTTCATCTAATGACCTCAAGGTCCCTCAAAACCCAACATTAATCTCACCTCACAAAGTTCCCCCTAAGTTCTGGGCAACACTAATTCCCATTCTACCAAAGTACAAACAGATGCACAGAAAAATTGAGTGATACATCCAAGGTGCCACATAAGGCAGACAGACATTCGTTCAGGCCCTTGCTCTAACCCATGGCACTTTACATAACCTGCCATGAGTTAGAGTGGCCACCCAACCCAACAGACATTAACCTGTTGCGGTTGGAGGGGGGGGAAGTTACAAACCTGCCTGCATCAGCCCTCCTGTCCTGCAAATGGAAGCTGCTCCTCTCCCCAGTCCCACCTCCCCTTCCACCTCGGGGGCTGTCAGCAGAGAGTGAGGGGAAAGCAAGCAACACCAAGCTGCTGCCTGGGTTTTGCCTAGCCTGAGCTGGAAGATGTGGATCAAAGCCCCCTACCTCACGGTCCCCCACAGCCTCCCCTGTCTGGGGTACTGGGGGGAGCTGGGCCAGGCCCACAAGGCAAGGGGGCTCTGATCCACTCCTCCACCCCCATCAGCTCAGGCCAGGCAAAGAAGAAGGGAAAGGAGCAGCATGAGCTGCCAGCTTGGCTGGCCTGAGCTGGAGGGGCAGGGGTAGATCAGAGCCCCCTCAGCTTGAGGGCCCAGCCTGGTGCCCCCCAGTTCCCTGGCTTGGATGGCTGTGGGGGGGGCCTCAAGACAGGGGGGACTCCCTCCCCCCCCCACAGTTCAGGCCAGGCAAAGCCCAGATGGCAGTTTGCTGCTTCCCCCTCCCTGCTGACAGCCATAGAAGCAGGGATGGGCTGCATCAGCCCAGCCCCAAGTGCACAAAAAATTAATCCTAGGGAACACAGATTCCCTAAGGCACTCTAAAGCAGACTGCCTTCATCTGATACCTCATTTGAGGAGGGTTAATTTTTCGCACTATTGGACACTTAAAAAGTGCTCTGCAGCTGTGCATGTGTCACAGCATGGTTGCAGAGCACTTTCAGCACCCTGATCACACAAAAAAATGTAATTTCTGGCTGCGCCCATAGTGAGTCAATAGCAATACAACAAACAGAAAGCAGAAAAGACCTCATTCACTCGCTACAGCCACACTGAAAGGTGACAGAACAACTATATAGGAGTCAGAGGTGTACATAGTTCCCAGGACAGCTTTAGTCTCTTTTAATCCAACATTGCCACCAGCAGAGTTGTAATTGTGAAGTACAGATATAGCTAATTCACCTAGCCAGAATTTCCAAATAGATTTTCAATCAGAAATTCATGCAGAATTTCCCCCAAATGTCAGCTGTCTCCATATTTAATGCCCCCACCATCTTCTATATAACAAGACACACACAGGAGAAGCAGAGATCCTCCTTTTGGCAGCCTTCCACTGGACCCAAACATGCTCTAAACTGGTAAGGCTAGCCAAGCCAGAAAGTCCAACAACAATACAAGAGTCTAGTGACAAGCTTGTCTTCCCACAGGTTTATTTGGGAAAGTCTAAGGGGCACAGCTGATTTAAAAATTAGACCCTCCGCTACACCACTCCAACCTATCCCCTTCAGGTAACCTACATAGGGAGCTAGTGCCATGACAATTGGTAATAGGATGGGACTCTTGGCATACTCAGATTTTGCCATATTCCATGCTAGGCAGAAGAGCAGCATATGACCATATGCCAAATGTCCCTAACTAGGGATGCTCAGGTACGTGTATTCATTGAAGCATGATAAACACATAAGATGCATCAAATATGCCACATAAAAATTATTTTACACTGAGCTGAGAAGAATGGAGTACCATAAAAATGCATCTTTTCAACCACAACCATAACATCACTAGTGCAACCCTACAATATTGAACAGCTCTATTTATAGACCAACCTTATGCTGCCTCTGAGCTACAAACAATGAACGTGCTGACAGCGACATTGTAGATTTTACTGGATTTGTAGTTTAAAATAACTGCAAAATCTGAGGCAACAGCTGGCCTAAGCTTGCCCGATGCTCTTTGTGACTTTAATCACAGCAATGGGGGTTGGGGTGGTATGTGCGCTAAGGCACATAGTTGACAGCCTAGAAATTGCAAGTTTGAAACCATAGCGGAAGCACTCAGAATGCAGCCCATCAGAATCCAACAAATCTGTGAATTCTGCTAAATGCCTTGTCACAAGGACATGAGAAAGGAAAGGACTACAGCAATAATGCAGCTCGGACTAGGGAGAAATATGACACAACAGCATCAGTCTCCTCCATATCCTTCTCTCTTAGTCTGTTCACAAAAGTCTGCATTTGAGAATGTCTGGGCTGGGATATATGTTTTTAATAATAAAAGTCTAGCATGAAGCAGTGTTTGAGAAATGCATTGGACTAAAAATTCTCAACATGACAGGGGTGAGGTGTTTCTTTATCCTAAGAGAATAACACTCCTAACTGAACATTGTCTAAGTTTCATCTTTATTGTACAGAGTTAATGAAACTGCAATGCAGTAAAATACACTGAGGCAAAAATACACTGACTATGGTTACTTGATTTGCAAACAGATTAAAAAATAAGATACATTCACTTCTTATGTTACCATAAGACATTAGGCTGTGAAATAAAACAATGCTGAAAGCCCTTGTAGTTTTTCACATCATCTGAACGAACAGTTATTGTGTAGTCATGTTACATAGCATGTATGTATGTAAGCTATATACACAGTTACAGAGCAAAGTTTTTTCCAGTCTTTAAAATAGTTCATATTCCTCATACTGTACAAAATTTGATGTGGCCAGTCCAAGAATTTGGCTTATAATATTTAGCTGATGTATCATAATAAGAAATAAGAACCCTTAGCTAGAAGCATACCCAAACAAGCCAAATCCTTTTATAAATGGCAAATCATGGGAAAGTCTCCAGACGCCAGCTAACTAGGGGATTAAACTTACCAGAAGCATTTCAATACAAAAGATTAGGAGGATGGAAGGACAACAATGAAGTCCAGAGCCAAGAGATTTGGGAATGGCTTCTCAAATTCATAGCAGTCTTGAACCTAGATTCCGCTCAGAGGATCTACCTTCCGTATCAGTCTCTGGCTACTAATTTCATAAATGTGAAGCGGGTCCCCCATCTTTCATCTTCCTCTGGCTCCTAGCAAGAAGATCTTTCCTGTAAGACTGCTGCCTGTGGTGTAAGGGAAGGGATCCTCCTGGCTGTTGCTAGATTTCCACCACTGTACCATTTTAGGAGGACAGGTTATAACACAAAAACAAACCCACAGAGGGTGCTGAAAAAAAACAAACCACAAAACAAACAAACGCACATTACCAGAAGAAGCAGTGTGTTAGTTTGACCTGACTCTGCTGCGTTTTTATACATTGGGTGCTTCAGAGGGGCTTTCTGGCCTCATCTACAGAGATGTTAGGTGAGCCAAGTCTGACTAACATGATGCTTCTTTTGGGCATGCACTGGGCTCCGCACAGGGGGCACACAGAGTTTAAAATAAAGCTTTGAGTTTTTTATGTCTAAGCAGCCAGAACATGTTTCCACTTCATAGTATAGATGGTATGTTTTCTGTATTTTCCAAAGGTCTTATCCAAAGCCCAGTGAAGAAAATAGAAAGATAAGCTGTGACCTCCATGGGCTTTAGATCCTATGCCCTTATAGTGCTACAGTCCAACCGGAATCCAGGTAGCAACATTATTTGGGAACACAGTTAAAGCACACCCACATTTATGAGAAGACCTACTCAAGTCAGAAGACTACTCTGCCACAATCCAATCCTTTAGCACAGTACAGATTACAATAACTATAGAAATAATTCAGTTAGGTCTGAAAAGGAGTGTTACTTTATTCTTTGTCAACAGGCACAAACTTTAGGCAGTATTTGTATAACTAAAATAAACTACACATATATGCTATCACACTCTACACTTAATCTTCATCAAAAGGCCAAGCAGCACATCATTCTCCATGGAACATAAAGGATATGAGCCTGGATCTGTAACTGGTGTTACTGGGAAGGCAGCATATTCCATCTGGCAGTTATGTGGCTGCCCAACTAACCCTCCTAGCAAACTGATGGATAGTGCTGGCTCTATGAAGGTAAGTTCCCCCCATCCAATCTCCCTTAGAAAAGCAGCCCAAGGATATACAAGAACGAACAAAGAACCTGAGAAGAAGTAGAGGGGTTCTGAGAAAGCTCACCTCTCCCATCAGGCATTAATGTGGGCAGCTCCTAAACATTTACAGTAACATTAATATACCTTAAATCAAGCTGATCTTAGATAGCACAGGGAAGCCCTTTTATGCAGAATGCTGCAAACTAACTTATCTGTAGAGCAGTCTGATGAATTAGGTTTTGCATTTCCTGATTTTATTTATTAAGAGTTTGAATGATGAACTACAAATTTAATTTTGGTACCATGATCTCCTATGAACACAGTGTAAAACAGGTGCTTCTTTAGCAGCAGCAAAACTAACATAAAACTTATCTCACCTGCAGTTATTGCACCGCTGCAACTAGCTTTTTAATCCTGAATTTTAAGAAGTCATCCCTCTGAAAATAGCCTTGCTTTTCAATGACTCCTGGCATTGCAAATACATCAGGAATGCATTAGTTACATCAGTAACTCCTTCCTATTTAAGGGACTCTAGTCACTAATTTCTTATCTTCATGTACTCTTCCTAGATGCTTTGCTTTAGTCTTGTGCAAGTGTGTGTGAAACAAGGACAGAAGTTAAAAGTATGCCGTATCAATAACAATAATAGAAAAAACATTCTTTCACTCTACTTAAGACAGTGTGGGAGGAGAGTTGGTGGGATTTAGTCATAACCATCATTTTAAGTGAGGTATACTCTAAAGTAAGAAAATTATACAAGAAAGGAAGGTATACCAAAAAGATGCAATATCACGAGCAAAAAACCCAAAACTCTAAATGGAGAAGTTGTAAAGGTTGGAATAACATAAAACAGTATCAGAGTGGTTTGGTATGGGAGGAAAGTAGATAGTCTATGTACATACTGTTATCAAACCCCAGTGAAAATAGTAAGAATTTTAAAATTGACTTAGTCAAGGATTTAACTTGAGTGAAATTTGTAACTAAACTGGAAGCTAGCAAAAGAAAGAGGGGAATTACCTTACATCCTGGAATAAGTCTGGCTGCAGTAGTCAAGTTCTAGTGAAGGTTTTTTGCCTGGTTGTTTTATTTAAGCAACACCGCTAATTGTACAATAAGGAACTGTTCCTTGTTTCATGAGTTCATCTTACAAAAAGCCTTTTATTTTTCATATCTTTTAACTTACAGTTAATGGAGCATGAGTTTGTTCAACTGTGTCGTCTTAATATTCTTGCATGAGTGTGGACCATACCAAAAATATTTCCTCTGAAGTAAACATTTATTGAAAAGCTTTTGTGTATGTGAGCAGATTACTCCTTTTATACTGGAGTAAAACAAGAGAAACTACACTGAGTTATACAGGTGTAAGATTCCTACAAATGAAAAAAAAATCAAGACCAAGGCTTATAATGTATTTATAAGAACTTACAAATGTATTGCAATGCTACAAAGTAACACCCAAAAATTGGAACTGCCAGTGCAAATCCAGGACATATTAATATGTAATTGGCTATCAGTTATCATTTACTATGCAAGATCTTCACATGAGGAACAGCCCATCTTGGATTACTCCAATGTTCACATTTTCATTAATAGTTGCTCCCTCTGAAACTCTAGGAAGAAACTGTCTCCATGATACAGCAAGCTGAGCTGATAACCAAGATCTTAGCACAAGACTGTGTGTACAACTAACTGAGGCACAGAGCGAGCCACAGGATAGCTCCTAGCTATCTTGTCCTACTTCCAAGTGCATAATCATACAGATTTGTCTCTCAGCATAAATTCAGATTCAATTTTAAATCCTACACTTGATTTTATGTATTTTTAATTAAAGATCTACCATTTGTATTTAAAAACAGTTTCAGGATTAGCAGGTCAATTTGGCGATGTAAGGGAATCTCACCAAGAGATCAAACATACTTTTCTGTCCTGCAATGCGCTGGAGATCTGCACATGAGCTGAGACAAAGTCCGCTGCACAGTTGTGTAAGTGGCAAAATGTGTATCACTGTGCAAAAATGGCAGCGGTACACTTTTGAACTAAAGCACCTCAAATGTGTTTTAATTCAAAAGTACACCGCCACCATTTTCTCAGCACTGACACATATTTCACCACCTATACAACAGCAAGCATCTCAGCGCCGGGCATTTCGCAAAGTACCTGGCCCTTGCATGTGTAAAAATGTCGAGTTTGAAATTACTTTTATCATTGGACATGTCAGATGCATTCTAATTCAGCAGCATTTAAACTTCCACGTTGTAGGTTTTATGTAGAAACTAAAGCATTGCCAGGTGTGAGAAGGTACCAGCCATGCCAGCAGTTGTGCCACTACTTCCATCCACTCCAAGGGCTCACAGGTAGGGGTGCACTGAAAAGAGTTTTGGGGCCAATATTGATGGTCGATTGTTGGCCAGCCATATCAGCCAATACCAATCTGATTGCCAATATGCAGCCCGGCAGCATGGAAAGCAGCATCCAGCCAAGAAGTCTGTTGGGGGAAAGGGGCATGGGGGCCAGATCAAAGCCCCCACAGCGAGGAAGGGAGTGGAGCTGGGGCTGATGCAGGAGCAGGTGCTGTACAGCCAGGGCGAGGCACGGGAGCCCAGGGAGTGGCTCCTGCTGCTGCACAGAATGCCAGGGGAGGTATGGGGGGCATGCGCCCTCTGGATCTGTGCATGGGGCAAGGGCAGTCTGACTACTGTGGGCTTGGGGCCAGGGTTGTGCCAGCCTCTTCCCAGAGGGGGGCTAAGCCAGGCCTGTGCTCAGGCAGGGCAGGGTGGGGCAAGTGGTGGCAGCACTGAGACGGGGCTACAGCAGGGGTTACAGCCACCCCCAAATTTGCCATAGTCCCCGTGATTCCCTCCTCCCATGGCCCCTGCCACCACCACAGCCCCCCCCACCAAAAAGAACCCAGTGCACCCCTGACCCCAAGCACACAGCAGGCAGCCCACCCTCACCCCACACACAGATCCAGGGGGCACATGCTACACATGCCTCCCCCGGGGCATGCACAATAGCAGAGCTGCACCCCAGACAAGATGCCTGCAGCTCCAACCAGCACCTTGGCCCAGCTGTGCAGCGCCTACACCTGCCCCAGTCCTAGCCCCACTCCCTCCCTCACCCCCTCCCTCACCATAGGGGCCTCAATATGCTCCCCCAACTCCTTCCCTCCCCCAAGCCTCCCCCCCAACACGTACTGGCCAGACACTTCTATCTACACTGCCAGGCTGCATTCCTGGCCACATGCATGCATGCAGCATTTATCGGTGACATTATCGGCTACATCAGCCAAAAAAAAGCTGATTGCCAATAATGTCAATTCTCCTTTTATCAGTGTGTAATAGACCATGCCATTCACTAGAGCATCTGGTTTGTACGGGTTTGTCAGACGTTGTTGTTGCTCAAGGAAAAGACAACCTACTATCGAATCAGGTTCCAGAGGGTCCTCAGAGGTTCTCGTCTACCATGTCTTTGCTGTAATAAATGTGTTTAGTAGGAAAGAAGATGTATGTTCTGTCCTTCCTGGTCCCCTCCTTCAATCCTCCTGTCAGTCTTCCTGTTTTAGGGCTCCGCCTCCCCTACACCCCAACTAACACCAACCAATGATGTTGAATCCCAGTCTTCTGGGTTTGGTCACGGTACTGGTACAAGTCTTGGCCTTCTGAATCAGTCAAAACATATACGGACATCAGTTCGCCTCACTATGTTTAGGCTGTAGTGGGACTGGCCTTGCCTTTTCTTGACCCCAGGTACCTTCTCCCCCAGTGTTGGTTCCACTTTCCTTGGCCTGTAGTCACCATGTGGACAGCTGTCTCTCCTCTCCACAAGTCCCTGGTGGGTCCAATCCAGTTGGGAGACGTCAGGAGTCCACGGCTATGCTTCAGGTGAGTAATATATAATTCAGGTAAGTTTTCTTCTAGAGCTGTATTTTTGTCACGTAGTGCTGATACGACATGGACCAATGTATCAGTGCACCTCTACTCAGAGGACATATAAGAACGTATGAAAACATACAGAGTTCTAGAGAATCAGGTCCCAAAGTGAAAGCAGTGTGGAGAATCCAAAGTTTTACATTCACAGACAATGGAGTAACCCTGGTAGCAGCTGCTGTGTTATTCTTCCCAAACAATAAGATCTGCACAGTGATACATACAGATGAGACAAAGTTTCTAACATCTTCTACAAAGTTTTTTCCTAATTTCCTGTATTCTTTTATTATTCTAAGAGTTACAGAGATTTACAGATATTTTATTATTTGCTTAGATGCATAGTATAGTCTTTTTTCTTGCAACAGATGCTTTATAAAATAAAAAATATATATAATAGAAAAAACCTGAAATGTATGTGAATAATTCTGCCATAAAAAGTAAGAAAGACAGCTAATGACCTGACAGATATATGTCAGCAAGAATTGTTGCCAAGTGGCCTAATCCTAAATGGGGGGGAGGTGTGTGTTTGTTTGTTTAAATGTTTTAGGGGTTTGCCCCTGAAATAAGCTAATGCGAAAAAATATAACGGTCTTTATGAAATAAACCACAAGATTCTTACTGTGCAAAATATTTTTAAACATATTCACGCTTCAGGAATAAGACACACATTGTAAATCTTACACTGACAGTAAAAAAAGAGCACAGCGATTACTCTACTTTGCAGTCAGACCCGCCTCTCTCCTTTGTATCAATTTCTAGACAGATACAAAAAACAAACCCATTTGCTTTTTTTCTTTCCCCCCAGCAATTAGTCTATTGGAAAGTTCAATCAAATCAAATGTTCTTGAAAATATATGACTGTGATACTCAGCTATAGAAACAAGAGTGAAGGTCAAATCAGAAACTGATTAATTCAAAGGTCCTGTTTTCTATTCATTTCTTCTCCACTGTTTTGATACAACAATCTGTGTCAACTCCCCCCCAACTTTTTTTTTAAAGTTTTTTTGTTGAGAAATCTGAATTGTGAATTTTAACTGTTCAAAGCCCTCTCTTCTTATGTTCCACCTCAAGCCTTAAGGTCCACTGAGAACCACCTCCTGCAACTACCATCTGTGTGCCAAGTTCACTTGCAAAAAGCAAATAGGAGATTATTCTTAACAGTAGCTCCTCTGCTCTAGAACTTCTTTCCCCTTTTGGGTCACCAGGTATCTTAACCAGCTTGAACCTAAGTGTCTTCCAGAAGCACTACAAAATCTTTTTATTTGGACAGGCATTTAGCAAGCAAGGTTATATTAGGGCATTGTTAGGGAAAAAATGTTATATAAAACTTTTATGTTTTTACTTACTTTTATATTTTTTTTTTGTCCTTTACTATATGGCACCTTGAGCCTTTTTTTGAGAAGGACAGCTTATAAATCTAAAGTAATTTTTTCTTTTCACCGAATACTATTCAGCCTTTTCTTCCTGTTTTAAGGTTCCAACGCTTTGTTCAATTTTTTTTTTAGTTTTTTTTTTAGTTTTGTGGTGCTATACTTCGCAGGTCTTGGTAGTTAACTAGATCAAATCAGATTTCCCTTGAGCGTGCTTCTGAAAATTTCTTGACTTCCAAAAATCCTTGCCCCTTGCATAAGAAGTGATATCTTTTATTGGACCAACTGCATAATTGGAAATGCCACTGCTTTGTAAAATGCATGCTATGCTTTGATCAAAGCCCTCATGCTCAGAGCAAATGTTGTCATTACAGTAGTCTGATGTAAAAACATGTTCTTCTCAACAGTACCACTAAAGAAGATTTTTGGAAAAATATTATAAAATAGGACACTGATCCTTATTTTCAGTCATCCAGTCATGAAGCTGATGATGGAAGTTTTTTTTTCATTTCAATGGCATGCTTTGGACCCGTGTTCAATATCTGTCTTTTCTTACTAATATCTTCTGTCAATTTTGTCAAGAGCTACAATAATTCAGGATTCAATTATCCCTTCTATATTACTGATCACTATTCTTCACTTGGTGACAGGGCTGCAAGTCCAGCTCATTGGCTAGATAGCCTAGTACACTCTTCCCTCCTAGGATGGTCTCTTAATATTCCATGCAAATTTTACCATGTACTAGTAGAGGCTGGTAGGCAAACCCAGGTCCACTATTCCAGGTTGCATCTGGGGAACTTCTGGGAGGCTGGGAGAGAAGACGGGGGCACTGCCAGAGGAAACTGGCTGCAGCTGGATTCCTCTCCTCCCAGAACCAAGAGTGAGTTTCTGTTTGGTCCAGGGGATCGTTACAACTCAGAACGCTTCCTGCAAAGTTAGTTACGGAGGGGGGCTGCACTTCTCTCTGCACCCGTTTCCTTGAGCTGCTTCCTACCCTGTGATTTTCTTCCCCTGGTGACTATCCTTAACTTGACTCATCTTTAGCTGTTGCCAGTAGCAGCTTTGGACACCACCTTGAGGGGAAGGGAGGGGCAGTGCCGAAGTGGAGTCATTGCTTCAGTGCTCATTGATCCTACCACCAAGACCAATCAACATGGGAGGAGACAGCACTGTCCTGGGCATCACGTGGCTGCCCTGGGGGCAGAGCTGCACTGCTATGCCTGGCTATTGCAGAGCCAGCTCTAAGTGAGGTGGTAGTCAACTCCCTGGTAACCCTTCAAAGCCCAAAAAACCAATAGGCTATTTTTTCTGGGTGACATAATACACATTTTTCACAATACCCCGAAAAACTCATACCACATGTTTTTTGATAGGGACAACATAACAGAATTTAAAAGAAGAGAACTGTATAACACAGTCACAAAAAGGTGGCAAATTTTAAAGATGTAAAAATATCCCACAAGGAAAATTAAAGCTATTTATCAGACCAACAACACTCAGCTCCAGTGTATATTGACGTTTTCATGAAAAGTCTGGTGAGAACAAGTAAGAAAAATTTCCCTACATCTGTGAGTTAGTCTCAGAATCTGTTGCCCTTTCAATCCAGTTTCCCGCTTCTGATTTCAATTGCTATCTACATTCATCTATTTTAAACTATATGAATTCTGTGTAGGCTTCAGGCTCCATTTTCTGATGCTATATTCCAACTCTTTCACTGTATTCTATGGGGATATCACTGTGCTTGTTTTCAGGTGCTAAAAATAAAACAAGCACATGTCAATCCAAGGATAAAGTTGGAAGGAAACATTAATAAATGTAACTAAAGAAGAATATATTTAGCTGTTTACTACTAAGCAAGGATGAAAATAATTTGGTCAACATGAAGCCATGTCAAAACCGAAACTACAGGACTTCTCACCCTTCTCCCAAATTATAACAGTACTTTTAAAAAAATTACTTGCTCCCAATCATTTACAAAAAGCAAGCCTTTACACCACACCTTTTCAGAACCACAGTAAACAGTATTCCTGCTAGAAAAAGGAAGAACAGGGACAGCCACATGCACTGTACCATAGGGTTATGCAAAGCTTCAGTTGCTGAATCTCCAAATCCAAATCAAATTGGGAGACCAAATCGATTTGGAAAAGCTTCAGAGAAGATTCGGAGATTCAGCAATTCAGGCAGTCTCCACTCACTGCTGCAGGGAACTGGACCCAGACTCCATGCCAGTACGTAGGTGGTGGGGGCTCAAGGGTGTGGGGACCATGGGAGGACCCCCACCAGGACCCATCCCCTGCCTGCTCCCCCAGCCCCCCCTAAGCACCCCCTTTCCCCTGGCTACTCTCCCAGCCCTGTCAATGGCTGCCCCACCTGGTCCCAACATCCCAGTACTGTCAGGGCTTCTGGGGGCTCGTGGCACCCCCACCCCCACCTAGCAGGAGCCAATGAGTGTGGGGCTTTTTTTTTTTTTTCGAAGCACCAGGATGGGGCCAGGCGGTGCTCAGGGGGCTGGGAAAGCAGGCAGGGGATGGGGGTTGTTTGATTCAGAGATTCAGCCAAATCAATTCAGGGCTGTTATTCGAATCACTGAATCAAATCGATGTCCCCCAAATGGGCCAAATCCCAAGCGAATACTAGCGGCTTTACACAGGCCTACTATACAACATGAGTTATCAAAAATCTTCACACCAGTTCTCACATTGCATACAGAACCCTTCACTTCACACTTCAACCACACCTTCCAACACAAACTGGAGCAGTTAACAATGCAGCCATGGCATCTCTACCTAGCAGCTACTCCCAGTTCTTGAGGTGAAATTGTAGATCAAATGAAGTTAATGGCAAAAATCTTTTTGATTTCAATGGAGTAAGGATTTCAATGACTCAGGAAGTAAAAGACTCAGACTAAGAGCATGATAAGAAACTGAACTGGGATGCTACAGGACTGTTAGGTTAAACCAGAAATGTGAAATCAAAATGTAAAATTACACATTTAAAAAGTCTGCCAGGCAAGGATTTTTGTTGGTGAAATCTATTATCAGACCAACTGTATAATATGGAGGGATGTGGGTATGCTTTTGGATACTAGGTATCCTTCCTCAGGCCAGCTTCTTAAGAACAACTTATCCCTCCCAGCTATGCAGTTGGTTCAATAAAGTATCCACCCAGAAAATCCTTGCCTCTCACATTTGTTTGGACCCTCCTGGCTACAACCTCACCCCAACACTACCATGTTTAAATTTTTCTATTTTTCATTATGTATAACTCTATTCTTCCATCAGTTAACATCAATAATATCAGTTACCAATTTAAATTTAGGCATAGCACTGATGCATGTTAAACCTCTTACTGGATTTCCTTCAAAACTAAAACAGAAATGGTGATTTCCAAGACATTTGCTGTGGAGAAAAACAGCAACAAAGAAGCTTCAAATTAAAATGTTCTTTTTCTTTGTTAACGCTTGAGCTTACCTGGCTTTATTAAATACCCAAATGTCAGTGACCGTTCATCATGGCAAAACGTACAACTCGCATCAAGAGTGCTTCTATTTCATATACAGCATTTATTAAAGAAATTTGCATACTTTGTATTAAATTACTTAAATTGTCTTTGAAACAGAAGAAAGGGAAATCAGCTTCAGTTTCTTTATCCTAGGGACACTGAGCTACTTAGCTGTCAGCACTGCAGGTTTTTAAAAGGTAAGCATCCTGATAAGGACTTAAATTGTTCCTTTAAAACAGGGGTCAGAAACAGACAGCCAGCAGAGCCCAGGGAAATTCCTCTCCTGCTCCACGTAGCAGGCAGCAAAGCTCAGAAACATATAGAACTTAGGCATAGCTACTGCTAGATCATCCCTGACCAATGCTTATCCAGCCTCTTCTTGAATACCTCTGGTGATAGAGATTCCACAACTACCCTAGAAAGTCTATTCCACTGCTTCACTGTTGTAACAGGTGCATCCGGACATCCAGAGAGGTTAGATTGAGTTTAAAATGGCCACCCTATCTAACTTAGTTTGCCCAAGTTAGATGGGACCCTAACTTAGGGTGCAGACAGAAGTGACAATTTTCCCCCGATCAGGCCACAGAAAGTAGTTAATAGCTGTGACAAAACGGAAGTGCACAGCTGCAAACAGCTTCAAAAATGTTCTATTGGTTGAAAATCTGGTCCTTCATTGCATGAGGTATCAGATAAAGACATTTCAAAATGTAGTATCTTTTGTAACCTGTGTCTGCAGAGCTCCCAGCCTGTCACTGTTTTCAGAATAGGAGGGGGGAAAGGGAGCAGAAGGAGCTCAATCTGAGGATTTTTCAGCCACTCCTGGAGGGTGGGACAAGTGTATTGGAGTCCTCCCTCGAGGTGCAGGGGCTTCAAGTCACCCACCCTTCAACACCAGCTGGGGAGCCCCAGAATGAACTCCCTCTGCTGCCTTTCCCTCCTCCCATTCTGAAAACAGCGAGCACTGGCAGACAGCTGTAGCCATTGTTACGGGAAGCTAGATTCCCCTCCCACCTGGAACCAACAGTGAATTTCTGTTTGGTCTGGGGTAACGTTATAACTCAGATGCTTTACAGAAATTGTTGAGTTACAGTTGGGAGCTGCACTCTTGTCTGCAACCTTGGATCCCAAGTTAGGTTAATCTAAGCGCAAACTGTACAGAAATTCCAAGAATGTTAGTCTAATTTATATCAGGCTGGCCATATTTAGACTGATCTAACTGTCCCATACTTCTGTTGGATTGGGGAGATCCAGCCCAGCACCAGCCCAGCCCAGCCCAGCCCCAGACTGAGCTGTACTTTTTCTATCCCCACTCTCTCAGCACTGAGCTCTTTTTAGCCCCTTGGGACCTCACCACACCCCTCCACACACACACACAGGTAAAGCAGTCTTCTCCCTGCACAGGTCCACCAACCCCCCCCCCCCCCGATCCCACCAACCATTCCTTGTGCCAGTTTTATCTGTGTTCACCAATTCCAGGAGCCAAGGAGGTAAGTCCTGGTGGGGGGAGGGGCAAAAGGAATGGGGAGGTAGATTTGCCAGGGGGAATAGGGTGTAAGTCTAGGGGTGGGGAGGATCTGGGGGCTAAAAATAGCCCCTGGTCCTAGGGGGTGGGGGAGAGAGTGCCCCCATCCCAAGGTCCCTCCCCTGCAACCCCTGTGAGCCCCCCTGATCCTGCCAAACCCTCCCTGCAGACCCCTCCTACCCCGCTGATTCTCCATGTGGACCCAGCTAGCCCCCACCTGCCCCCCCAAATCTCCCCTGCAGACCCCGCTAGGCCCTGCTATCCCCTCTGTGAGCCCCGCTAGACTCTCCAATCCCTCTCCCATCTCCCTAATCCCTCCCATAGATCCTGCTTTCCCCCCAATCCCCCTGCAGTCCCTGCCTGCCCTCTTGATCTTCCCCACAAAGCCTTCTTTCCTCCCCCATTCCCCCACCCTCCTACTCACCACCCTCATCCTAACTTACCTTAGTTGCATGGCCATTTTAACTCGATTTAACCTCCCTAAATGTTTGTAACCAGTCACAGCGAAGAAGTTTTTCCAGATATCCAGTCTACACTTTCTTGGCTGCAACTTCAAAACATTTGTCGATGTCCTACTTTCTCCCTCACCTTTATGGCACCCCTTCAAATGTTCATCAAATTCAAAGAGCAATTTTCTTCTATATCCCACATTCCTCATCCTTATCCCCCTCCTTTCTAGATACATGGACTTCTCTCCCACCACACCAGCAGAAGCAATGATTAATCACTTTAACATATTAATAAGTTTTACAATCATCATCAAGATAAACATCAAAATGGTACATTGGCTCCTGGAAGCTTGAAGGAGGCTCCTTAATCTCTGAAGGGGAAAAGCTGAGGAGCATCCTTCCAGCACAAAACTAAGTTTCGTGATTTCCTATGGCAATGGGAGCCCAACATTTTCAGCAGGCATAATTCTCACAAGCTTCCTAAGACTCATGGATAGTCAAAATTAGAATGGAGCCTGATATTCCAAACCTCCAGGATAGAGGCCCAAAATTAAGTTTATGCCCTTAAAAAGTTGAAAAGAGGAAGACCTCAGCTAACCTAAGTTTTGAAAGGCTGCGCAAAACAGCACCATTTCATTTTGACTTATGTTTCACTGTTTCGAAGAGACAGTGTTTTATTTTGTCATTTCATTTCATTTCAAAGCACTGATGCAGTTCATTTCGTCAAAACGGCTTCACCATTTCAACACATTTCAACATTTCGCCCATAGGCTATAACGGGGAACGATTAAAATGCCTAAAACTTTGTCATTTCTTGCCTGATTTTGGATGAAAACTGCAGGGATGGTAGCCCCTTGTTGACACCTGCCAAGTTTCAAGGAGATAGGTGCAGAGGTTTCTGGGAAACTGCACCTCAAACTGTTCAAAGCAAAACTTGTGACACTTGTCAGCAGCAGCAGCCTCCTGTCATCCGGTGCACAGATTCAGGGGCCTGCACCCCTAGTAGGACTGCGAGGCTGTGCCAGACTTGTTCTGGGGGTGCAGGCTCCTGGATCTGCGCGGCAGATGACAGGAGGCTACCACTGCCACCTGGGACCAGTGCTGGGCACAGCCCGCACCCAGTGCTAGGAAAATTGCTGCTGCCTGGGGCCAGTGGCCCCAGGCAGCAGCCTCCTGTGATCCAACACAGATGCAGGTGCCCACACTCCCGGAAGGAGTCCAGCACAGCCCCACAGCCCTCCCAGAAGTGCAGGTCCCCGGATCTGGGCCCAGTGGCAGCAGCAGTCTTCCTGGTGCTGGTCCCAGTTGGCAGTGGCAGCTTCCTGTTATCCGGCGTGCAGATCCAGGGGCCCGTACCTCCAGGAGGAGTCCAGCACAGCCCCACAGCCCTCCCAGGGATGCAAGCCCCCAGATCTGTGCACCAGATGCCAGGAGGCTGCCGCTGCTGCCTGGGAAGATTGCTGCTGCCACTGGCCCCAGGCAACAGTGGCAGCCTCCTGTCATCTAGCACACAGATCCAGGGGCCCGCACCCCCAGGAGGGCTGCAGGGCTATGCCGGACTCCTCCTGGGGGTACGGGCCTCCGGATCTGCGTGCTAGATGACAGGAGGCTGCCGCTGCTGGCTGGGGCGGCGCTGGGCACAACCTGTGCCAAGCACTGGGAAAACTGCTGATGCCGCCGGCCCCAGCCAGCAGTGACAGCATGCTGCCAACCGACACACAGATCCGGGGGCCCACACACCTGGGAGGGCTGCAGGGCTATGCCAGACTCCTCCTGGGGGGCACAGGCCCCCAGATCTGCATGCAGGATGAAACAGGCTGCCACTGCCAGCTGGGACTGGCACTGAAGCCAAGTAAGCCCAGCTTCAAAACTCTAAACGTTTTGAGTGCCCTCATTTCATTTCAAGGATGTTTCAAAGCCTTTTGGTTTGTTTCAACTGCACTGTTTCGAGCTTGAAACGCTTCGAAAGAGCTTCAAAATGAAACACCCAATGAAGTTTTGCACAGCCCTACTGGATATACCTATCCATATGGAGCCTGGATTACAAGGCATACCATGTGGGCTCCAGGAGTCCTCCAGGAAAAGAAGAAAGAATATCCCTGCTCATACTTATTTCTCCATGTTTCTCAACCTCTTGCAGACCTAATAAGACTTCTAGGATGAAGTCCCTTCTCGTCAGATCACCAAAGTAAGGAACCCACCTTAACAGATTTCAGTAAATCAGCAGATTAAGTCCTCACTACCATCTCTGCTTTCCTAATTCCCACTTTTTAAAGCTATTTTAAAGTAAGAGAATTTCCAAACCAAACAGAAAATATTATAGTAAAATTAAACATTTTGTTTATATATCTGTAATTTCAGAGCAAATATTTTTACACTAATACCATTGATTGTACAGTCCTTGCTTTTGAATTGTATGGATTTATAACTGTTATTCCTGTGAACCCTAATAGCTAAAAATGTGAAAAATCCACGGATATGATAACTAAACTTGTTTATCTTTTCTCTTGTTGCACTGAGAAAAAACATAAATGTATATTACCTTCTCCAGCTCCAATAAAGAACTTTACTTCAGCACTGACTACAATAAGAATGCCTTATTATAAATTGTACTATGCCTGTGTCAATTCCGGTCTTTACTGTCACAATCCACAAAGAAGGGGAACACACACACACAAATGTGGACTTATTTACAAATTCCAAACTGAACAAAACAGCAGATGAAGAGAATTTATCCCTCACTAACAATCTAATCCAAAACCCAATGAAGTCAATAGGATGGCTTTTTTTGTTGATGGTACCCAACATACCTTTTGGAAAATAATCAGCAGCTCACAGAACAGGCCTACATGGTTCCGTTGAGAACAATTACCCACACATCATTAGGCCTAAAGCTCGCATATCTCCACAGACAAACTTTCTGGCTCAAATCATGAAATTGCAGCATTTAAACAAAGACGGTAATAATTAGTTAGATCATACTCTGGTCTATCTGAACTTTCCTTTTTAAATATTCCTCTGGGACACATTTTCAAAAGGGAGGCTGGTGGCTCTGTTAAGGATGAGTTAAGGTAGTCTGATTACTAAACCATGAATTTGCTTAATTCCAAAGATTAATTTACATGAAACATGAACTCAATCCCTTACATTTTTACAAG
The DNA here is from genome assembly GCF_001723895.1 of Crocodylus porosus. Classification (NCBI taxonomy): domain Eukaryota; kingdom Metazoa; phylum Chordata; order Crocodylia; family Crocodylidae; genus Crocodylus; species Crocodylus porosus. Next base: position 38,876,847 of record NW_017728907.1, on the reverse strand, counting down.
TACAAAGTTCTTTAAAGTTACTTCTGCTAATATGTCCAGCATTACCTATTAATTGAACACTAAAGCTAACAAATCAAATATTCACAATTCAAGAAGATTCAAAATGTGTATAATCTAGACTGAATCAACAATTATGCATTCAGATTGAAGTTTAACAAGAAATTGTGATTCCACCCTCCTACCAGACTGCTGGTAGGTAATAATAAGACTCAGTAGTAGGCAGTAGTATGATAAGAGCCACTTCTCATCTTCACTATTTATTTACTACATCTTACCCTATCACCAGGAAATGCTATTCTAAACATCTAAGGAAAAATCCATTTATACTAAAACATCTATCTATCTAGCAAAAAATAATGTCTCTAGATTCATACACAGAGAGACATTTTCTACTAGATAGATAGACAGCTAGACAAACTGATTACAAGTTAATTTACTGATCCGCTATCTGTGACCTACTTTCACTGCTTCAGATACGTCTACAATTTAATCTATGTTTTCAATTTAATATCTTTGGCTTTGGAAAATGTTTCTTATCCACAAGTTAGTCACTGACTCCAAAATGCTACAGTGATTTGCAATTCAGCAGTTTCTTTTGGATTGCTGCTATCCTTATTAAGAGAAATCATAATTACAGGTGAGACTACATTTCTTCTTAAAGACAGAAGTGTTAGAGTACATATCAAGTCTCATTTACTTTTATGAAAATATGTACATACCAAACTACTGTCTTAAAAATATCCTGTCGCTCCAAACGATATGTTAGGATGCAAAGGGGTTGCTGACAGGATTCTTGTGTACAATCTGAGAAAGATCTTGACTGAATAACAATCTTTTTTTCTGTGAAGTGGTGCTTTGATTCCCATATAAAACCTACATTCTGCAAATTAAGCAGGGATACAAAGTTGGAGGCAAAAACCAGCTACTGCTGTAAAGTTTTTCTGTACGTTTTGATCTACTCTTTAGTATTCAAACTTTTTTTCTTAAATACATGAACGATATTGCTCATCTAAGTGGGAAGTTAACCTTTCCAACATGTTTCTTCTCTGTTTTATCACTCCTATGAGTGATGTCCAGGTACATAAAAATTACTGGAGGCTTTGGTGGATAAAGAGTACAGTATTAGGCTTTCTTTCCGATACAAAGCAACCAGATCCAGCTTTGATTTTTAACTCTTCAAATCCATTAAAATACAAAAACAACAAAAAAGGTATTTCATATATATTTGGTGATCTCCAGCCCTGAACCCCTGCATCAACCATTGTATTTAACTTATTGCTCAATGTACAGTTTTAAATAGCACGATTCACCTTTTTGTTTAAAAAAAAAAAAAAAAGGTGAAGAGCTGACAGATTTTGGTCCGTCTGCAGAGCACAAGCATGCACACACACCAAAACCAAACAAACCTGTCTTCCACTTCCATGGATTTCATTTGTTTTAGACTTGAGTACCATACTGCCGAGGCATCTCTCTGTCTCTTTCCTTTCAGAGACCTACTCAAGCACTAGATAGAACCCGCAAACGTCCGACGCTCCCGTCCAGCCTCAGGAAAGCTGCCTGCCTTTCGCCCTGCAAAAACGAGCCGGTTCTGCCCATCCACCAGCAGCCCCCTTGCCCCGCTTCTCCCAACGGCACCGCGCATTCAGGCACCTCCGCCCCGCAACCTGCACCCGTGGGCCCTCACCGGGGCCTCGTCCCTCAGCAGCGAGCCGCGCGGAGCCGGCTGTCAGCCTCGCCTCCCGGCCGGCCCGCTCCTCACGCCGCTGCCAGGCGGTGACAATAGAGAAGCAGAAGGAAGGGGAGCCCGGGCCCTTCCCCGCGTACACAAAGCGCCGGGAAAGCCCGACCCGGCCCCGCGGGGACGCAGCAGGACACGGGGCGTGAGGCGCCGGCTCCCCGCCCCCGGGCAGCGGTGCTGAATCACGCTGCGCGCCAACGGGAGGGGCCGTGTCGGGCGGGGCATCCCCGGCCCCTGCCTTACCTGCGGCCCAGCAGCGACGTCCCGCTACAGCCGGCGCCGGGCGCCTGCCCCCGACAACAGCATGGGCCCCGCGGGCGGCCCGGCCACTGGAGAGGCGGCGGCGGCGGGGCCGGAACCAACCACTCCCGCCTGGGGGGCGGCCGGGGCCGGAGGCACGTGGCGGCCCCGCGGCCCTGGAACGCAAACACAGACCTGGCAACGGCCGCGCTCGGCCCCGCCTCGCCTCGCCCCGGCTGCTGCCGCTGGGCCGCGTCCCGTTGCCAGGCAGGCCCCCGGAGCCAGGGCGGGAGCAGAGCTGCGGCTGCTGCCGGATGCCGCCCGCACCGGGGAGGGAGAGAAATCCGCCCCCGACGCGACCCGAAGCCTCGGGGGGAGGTAGGAGGCGCCGGGGCCACGTGCTCGGGCTGGAGCCTCTAGGGCTGGGGAGCGCGAGGTGTAAGGGACAGCAGGGCCTACTCGTGTGGGGCCTCGCGTAGGGGGTGCACCCCCTGGAAAAAGGCGCTGCCGGTGGTTGCCACTCACCACACCGCCACCAACACCACCGGCGGCGTCTGTGGGCAGTCCACGGTCCCTGCCAACACTGCCGGTGGCAGCTGCCAGTGGTCGCCAACTGTTGGTCCGCGCTCACTGCACGTCCCACGCCGCCAACAGCTCCCCCGCTTATCGCTGCTGCCGCCCTGCCCCTCTCGCCCCCGAGGCCCGCCTCGTTCATGGCTACGAAGGAGCACTGGACGGGGGATCTGCTAGGACAGCGGCTCTCAACCTTTTTTGTACCAGGACCCATTTGCAAACATGGATGGCCAGTCCCCAGTCCATGCCCCACACACGAGACAAAATGCACAGGGAAACCTGGGAAAATAGCTTAAAAACAGTTTTTTTCTCTCTCTCAGTTTTAACCCACTGATCTATGTTCCCTCTTTCTGGCCCAACAAATCTGTAGTTATTGATGGTTAGGGCACACTCTTAAGAAGTAAAAACAGGAGCATTTGAATCAATCTGGATGATAAAGGTATTTTACCAGGTCTCCCACATCTTAGCAAAATGCTCTGATCCCTGAGCTATTGAATAAAAGGGGAAGTGGCAGCACCACAAACCCAGGCCTGTATTTTTGGATGAAAGTGACCCTACAATTTGCTAGGTCATGAACAATGTGTGCCCCCGGCACCTGGGAAGCATAGTGGTGGTGAAAGAACGGTGGCGCTGGGAAGTGGGAAGCTCCCGCAGACGCCGCCAGTGCTGTTGGCAGTGGGAGGGAGCGTCGCAAGTGCGAACCAGAGGTTGGCAACCATGCGCAGACGCTGCCAGCAGCGGCAGCAGCAGCCAGTGGCAATCGCGGACCACCCACAGACACTGCCAGAGGTGTCGGCAGTGGGGCAGCAAGCGGTGACCACCCGCAGGTACTGCTGGCAGTGTCGGCAGCACCTTGTAGGGGGTGCACTGCCACACTCGGGGTGCACATGCACCCCCTACATGTCACCCCTGTGCGAGATCAATCCTGTAGGAATGTGATTGGGTGTGCCTTAAGCATACATAGTGACTCAGACCTTTATAGAGAAACAAGTGCTGCAATATCTAGTTTGAGGGTTCCTAAAGGATTTATAGGAGATAAGTACTGAGCCCTACCACAGCAGAGGCAATTCTGGGCACACACAAAGTAGAAATCTAGGCTTCTAGAAAACATTACTAGCAAAAACGCAGGTGTATTAGATGCCTATAACAGGCTGGCAACCTAACAGCCCTCAGGCCAGATCCAGCCTGCAAAGAGGCCCCTCCTGCGTCTGGTCCATGAAGGATTGGTTGCATGAAGCTGCATTGTGCTTCCCATCCCCTCCACAGCATTTTCTTCTCCTGCAGAGCCTCTTTTCTACCATGTCTACAGCAAGGGAAAGTGCAAGCGAGCTGGCTACACCAGGAGGGGAAGGGACTTTTAGCCCAGGGCCACAGCTGGGTTGCAAGTTCCAGCCCCCACAGGCAAAAGGTTGCCATCCTCTAGCTTACGACATAAGGCAAAGATTTTGAGGATAGTACTGCACCCATCTGGTCTCATAGGCGCTCTCTAGCAACCTTAGAGCGCATGCCCGTCTCTGTCTGTGGAGTGCGTCCCTGGGACTTGTGCATTGGGTTGCATTCACCCCTGAGGGAGGCCCTAACACTCTCCTGCCATGACTTGATCTTCTTTCTTCAGTGGTAGAGCTCCCCCTCGTGGATTCTTGCCTACTGGGCACTGCCCTTTGCAGGCGTTCTTGGGGCTCCACCTCCCCTACATCCCAGCCATGTGCCAGCCCTCAGGACAACCAGATGATGGACCGTTGACCTGTCCCCTTGGTGTTTCCTCCAGCTCTTGTCCCTTCTTGCCCATCCCTTGATGCCCCTTTACCCTGGTGACTGGGGTGTGGGACCATCCTCACCTCAGCGTCTGCTCTCCCCTTTGAGGTGTTGCAATCTGTGGTGTTTTACTCTAAATGTTTCTCTCTTGTTAAAATAAGCAGTACTTTGTTTTTTGGTCCCTATAATCATCCCTGATCAGACTTACTGAGTAGTCATAATCACAGTGAATACACACATTGCTGTAGTTCAGGACTTGGTCTGAGAGTGGAAGAATTATGGAATTACATCCCACGACAGGTAGCTACAAGATTTAACACCTGAGGCATTGCACTAAGAGAAACTGGAAAGAAGAAATGTAGCTCTGACAGCTTTGTTTCTTATTTTTTCCTTTATAAAATGAGTAAGTGTTTTGATGATAAATTGCAAATGTTTATCAGATTATCACAAGATGTAACCCAAGTGGTATTCCAAGATGTACCCACTCTCCAACTGAAAGGATCCAAGCAAGTGCACAAGTACTGTGGGAGGTGTAGGGACCCTTCTTCCCCCCAAACAGCGGTGGGAACATAACAAATATAAACCAGGGAGTATAAGGGACCCTACAATACCAAGGGGGATTGGATTCAATAAAGGTTAGGCATTCACATTGATAGACATATTCATTTTGTTAACCAGAGACAGGTTTAGCAAAATATAAAATGCAGACAACACAAGACACAATACTGATTGCCAAAATATAAAATACATAAAATACAAAACACCAAATAACAAGAGATATAGGGTGCAGGAACCTTGAGTGGGAAAATACAGTGATGCCCCTCCATTCCACCAATAGTTTCTCCCCTGTTGCTTCACTCATCCCTACTTGACCTAGCTAGGACTTGAACTTAGCTCTCCTACATGGCAGTCAGAAACTCTCCCACACAGCCCCCAGTGCTATATCTGTTCTAAACTGCTGGGTCTTCTGTCCTTCTGGAAGCCCCTGCCTCATGTTGCGCTACTTGCCTCTTACTGGAGAAACTGGAAGTGGAGCTGGGAGCCTCTCAGGTCACTGCACAGCTTTCTGCTGGAGCCAGGCAGGGGACCTCTCCTGCAGGCAGTAGCCTCTTGTTGGGGATCCTGGAGTCCAGCAGGGAGCCGCTCCTGCCAGCCACATTGCACTGCCTGCAGGTCCCATTCCTTCAGGTTCTTCTGGGACAACTGCTCCCACCCCACTGGCCCAGCTCTTGCCAGCTCTTTAAAACTCCTTCCTCATTGTCCCTTGCAGGTCTCTTCTTAGCCAGCTGCACTGCCACTTCTATCCCCCTCCAGGTGACTCGAGGGGCCAATCAAGGGACATGGAGGGTGAGTCTCTGGGGCCTGATTGGTGAGGAAAGGGAATCCCAAGCCCTCCAATCATTTTTTACCCTTTCAAAACCCGAGCCAAATCATCACCAGGTAGCCTGTCACAAGACATCCACAGTTAGAGAGGCTGGAATGTCAGTGTACAGATGGTAGATTATTCCACTAAAGTTAATAGAAGTCTTAACATTGACTTTGATGGGGCTAGGATTTCTTTCCTTGTATTTATTCTCCTTTCAAAATCTCATCTTCATGCTGTATACAAACACGTATTTTTATAACACTTTATAAAAATATTGAGTAACAATAATAATCCTGTATTTTCTAGTAAAGCAAAAGCTGGGAACCAAAATCAATTAAAGTCAAGAGTATTCCCCAAGTAAGAGGTGTGCAACTGAGCATTGAATAAGATACCAGCAATGTTATCAGAATTAAAGTTGATAGTCTTGTGACTAAAGTGAATGCAGTCTGTCTCCAATTATATATATTTCTAATCCAGTAAATAAATAAAATCTGATAGTATTGTAGGAAAGAAAAAAATACTACCTTTTAGAATTAGCTTTTAACATCTTATTTAATGCATATAGCTCACCACTTCATGGCGGAGACAAATGTTATATATATATACACACACACATATATATACATACATAAACTTACATACATATATATACACATATATACATACAAAAATATATTGAATGTAAATGGATGGGAAAGTTTTTCATTCCAAAACATACACCCTCATTTTTAGCTGCAGAAAAAGGGAAGTAAGGCAGATTCATCATGATGGAAGTTTAAGTGCCTTGTCTGAGGTGCTGATCACCTTTCAAACCCCATTAAATTCAGTGAAAATTGAGATTTCTGAGCATTTTCTAGAAGGTACAGAGTACTTTGCAGGTGTATCAAGCATGTTGTTACATTTCAAAAAACAAAAGCCTGCAAGTACACTTAGCATTAATTTCAGGCAAATCCATTGTTCTGTACTGGGAAAATATAGTGATATTCAGTATATTGTGATTCGAGGTCGATTGAAACTATGAATTTCAAAGAAATTGTAAGTCTCCAATAAGAATGATTACCTACACTTGGTTAAGACCAAATTTTTTTTTAAAACCTTTTCTAGTTTAGTAGATGAAAGCAAACTTGGGTTTGTATTTCTGGATGAATATGATCAAGGCGTTCATTACAGATACTGTGTATATAGTATCTTCTAAAGGAATCAAAGTGCTTCACAGGTATTAATGAATTAAACTTCACAAAGTCACTGTAAGAAATATATTTTATCAATAGGAAAGTTGAGGTTCAGAGAAAGTAAATGAACTTGTCTGAGATCATTTAAAGGGTCATCGGCTGTGCGTATAGGAGCAATAGCACTGCATACTCTAAATGCAGAACCACATTAAGCTGTATAGCACATGGGCTAATAAATACTTTACAGCAGGCTTCACTAGTGTGGCAATTCTGCTTCCCATTCTAGAGCTAGGGAGGAAAGGGCTAGCAGGACATTGCTTTGTACCACACTGACATACCCTGTAGGATTAACATCATCTGAATACTAAGGATTTAATTTTTGTCATAAAAGCATCCTTCCTTTAGAAAATGGAGATGCAGCTCCACACTTATTTCAAAACTTTGGAGAAAATGAATTTTCAAAATACTATGCAAGCGAGGTTAATTAATGCAGTTATATTTGTGCTCTCCCTGATTTCCACCTGTATTGAAAACACAGCAGGGACCAACATTCAAGAAACCTATGCTTATTTTGAAATAGTTGTTCTGATAAACTTCAGAGAGTGGATTTCACTTAGTGCACTTTCTATTTCAAATGTCAAGCTTGACATTGTTAACAAACCAAAACATGGTATTAAAGGCCCATGTGCCTGATTAGGAGTGGGAAATAAAGATTTTTGTCTGTTTGTTAGTTTTAGTATGCTGTATACCAGTTCCTTTGAAGCAACAGCTGTGTGTACAAAATTGCTACTATAAATAAAATCTTCACTCAGGGATACCTTTTATAGCATAAGGACTATTTAGTGCCTTCTATGTACAAAAATGTTAGGAGAACAAAGGATCAGGGACCAGGTGCACTAAAGGTGTTTCATATACATCCAGAATTTCCCAGGCTCCACCCTGTTACACGTGATACACTCCCTAAATAGGTATGATCAATCATAGGTGTCAAAGTGCTTAACTACAAGTGATAAGTATCCTTATCTCCACTTTACAAACAAGGAAAAATTAAGTACAAAAAAATTAAGTGATTTGTTCAAGGTCATAAAAACAATACTCAAAAAATGAGAACCCATTTCTCCTGTTTCCTTGTCTGGTGCCCTAACTACTGAACCATGTTACCTGAAAGAAACCTCAGGTTATACATTGTTTCCATGAGGTATTGCTAGGTCAAGTCAAGCTTTATACCATCCTCAATGATGGGTCATATCTTAGAAACCATAATAGGGCCTGTCCGGACGAGCACACACATACTTCTTGCAGCGTCTCAAACACCTTTGAGATGCTGCAAGAGGCACATACGAGAATGAAAAAAATCAGACGGTCAAAAAAAATTGCTCCACAGAACAGCAGGGTAAGCACGGGAATCAGTCCTCCAGGAGAGACATTCTGGTTTATGGCCAGAGCATCTCCATAGTGCTCCTGCTGCCCCGGAGCTGTCAAAAGTTAGGGACATGGGGTAGGGGGGGTTATGGGTATGGGTGGGAGTGACTGGGTGTGAGGAGTGGCAGGGAGATGTTGAGGGTGTAAGGAGTGGACGGGGCTTTTGGGGGCTATGGGGAGTGGAAGCAGATGTCAAGGGAGTGTGGGGAGCAGCGGGGGGATGTCCCCTGGTGTGCAGGGCTGGGGGCATAGTAGCCTGTGTGGAAGGGGGGGGCTGGAGCAGCTGCAGTGAAGCTGGCAACATGCAGTGGGACCCGGCCCAGCCCGGCATAGCTTACTAGTCCAGCTTTGCACCAGAGTGGGTCACATGGCTCCAGGAGGTGCACACTGCATCTCCTGGAGCCGTACAACACAATCCAGTGCAAAACCGGACTAGCGAGCTGCACCAGGCTGGACCAGGTCCTGCCGTGTGCCACCTCCCTGCAGGCACAGTGGGGCAGGCAATACTGCTGCTGGAGACAGGACCTGCTGCAGTGTGCAGGGACTGCATGCCAAGCCTAGCTGGGTCCCGCTCGCCCTCGTGCTATGCATGCTGCCTGGCCGGGCCGGTCCCATGGCAGCAGGACCCAGCATGGCACACAGAGACAACAAGCCAAACCCAGCTGGGTCCTGCTGGCTCTGGGGCCACTCGTGCTGCCTGTCTGGGCTGGTCCTGCGGTGCACAGGGACCGCACGCCACGAGACCAGACCAGCCAGGCAGCACGAGCAGCTCCAGGGCCGGCAGGACCTGGCTGGGTTCAGTGCGCTGTCCCCGCATGCCACACCGGGTCCTGCCACCATGGGACCAGCTTGGCTGGGCAGCACAGCAGCCCCAGGGATGGCAGGACCTGGCTGAGCTTGGCACGTAGTCCCCGAGAGCTGGGAGCTGGCAGCAGCGGGCTCAGACCACCACACTCCCACTGCTGTTCCAGAATGTAAGTTATGGGCCCTGCACAGGGGGGCTGGGACCCTGCGCTGGGGGGCTGGGGCCCTGTGCAAGGGGGGCTGTGGCCCTGCAGGGTGCCTGGGACCCTATGTGAGAGGGCTGTGGCCATCCAGGGAGGAACTGGGGCCCTATGGGGGATAGGGGCTGTGGCCCTCCAGGGGGGACTTGGGGCTCTGTAGGGGGAGTATTCCATGTGCTGTGTGTGGGGACTGCACCCTGTGGGGGCCAGGTGACCTACCCCTCCTGAGCAGCCCCCCCACAAGGTCCCCCCAGCAATTGCCCCACACACATCCACACACCAACCTACATCCCTCCACACACATCCACGCACCCACCCACCTTCCCCCACACCCCTTACCACCCCATTCCTACAAACACCGCATCGCTGTATCATACACCCATCATGTGCAAAGAAAACCAAAAGCACACATCAACACCTACAGGTATTTAGAATGTATTTTATCATGATGATACAGACACTGGTAGGCTTCCAAACTGCTTTAGCATTATAACTATACCAATAAAGCATTGCCCAACTGATCAATCCCTCTCTCTTTCTCTATGGGGGGGTGGTGTGTAGAGTGGTCTTCTTTTAATTGTGGAAGAACATGGATTTTGGGGTATTTTTAAAAATGGATTTGGGATGCTGCTACAGCAATCCAGCTGGTACAAGGGGTAGTGTCCCCAAATACCAATTGGCTGCGCCCCAGGAGCTCCTGAGAGCAAGTAGCTCTGAGCTGCTTGCCAGGGCAGCTTTTTGTACTGATGAGGCCAGGACAGGGCAGCTTTTTATACTGCTGAGTTATGGGTTGTTGTTGGCACAGTGGTTGGCCCCAGGCACTAGCTCCCCCTGGCTGCGGATCTAGGAGGAGCCAGGCAGGGTTATTTTGCCCCAAGTGGCACAATTTGCACTACAACAAAGTGCATGTCCGAGCACATCCACTGAGACAAAAATCCCCAGCTCACATTTTCACTGCTTCTATTTGAACTGCTGCAAGTGCACGTGTTTGCACGTGTGGACGCACCAAAAGGGTTCTGTCCTATATACAATCTTAAGACAGAAAACTCTACCTGAGGCTATAGTTACAAAATGTGAAATTTAGCTGCTGCACAAGCACACCCTACTCCTATTTACAAAACAGCTCTGAAAGTATTGCACTTCTGAGAGCAAGCACATTTTCCAACCAGCTCTAAAACAAATCTGCACGCTTAGTAAAAAAGTGTCCCTTTCCTAGGGGCTGCCATTATTAATGAAAACATTACCAATAAAATAAGCCTTCTCTTAGACTTTACCTCTCCAAAGGTTCTTAATATCAGACTTCTCAGCTGAGATATTTTTTGCTCCAGAGAGCAACACCTTCCACTTTTATAACAAGCCACCTGCTCAGTGAGTTAGCAAAACCCATGCAACAATTTCCCAGCAGCATAACACCTGCTAACAGAGTCTGGTATTTCAGGCAAATACTGCCAGCTTGTCACAGCTTCTTATTTCCTATCCCTCTGGTCTTCAAAGTATTGTCCAGGATTATCTCCTGAAAATCAAAAGGTCTGAAAGATGGTTTGCGATGTTTATATAGCATAAAATGAGTTATATGTGCTTTATTGCACTCATTAGTGCAATAAATATTTTTTATTATAGGGAACAGTTTGTTTTTCCAAAGCTGTAAGAGTAAGATATTGGCATAACTTAACCTTTTCTAGATCATAAACTGCCTCATCATTCAAATATTCCCTAGCCCAAATTCATCGCTGGCATAAGCAAACATACCATAATGCCAAAGAAATCAACATAGCTGCACTCATTTACACCAAAGCTGAATTTGGCTACTCCAGTTCAGACATTTTCAAATGGTCAGAATACTTGGGTATGTATGCATATCTTAAACACAAAATACAATTTCAAACTGTTCTTATAGTTCAGTAACCAAAGGTTAAGAGATATAGATCTTCAAAGAACCTTACCAGACTCTCACCTGTCTTGTGTCATCACTTAAGTTGAGGAAAAGAAGAAATTCCATGATGTCAGTCCTCTGGAGATACCCCCATATTTTGAAGGGCAACCACCAATGTGTCAAACATCTCGGAAGCACAGGATTGAAAGGAGACATAGCCCCAAATGACGTGGATATGGTAACGTGCCTGTTGCCCAAATAAAAGCATGCTTGCTCCTGGAAAATATTACAGATAGTACCACTTACCAGGCAAAATTATTAAACTATATGCTGAAATAAGATAATTTAAAGTGAACCGCTGGCTAGAAATGGAGGTATTTGAACAGCTACACTGCCAGTATTAGTCAGATCTTGTCCTAATGGATGGATAGAGACCACCAAGAATAAACAAAGGAATGGACAGAGCTTTCTGTTCCAGAGAAATTGTGGTACTTAATATTTCTCAACAATTATCCCATTGTGTCAGTGAATACATTCTGTTGAAAAGTGAATACGATCAGTTCTTAGCCACTGTTAGATCTACAACCTTTTAGGCGATGAGTAAATCTGAAGTGAAAAATCAGCTCATCAGTTTGATCTATAATATATCTTGTGTTATATTGTACTGCTGTCACTATGACCCTGGGTAGAATAGGTAATGAATATGTTGTATGATTGAGTGCAGGGTCTAAATCTTCCCTCACCTGCAGATATCAGTAGTTGAATTTGACAGGTCAAGTCAACAGTCAGGGTATGGACAAATGAAACAATTATACTGACTGAAAAGGAAGGGACTTCCCACAGTTTGGCTGGATTGGCTGTAACAGTTTCATCTGTCCACTCTATCCTGCAGTTGAGTCAATTCTACAGGAAACTATATTCAGAGATTAAAATGGTTAAGGAGTCTGGTTCAAAGTCAATTTAATTTATCTTATCCCTGCCACATCACCTGTGAAAATTTCTCTGTACAGACCTGCAGTAGTAGCTCAAACCAGTTTGCATCAAATCTGATTATTGAGTCTTTGGCCTCTTAAGCAAACTCCACTGTGTGTACAGTTTGTACAGTTTTGTGATGCGGACAAACATTTACTATTGACTACAGTGAAACCGTGAAAATCATTCCAGGTTTTGCTGCTGATTCACAGTGCAGCCTTGGCATTACATTTCACCTTTATGTTTCACTTTAAAATGGGACTAAGAACACATATCCAACTTCCCCAAGAATTGTTAATTATTTATATCTATGTGGTGCTTTGAGTACCTAAAGTATTATATAAATGCTACATGTGGTTATATTTACGAGTTACTAGGACCTTTTTTCTAAGTCTGGCTGTGACCCACATTGGAAAAAGCACTGGAATAGGTTACCTAGAGAGGTGGCAGAATCTTCATCCTTGGAGGTTTTTAAGGCCTGGTTTGACAAGGCCCTGGCTGGGATGCTGTAGTTGGGGCTGGTCCTGCTTGGAGCATGGGGTTGGACTAGATGACCTCCTGAGGCCCCTTCTGTCACAGGGCACTAAGGTACCTGCTCCTTTAAGGGCAGAAACTGCCTAGAGAGAGGGCCCTAGGAGCCAGGCAGAAACCCCCCAGGTGCAGGTTACCATGGCAGGCTAATGAAGAAATTACTCTGCACCAGCACCCAGTCAGCTGACCAGAAGACGGCAGGGCCCTGGGCCCATATAAACCCCAGGGCTAGGACGGAAGGCAGCTAGGGCCCTGGCAGCTGCCAGGGGGACTGGAATTTGTACAGAAAAGTTCCACAGCGATACCTGGGTGCCTGCGCTGCTGCTGGTGAGACTAAAGTATCCCAGGTTATGGTTGCTGTTGTGTTATAGCCCAGGGGCTCATATTTATGTTGTTGCTTTTAATCTGGTGGACCAGGCTGAGGCTTTTGGGGAGGAGGAGTTCTCATTGGGGCACACTACTGTGCAGCGACCTGTGCCAGAGGGTGCAGCAACAGGGGGTGAGGAGACCCCAGTGCCAGAGGATGCAGTTACTGAGGCTGAACGAAACTGAGGTCTCACCATGAGAGACAATGTCTACATACCATCTGTGAGGTATGGGGTGTGATAAAGCAATGGTTTTGGAATCCTGCATATAGCCCATAAGGCTTGGGGTGTCCTGAGAGACACTTGCTCAGAGAGGGCCCCAGCAAGGGGTCTAAGAACCCACACGGTGTAGTGGGCTCTACCAAGACCATGACTGCATAGCACCTTGAGGACAGGCTTCCTATCTACCAGCTATTATCTTAACCATCAAGACGTGGTATGGAAGAATAGAAGGCACCCACAGGGTGAAGCTAGCAAAGTCACAGGGCTCTAGGGGCATTGTGGCTGTCCCTAGGGACCCCACCCTGTGACTCCTTCCAACCCTAATTTTCTATAATTCTATATGATTCTAAGAACATGTGTACTCAAGTAGTCTGACCAGCAACAGCCCTTCTATGCCTTCTGACTCCTCCAGAATGCCTTTAGGAGCATTGGGAAGCACATGTCAAAGTTGATGTGACACTTCAAGGAGGCACTGTATGTGTTCTCCACTGCTCTGTGCTGACAGGCAAGCAGTGCTCTATACTCTCCTGACTTTAGGGTGTCTCATACAGCAACATAGCTGAATACCAGTACTGCAAGGAAAAATCATGCAAGGAGCTCTTTCTGCCATCTTCCTCTTCCTACACATCTGTACCGGGATAATACTAAGTATGCTAGAATGCCTGGAGGGCATTTTGGAAGGCTGGACTCTAGACTGCAGGAAGCCAAAGATTGTGGCAGGATTAAATTCTCCATGATGTTTAAACACATTAAGTAAATGCTATCTGTGGCTTAAAGGCAACATCTTCAATTCTTCAAGCCGCTGTTACTCTACTTTATTAGCATACAGCCAGCCTTCAGGGAATTCCCCAGGTACATGGTCAGCACTTGTATATACAGCCTTGTGCTGTTCCTCTTTTCAGCATCTCAGGATTCAAGAACAGCTAAGAAGGCTTAAAGCACCTTTTACTCCTACTCCTTAAGCTGGAGGTTGCTGGGTTTTTTTGGTGTTTTTTGTTGTTCCACCGCCCCCCCCACCCCCTTGCATGAAAACTTTGCATTATGTCTCCTACATGAATATTACCAATACTCCTCTCACTATGTATGTGAGATCTAATAATAATACCATATTTGCTCAAATATAAGATGACCCTGATTATAAGACAGCCCTGCAATAATTATATTCTACATATGGAAAATGTATCAATTTGATATCATTTTCCAAGCACAGAATCTAATTATTAGAGGTTTGTCTTGAATTTGTCAACTTCCCACTGCTATAGTAGGGAAGATACAAACCTAGCAAGTCTGGTAGCCTCTTTGCCCTCTGCCCCCACGCACCTTCCTCCTTCTGCCCACTCCCCATCCTTACTGTCAGACCCTGTTCTCCTTGAGCACATAGAAGTAAGGTGCAAATTTGAAAATATTAACCTTGAAATATACATAGCCATAGCACTTTGTATGTAGTACCCATAGACTTAGCTTATCCAGAATTGATATATTTTTACCTCTTTGAAACTGCTGCAAGTTTTAGGACAGAGACTCCATAAACACACTTTTAAGCATTACTTTAGTACCTGCCTAGAACAAGTACAAACTATGCATGATATTAATCCAAAACCAAAATGCTCATGGTTTACTATATAGTTCACTGGGCCCCACCAGAGTCAACAGTACTTAAAGTCAGGGTGACCCCACAGCTCAGCACTGTTCAGTATGCAAGTTTATATTCCAGATACACCTATACAAAGGATCTGTGTGCTAATAAGCCCCAACTCATCACTGGAACCTGGTGTTTGTGGCCCGGTCCTGGGATCTGCCAAAGATGTATATGCAGATGAGGCATAGGGCAGGCTGGTCCAACTTCACCCCATGAAGGTAGGGACCATACTAATCATATGCAATAGACAGAGAGGAGCCAACAAGGACTCTGGATCAACTGTTTGAGGCCCTGTTTAGTGATGTTTGCCAGACATTTACGGCTGGTGAAAAAACAGAAATGATTGGAAATGGGGGGGGGGGCACAGCTCAGCTCAGGTCTGAGCCTGAAAAGGAAGTTGAAATGTGTGTAATGTACTGGCTCACCATGACTTGAAAAAGTTGGTGCAGGGGGTGGGGTGGACTTCTCTCACTGGGCATTACCATATGTCTTATTCAGATCAGTTGTACAAACCCAGGTGAAGGGTCTGAAGGAGGAGTTGAAGAACTGGAGGCCAGTCATCCTCCAGAACTTCAATTATAAGCTGCTGGCCAAAGTCTTGGCCGAGCGATTTAAATCCATTCTAGGTGCAGTCATCCATGAGGATCAGTCATGCGGGGTCCCGAGGAGACAGATCCACAGAGCCCTGGTACAACTGAGAGATGCGCTCCAGCTGGAAAAGGAGAGAAGGCAGAGCATCGCTGTCCTAAACCTGGACCTGGAAAAGGCCTACAACAGTGTCCCATCAGTTCCTGTTCCAGATGCTGAAGCACATGGGAGTCCCCTCAACCTTCGCTGGATGGATCAGGACCCTCTACACAGTAGCGAGCAGAGAAGTGCAGATCAACAGCTTCCTGAGTGCCTGGATTGTGGTGGAGTCAGGGGTCTGGCAGAACTGCCCACTCTCCCCAATCCTGTTCATCTGCGCCATCAAGCCCCTGGCCCAGTGCCTGAGGCAGGACCCAGGGATCCGTGGAGTCTGCATCCCAGGAAGCAGCAACCAAGAGGCCAAGGTACTAGCCTACGTGGACAATTTGAACATCCTGTGCCGGAACATGGAGTCGGTTGAGAGAGCCCTGGCGCACATGCAGGTGTACAAGGTGGTGGCACAGGCCAAGCTCAACATGAGCAAAAGCACCTGCCTGGCCATGGGTGAGGCCAGGGACCTGGAGTCCTGGGGGTTGCTGTCCCCTGCGAGGGGGTCAGGATCCTGGGGATTGACTTTGACCCGGAGCTGAGCGGCAGGACAGCATGGGAGAAGACAGAGACCAAGATAAAAAGAAACTGGGGCTGTGGTACATGTATTCCCTCTCCATGGGGGTGCATGTCATGCTTGTGAAGGCGGTATTGTTACTGATGCTTCTGTACACCACGCTGGTCTTCCCTCCTTCTGAGCGTGTCACCCACAGGATCCAGAGGGCCATGTGTATTTTCTTCTTCTGGGTATCCAGATGGGAAAAGGTCACTTGGAAGACCTTGTACAAGGACAAGAGGGCTGGGGGCAGGGGCATGCCAGACATCCTCCTGTTCCTGTGGGCCAAGTATACAACCCTGATCTGCAAGCTGGTGATGGACACAGGGGCCAGAACCATGTGCCTTGTGAGGTACTTTGCAGGGCACATCCTGAGACACAGGGGTATTCGCCCCGACTAACCATTGACCATGGATCATGGGTGCACTGTGGTTCTATGAGACCTTGAACCAGTGCTGCAGTGTGTACGGCCTGAAGAATGCAGGCCCAGTAACCATAAGGAACCATAGAAAGATCCAAGAGATGGTGAAACTAAAGGACACCACATCACCTGTGTACCTGCTCCTGGGCAATACAAGCCAGGCCATCTGGGAGTGCATCCACCACAAGGATCTGTGCAAAGATCACAAGGACCTTAACTGGCTCATAGCCCACTAAGCTCTACCAGTGAGGGCCCAGAGACCGAGAGAGAGGCAGTTGGGGAGACCCAGGTGCCCATGGCCCAACTGCCATGAGGCCACCAAGACAATCAGTCACGTCCTCTGACTTTGCACCTGCACCAAGGAGGTATGGAAATGAGTGAAACAGCTCTGTGAAGCAATGACCAGCATCAGCCAGCTAGCCAGAGAAGCAGCACTGTACGAGCACCTCGCCAAACATCAGGGGAGCCAGTCACCCTGTTCTGATGCAGGATGCAAACTGGTCAAAAGTGCTTTGTGGAAGACCAGAAACCTCCTGTTGTACAGATGTAGAGGTAGTGGGCTGCGTGAAAATGGCATTGAGCAAACTCTAGACCTACTACCAGAAATCGGTAGCAGAGGATAGAGAAGACCAAAGTCATCTGGCACAGACACATGTGACACAGAACCCTCCAACCCCTCCACAGTGGAGAGGGGGGCGAAAGCAGCAAAGAAGAGGAATGGATAAGTGGAACAGAGGACAGCGACAGCAGCAGTGGGTCCTCCAGCAGGAGCTGGAGCACCAATGACAGACGATACGTGAACTGAATATGTGACCCCGCAAGCGGGGTGAGGGGGGAAAGGAAGAGTGGCCTGGTCTGGGGGACCAGGATGGACTTAGTTGTTCAGTGTGTGTTGCACTTGATGCGGATATCGTAACGAGTTTGGGTGACCAGCAGGCTTTTGTACAGGTGCGCAGGTATGGTTTTCGTAACAGGAGGAGGTTTTTTTTTCCTTTTGTGGTGTGATAGGAAGAATGTGTGTATTTATTTATACCTACCTACCTACCTACCTACCAAGTGTGATCAATATTTTGGCTGGCAGGGGAAACGCCATGTATCTGGGTCCATGAAGGTAGTTTTCCTTAAGCATTCCCAGGGCTGACTGTTCTTTTGCCATTGTTAGTACCCACCAAGGTGTTGGGGCTTAAAGCCCACTTTATGGAAATGGGAGGCTTCTCCCTAGCTTGCTTCTGTAGCCACATGGCTGAGAGCAGGTGAAACTTGAGGGCATCCAAACCCCAAATCCCTTGGGCCTGCACGTAAGATGCCTGCCAAAAGACTTTGGAAATATCTGAAACCCATGGTGGGGGTGGAGGATGTTTGCTGGTTATAGAGCAACTTACGGTTCTGGACTGATTTATGGATTTGGACTTGATTTGGCTTGGAACATGGAGAAGAGAGGAGGAGAAAAAAGAAAGCGAGCAATATTTTGGCTAGAGGGCCACTTAATAAGTTTTGGTTCTCTCTCTCTCGCTGTAGCATGCCTCAGTGCCCATCCTATCTATCTGTCCAGTTCTCTCCCTCCCTCCCCAGACCTATAGCATGCCCTTATCTTTTCTCTCCCTCTCTCCTTCCCTAACCCTTCCCAGGGCTGTAGCGTAACCCCACCTAGAACCTGCTGGCCACATCCACAGCTTAAGCCACCACCTGGCTGGTGCAGCGGAAGCAGCCCTAGGTGGATGCCAGCATCAGCTGTGGATATGCCCAGCAGGTTCTGGGTGGGGATCAGGGTGTCCACCCAGGTCCACAGTAGACATGTCTATGTCAGCACTAGACGGGAACAGTCTTTCCCACCCACCCAGCACTACATGGTGGCCAGAATCAGAGCCGCCAGCTGCCTGTGGACTGGATCTCATGAGTTGGCAACCTCCTGCTCGTGACTCAGATACAATCAGTTGGCAAGTCAGATCTGGCCTATTCACCATATTTTGCCCACCCCTGCACTAACCTATTCTTATGGTAGGTTCCCATGTACAGGCTACCCAATGGGATGCCATGGACCATAGAGCAGCCACAGTTCTACAAAGTCCTAGAATGTTTCTAGAACAAATGCAAACTGTGCAACAAGGCCCCAGTGACCCCAACCAACCACCAAAAGATGCAGAAGGTGGTAAAGGCAAGAGACAGACTGTCTACCAAAGATCTACCGCCTGTCAATGGCTGCCAACATGTGTGGGAGCAGATCTTCTACAAAGACTTGCAGGAGGAACACAGACATGAAGTGGCACATTGCCTGCACAGGGAGTGCCCGGTGGGCTATGAGACACAGAGTATCAGAGAAGCCAACCAACTGCCCCAGGGAAACCTGCCCAAGGAAGATGGAAACTATCTACCATTTTGGTACTGCCCATACACCAAAGAAGTGTGAAGGAGGGTAACCCTACTCTTCATGATGGCAACAGAGGTCAAGACCATGACCAGAGACACGGTATTGTACAGGCGCCTAACCAGGCAACAGGGGACCCCAACAACCTGC
This sequence comes from Crocodylus porosus, assembly GCF_001723895.1. Classification (NCBI taxonomy): domain Eukaryota; kingdom Metazoa; phylum Chordata; order Crocodylia; family Crocodylidae; genus Crocodylus; species Crocodylus porosus. The sequence continues at coordinate 38,857,748 of NW_017728907.1, read as the reverse complement.
TTCAACCTGTTTGTCTCCTGCTTTAGGAACTCCCTGTGGAAGACTAGGAACCTGCTCACATACAGGCAACACAAACTTTTCAGTTGAGGATGGTATCAGGATGGGACTGAGAGAGATGCAGCTGTACTACAAAAAGTCAGTAGAGGATGATGGGGGAAGGAGATGGTGGATATCATTTGGAAGAGAAGGGACTGGCATAGACTGCTCAGGGCCAGAACCTCTGAAGACTACAACCTCAATAACAATGAGGAAGACACTGATGAAGAAAGGGTGAGCAGCAAGGACAGTGGGGAAGAAGAGGATAACAAAGTTGACATGGACTAAGGACTGGAGAAGGGACCAGAGGGGTTGAGGAGTGGGGGGTGGAAAGGGGAGGGGGGGAGGTAGAGGGATCAGAGGCAGCTCAGCATGATTGTAATGGGTAAAAAGATGACAAACATCTGCATCCATGCACCCATTAACGGGAAGTGCATAGTGTAACAATGGTCTAGTTTACCTGACATCTCTAATAGTCGCATGACAGGGCTGTTTAAAGTAGAGGGCTCTGTGTGTGTTTGTTTTTTGGGGGTGATTATGTTTTTTGTGTACAACCCATGGTTAGGTTCCTGTCAGTATGTTTGTGCCGTATGGGATATGTGTTTTACAGTCATGTTCAGTGTTGGCTGCATTTAATCAACTTCACAGTTGGTTTTCATTACTGAGCACATGCTGCTGTTGGCAGCAGTTTAATGATAGACAGTATATTTAATGAAGTTTCCTTGTTTGTGACTATAAGACAAGGGGCTTTTTCCCCCATGTTGGTTGGGGGTGGGGGAAAGTATAGTCTTGTATTCAAGTAAATACTATATACATAATAAAACTTTCCTATTCTGCAATATAACTTTTGTTCATCTGTCCCTCACAAACTAAATCTTGCTTAGTATTTACCACAAGAATTTCTGGTTTGAAACAGCACCAAATCAACTCTCAAGACATCTCAGAATACCCAAATATAGTAAGTTAATTTTAAAAAAAGAAGAAATTTCTATTAAGATCAGATAAAAATCTATTCAGTCTTTCCATCAGCTTTATTATTATAAACAATTTAGTAGTCTACAGTATTCAAGCAGGGTGTGCTAATGCTGTTGCCATAAAGTAACACATGCAATAAAATAAAATGCTTCTATGAAGAAGGGGAAAAATTGCTGTTATTTTTGTTTACTGGCACTAGGTGGTGGTAGTGGAGAAATAAATACATTCACCATGGTTTCTCTGTTTAAGATTTCTTAGTTTGAGAAAAGTCATTCTTTAACATTTATATTTTGGTAGCCTTACCATATTATTAGGATTTTCAGAATAATTTTTTAAACACCACATACACAGAGATAATAAGCTGGAAGTCTTTAAGTAATGTTTTAGTGGCTATATAATATTTGGATTTATTCCTGCTGTGTACAAGGGCAGGAATAGGTTATGTTCAGTGAATGCTATTCAGTAATAAGCTATTTTTTCACAATTTTATTTAAAACCAATATAAACCTAAATCAACAAATACATCAACCATGACATTTATAAACAAAGTTATATTATTCAGTTAATTTCATCCCAAAGGATCCCAACTAGCTTTAGAAACATTAGAACACACGGTATACTCCTCTGTATTATGTAGCAGAGCAAATATGTCCCAAGAGGCACCAGAAATGCAGAAGACAAGCAGGCACTTTACTGCATATCTTTGCCTCCAGTGCTGCAAAGGCCCCTCCAATTACACTACTATTGATCTCCATATTTGGCCCTGGAAAACAGCTGCTCTGGCCACATCCAGATGAGCACAGCTGTGCAGTATGTGGTGCAGCAGACACCTACTGTATATTCAGCTGTTCTCTTGCACTGTAGGGAACCAATGCAGGGGGTAGAGGGGGACAGATATCCAGGGGTCAAAAAAACCCATGGGGAAAAAAAAAAAAAGAAAAAAGCAAAGCAGTGCATGCAGGGGCAGTGCGCACTGCTTAAAACTGGAGCCTGGCTAGACAGAGCCATGCTTCAACTGCCAGCCAGGCTCTAAGTGGCAGGATCACCATTGCTGCAGCCCCAAGAGGCCCCCAGGACACTAGGTAAAGCTGCTGCAGCCAGCCCAGTGCTGACCCCAGCCTTTCCTACTCCACCCGGTATAACCTGCTGTGCACCAGAGGGTGCATGACATAGGCATTCTCCAGGGACAACTAGCGGTGGCACAAGGTGTCCTGCCGCTAGTTGTCCCCAGGGAATCAAACATCCACACTCATGTGGACACGGCCTCTGTGGCATAATCCCCTTGATCAAGTAGACTTCCAAGCAGAAATCTACTTTGAGTTTACTAACAAAACTAGCAAGAATTTTTCCTCGTCTACGATTTGTGAATCCCCTCTGTGCTTTCTATCCCTGTGGAAGACCAGATGTAGGGAACAGGTGCTGAGAAGACAGATAAACTCATAATTTAGGAGTCTTAGACAATGGGAAGACTCTCACAGGATGATCCAGAAATCTATAGGGAGTGGGTGTTAACATAAGTACTATACTCCTATCCCTCCTTGCACTAAGGTAAATTCCCTTCTGCAAGAATTAATCCAGTTTAATTCTGTAAAAGAAAATTTACATGGTTTTGAATGCAGACTCCACCTTCTGGTAGATTTATCCATGGCAAGAAAGCAAGTGCCCTTCTTTGATGCATAGTACCACTGATAAACAGCCACTGAAGGGCATGTAGCATATTGCACAAAAGCTAGTAAGAAAGAGAAATTCTACCCAAGTGTATGAGGGAATCCTCCCTTTTTATATGTAACATGAAATTATCAGCATCCAGGAAAAGCAGACGCAATGTGCTTTTCAAGGGTTCAGAAAGATAAAGATAATCTAAGGGCAGGCACAGAAAACAAATTCTGCTAAATTAAGGGTATCAGACAGCCTGCAGGCAGGACCTGGGCAGTACGGCTGTGCAAAACGGCACTCTTCCACTTCGACAGAACAGAGTTTCGTTTTGAATTTTGTTTTGATTCGAAACCGCTGTTCCATTTAATTTTGTCGAAACAACAGTTTCGCTGTTTCAACACTGTTTCGATGTTTCACCCATAGGCTATAATGGGAAAGCTCAAAACAGCCTATAACTTCGTCATTTCTGGCCTGATTTGGATGAAACATGCAGGAATGGTAGCCCCTTCAGAGGGCATGAAGCCTACCGAGTTTCAAGGAGATAGGTATAGGGGTTTCAGGGAAAATATACCTCAAAGTCTTGAAAGCAAAACTCATGTCACGTGCATGTGTTCAGCCACAGCAGGCATGCTGGACCAGGGGCAGGCAATTATTTCAGGTGAAGGGCCATTTTACCTAGTTTTGGCAAACTGTTGAGGGCTGCATGGGTAGCCCTGCCCCTCGACAGGTGCCCCGCCCCCTGGTCAACATCTTGGGACCAGTGTCCCAGGGCCACCACTGGTGGGGCACAAAGCAGGGCGTAGGCTGGCAGGGGTCTGTGGAGCTGGACTGAGCTGCACCAGCAGGGAGAGTGGGGAGCTGGCCCAGCTCCATAGAGCCCCTGCCAGGTGGGACCCTGTACACCTGCCACCCTGCTTTGAGCCCTGCTGGCACTGGCTCTGGGACACTGGTGCAGGCCCTGGGCTCCCGTGCCTGCTCACTCGCAGTTTTCCCCCCAGCCCCGCCCCCTCTTGCTGCACCAGGCAATGTTTGCTGCTGCTGCCCACCCGGAGCTTGCATGCTGGGCAGCACAGAGGTGGTGGTAGCAGCCCCACCGCAGCCTACCACGGTGCGAGCTCTGTGTGTGAGGGCCATGTGCAGCATGGGTCCCAGACCCACCAGAGTGGATGCCATGTGCAGTGCAGTTCCCAGAGCAGGCATCATGTGTGGCACGGTCTGGCTAGGGTGGACACTACATATACCACAGTGCCTACTCCAACCAGTCTGGAATCTGCACTACATACCCCTAGGTAAAAGCATCCACACACAGCTGGCATGCTGTTAAGACCCACCCTTTTTTTTACCTTGCAGCAACTTGTTTGTGTGCCAATGCCCTGATTCACCACTGCTTTGTACTTGTAGCCTGACTCTGACTTGCTTGTCTCGTGCACTTTACAACAGTACAAATAAATCCTGTGATGAGCTGGGCCACCCCACTTTGAGTAAAAAGGAGGCAAAGGACATGATGATATTTAATAAGTTCTTATTTATTATTATTACTTAACAACTACATGGTTGTAGTCTAGAAGCCACAACAAGGTCAGGTTCCAATTGTGCCAAGAACCGAACAAGTAAATAGAAGTTCATGCTCTAAAATCTTGTAATCTGAAAGAGTTCTGCCATTACAGAGTTTATAATAGTCTAACTTCTAAATATTATTTATGTAAAACAAGTAATAATTTACAACTGTAAATTAGTCATAACGATGCATTTTTAGAAAAGTAAGTTAAATAGTATTTTTCAGTAGATGTTGTTAAGAATAGTATTCTGCAACTAATAGTCTTACATGCTTGTAATATATTGTTGCCTATATAAAAGGCAGCTTATATAACAAAAATGGGGGAGAGATCATACATATCTAGAGCAATGCTACCAGTTTTGTTGGAATATTGACAGAAAGGGACTTAAAGTCTTCTTATACCTCAGAATTGAGACAATATTTAAGGATTCCTCCACTGAGTTTTTCTAGGCTTCTTTAATTTGGAGTTGGGTTTGAGATTGGGGGTAGAATAGCCAGCAGTTCTGAATCAGAACTGTCTGCATTATTTGGCATTGTTGGTGTCTTTTTTTTTTCTCTTTCTCCCTGCCTATGGCACGTGGTAAGGTTTTGTTTTGTTTTGTTTCATTTTCTTTCTTTTTTAAGATCAGGAGCTATGATATATGAGGGAGGCCTAAACGGACCTCCTGGTGGATCTTTTCATAAAAGAACAGAATTGATGGCTAATTTTATGTTGCTATGATTGTGAATTCTTAGAAGAGTTGGTTGGGGGACAGCTCACATGCTTAAATCTCAAGATATACCTCAGAGAAGGTAGTCCACCTTGTAGAATCAAGCCTCTAATAAAATGAGAAAACTCTACTTTTCCCTCTAGAACAGTTTTTCTGGTTTATATGTAGCATGAGTTAAATGGAGGTTTCATCTGCATCACAACACATGTAAAATAAAAGTTCAAAATTAACTTGAACTTCAATTGGCAGCATCTCTCAAGGCCAAATTCTCTTCTCTGATCTAGGTTGCTTTTGTATTTCCTATGAACAGATCTTCCACAGATAATATCTGTGTGGTAAATAATAATGAGATATTTGCACATATAGGAAGAGAATGTCATAGTTTAAAGCCATACAATAGTTACAAGTAATAAACAGTAATCTTCTCAAGCACTGTCTAGTAATTAACGCTGCCAGAGAAAAAACTGAGTTAGATGGGCTATTCATCTGATCCAGAATAACATCTCCTATAATTCTGAGACTAATTTAGCCTTAAAATATCAAGGAAATTGAAGTTGAATGTTTCATTCATTGCAGTGTGGTGACAAAGTACCACATAGGGCCATCACAGTCACACTCTTCTTCTACTTATACAGAACCAGACTTGATGAGGAACCTGGAATGTGTTCCACCAAGAATGATCTTTGAAATATGTACCCCTTAGCTACTTCTTAATCCCTAGGTCATTACTGAGCTCCATTGAATACCACAAAAGGGTAATTTACTTTTACTCATATTTTTAATACCTCCACAGAGGCAGAAATGTGTCAAAATAGTCCAGAGAATCATATAGTCTTTATTGTAGGTGTGTGCGCACATAAATTCAGTCGGTTCTGAAATGACCTAAACTCTTCCATCAGGGCTCCCAGTTTTATAAAGACTACATGCTACTTCACTGGCTTACAGAGATCATCCCAAGCAGCCAGACAGAACAATGAAATTTAAAAGGGATCACATCCTTTAACTGTTATATTCTCCAGCTGTTATATTTTTTTAGTTGCTTCTAAAAAATCCATTTTATTGGATGGCCTTTTATCAAGCAATTAATTAGTAATATAGGAAAATCATTAGTTTTCCCAATTTTTGTTAACAAAAAGAAAAAAAACCCTGTGATTTTCATGAAAGTTTACATGCACATACAGTACCTCTTTGTATGAACTATGAAACATACTTTGAGTCCCAAAGACAATATATTAAGGTTTTAATTACTAGAGGTGCACCAATATATCAGTGCCATATCAGATCAGCACCAATAAAATGGAAATTAATATTATTGGCTATCAGCATTTTTTGGCCGGTGTAGCCAATAATGTACCAATAAATATAATATGCCTTTCAGCTAGGACCCCCAAACGCTGTGTATGTGCACAGCCACAGCATGTATGCAGCCAGGAGTGGAGCTGGGCAGTGTGGAGAGCAACACTAAGTCTGTGGAGGGGAAGGGGCATGGGGGAGGGAAGGGGCAGGGGAGGAGCAGATCAGGAGGAGCAGATCAAGGCCCCCACAGTGAGGGAGGAAGTGGGACAAAGCCCTGGGCAGCTTGACTAGGGGATCAGCATCTCGGCGCTTAAAAATGGCGGTGGGAGGGACTTGAACTAAAATTCAAAGAATAAGCTTTAGTTCAAGTTCCACTGCCACCATTTTTAAGTGCTGGGATGCTTTTAAGAGCGGAGCCAAGCGGGGCAACAACAGATGTGGGTTGCCCACTGTGGACTTAGGGCTCTCCACCCTGCTGCCTTTGCCCCAGCACTCATGTGCTGGCCATGCATCCCCTGGCCATCTGGCAGCAGCAGTAGCAGTGAGCTGTGCCTCCTGCTGCTGGACAGACAGGGGACATGGCATGACCAGCATGGCACTCCCAGGGCAAAAGCAGCAAGGTGGAATGTTCCAAGCCCGCATCACACAGCCTGCCTCCACCCTTGCTCTGCTCAGCTCTGCTCCTCAAAGTGTCCCAGTGCTTAAAAATGGTGGCAGCAGCATTTGAACTAAAACTCATTTTTGAGCTTTAGGTCAAGCATCCCCACTGCCATTTTTAAGCACCAGGACACTGATCCCCTGGATGAGCCACCCGCAGCTCCATCCCGCTCCCTGCCCCTGCCCTGGGGTCCCATTCACCGCCCTGCCCCAGCCCCTGCCCCACTCCCTCCCTTACCATGGGAGCCTCGACCTGCACCTTCATGCCCCTTCCCCTCCACAGACTTACCTTCAGGGTGCTGCTCTCCATGTTGCCTGGCTACATTCCTGTAATATGGTTATCAGCCGATATGCCTGGTGAATAATTGGTTATTGGTATTGGCCAAGGAAATCTTCATTGGTGCACCCCTATTAAATACTTTTCCTTGTAATTCTCAATATATTGTTTTGGGATTTAGAAAGCAATATCAATTCCTCTAGTGACAAGAAGCTCTCTCTTACTGTTTGTATTATAGTAGAATCCAGTGGCCTTATTCACAATTAGGATCATATTATGTGCAAACACCAATTAAAGAGAGTCCCTGACCTAAAAAATTTTTGTGGCTTCTATTATTCCACTCAGAGCCCTGACCAAGACCCTAAAGATCTAACTCCATGCCCAGAACAGGAACACAGGGCCTAGAGAATTCTGAGATGCTGGGGAGCCACTGGTTCTACAGGCCAAGTCCTATTTGTTCTGGAGTATGAGGTAAGGCAACTCCCTAAAGCTAAGTTGTCCCTCAACCCCTTCAGCATTTCCCCTCCCTTACAGCACCCTATCTCTTGTTTAAATGTGGAAGGGGCAGTCTCTGTATTAGTGGGCTGAAGGACAGAGGGATAACTACTAAACTTTACACCCTGGGCAAAACCCTACCTGACAGCAGGGTGGAAAGGTGACTTGCTTGCCCACCCCTTGTTACAAATAATACTGGAAAGATTTGCAAGATAAAATTTACATGAGAAAATGCATTCAGCCAGGTTAATCAACAACTGGGCTGCGGGGGATGGGGACATGATAATCAATACATATAATAGCCAGTCAAGAATGACCATAGAGATTGGTCTCAAGAATGAGTCATTCAAGGAATTTGTTTTCCTTTCTTCACCATTTTCTCTACACTCATTTGCTTCCTGAATCTTCTGTCCGCTTCTTTTTCATCTCCCTTTACCATTTTCAGATCACTTTCTCCTCTACTTACCTTCTCATATATAGTAAAAGCAGTGTTAACTGGCATGAGTGGGGTAAGCGGGGGTGCTGGATATCTCAAAATTTCAGTTATCTGGGGCAGAGGTTTTCAATAGGACTGCAAAATTTTGCCACCAGTCTTGTTTCAACACTTTTTTGATGTGTTTCGAGGTCAAAACAGCAAAATCAAAACGAAACAGATATGGTCGAAACAACCTTGAAACAAAACGAGGCAAATTGAAGTGTTTCACAGTTTTGATGCTGTTTTGATGTTTCGCCCATAGGCTATAATGGGGAAGGTCAAAACAGCCTATAACTTTGTCACTTCTGGCCAGATTTGGATATAACTTGCAGCACTGGTAGCCCCTTCTGCCAAGTTCACTTCAAAGCATCCTCGAATCTCTCCCGCCATGTCTTCATCTTATATGTTAAAGGGAGGCTGCCTTTCATCCTCTTGGCCACGGTTCTCCTGCTATCTCTCGTCTTGTTTCTATAATGGGTGTTCTGTGCACCCCGGCCTTATGGGCAAAGCATGGCTCCAACCGCCCCTTTACCACACCCCAAGCCTCGGAGATGGTACCAACATTGTCCTGTCTGGGCCTTGCTGTAATTGGCTCCCTTGTCTTTTTTCTGGGCTCTCCACAGCCCTGTTGCTGTGCCTAACTGGTGCCTGGGCTCCCCGCAGCCCTGTTGCTGCACCTCTCTGGTGCCGGGGGTCTGTACACCCCAAGTGCTGTGACCTCTCTGGCGCTGGGGCCCCCACACTATAGTGGGGCCCCAAAGAGGCCTCCTCTTTCCCCAATAGCCTCTCCCAAACCACCCATCTTATAGACAGAAATCAACATCAAGGCTATAACATAAGTTAAGCTGCCTAGCTATAACATAATTCGAGCCACACAGGGCATGATCTGTCCCTCAGCAGTACCAGAAGCTACACTTGCAGTCAGGCCTCTCCCCTTTGCTTGCTCTGGGAGAGCTCCTTCCCCCTTGGCTGCTAGCAGGGAACTGCCCTCCTGGCCTCTGGCCAGGGGTTTATATACGAGCCATGCCCTGCCCCTTCTGGTCAGCTGACCGCCGGCAGGTGTGGGCCCATTAGCTCATTCTGGCTGCCCTGGTAACCAGCAGCTGGGGCTCCTAACTGACTGCTAGGGTTTGCTCCCTAACAGTTCCAGACCTTAAAAGGAGCAGGACACCCTAGTGCCCTGCGACAGTCAGTGATCTGAATCAACAAATCAAATCACTGTCCCTGATTCGGTCTGAATCTGAATCGAATACGGCCCGTTTTGCACGCCCATAGTGTTCCGGATAGTAGAATGCTTGTTAACACATCTTTTACTGTATCACATTTATCATTGTGCTGTCCTTTCTGCTGCACTGTTAGCCTGCTTTGTCTGGCTGTTCCCTGTTTCAGCCCTCCCTGCTGGGGCTCTCCTGCTCTTAGTGCTGTCTTTATTCTTTCCTTTCCTTGTCTCTGTACCCTCTAATTTCAACTGCCACTTGCAACACCATTCCCAACCACTACTGAACCTTTTAGAACCTTCTTATTCCAATAGTCACTTCCACTCTGAGGATTAGAAATAAAAAAAGCACAATATTAAGGCTAGGGTTTGTTATTATATATTTATTAATATAAATGCAACCTGACTTTCTGCTCCAGTTCCTAGTAAGTCATGCCAAATAGCAGAAAATATAAATGATTTTACCAACGTGTCAGTTATTTTGCTAAATTATTTTATCTCCATTAAGTGTGATTTCCTGAGCATGCTTTTGGGAAAATGTACCAAGCAAATTATACTTGCTGTCACAAGTTCTTTTCTCAGTATTTGCCAAACAAATTGACAGAATTCTAATATTATAAAAGCCTAAGTCTGTCTCTCTGTCCATAACACTTTATTTACACACTGATTGGCTGACACAAACAGCCAATCAGAGTGCTCCAAATGTAGGGGAGCACCACCATGATTCTGAAGCCACGCTAAGGACTGGACAGGGTGAGGGGAGCCGAGGCCAGGAGCACTGGCCTCGACTCCCCAGCCCTGCTCCCTGCAAGAGGCAGAACAGCAGCAGCATGGAACATTAGGTGGTGGCACTCCATCCAATCCCCTCCCCTCCACTCCCCTACATCATTCTTGACAGGCAATGGCTAGTGAGGTATAAGAGAGAATACACAGATCATAAGCAAGGCATTTTACACATAAATATTTTATATTAAAAAGAGTCAAAATAAGTTAACACAGAAATATATAAAATAGAAAACTCCTCAACCTGAAGTTCAATGCAACACTGCCATAGAGCTCTGGGGCCAGCTCCACTAAAGTAAAGGTCAAATTTTCCATTAGCCTCAGTGAAACTGGGATTTCACCCTAAGGTCTATATAGAACTTGACTTCAAAACCCTACATTTTTCCATCTTTTTCCCAAGTAACTGCTCTTATAACCTTTGCAACTGTGTATTTGTACAAAGGGAACAGGAGGGTGAATTAAAGTTTACCTCTTCACCAATAGCTAGGTGAAGGCTAATTCTTAGTCCAACATGCTCATTTCAGTGGGCGTGTCTACACAAGATGCTTACTGCAGAGCTGACTAATTAGTTCCACAGTAAACATCTCAGCATCTACACATTCAGGGCAATTAGGCTGAAGCAAACTAATGAACTCTGCAGCAGGATAATGCTTGTAAATTTAAGTACTACCCTGCTGCAGAGTTTTTTTTACCCCACAGCTGTGCACGTATAGATGGTGACACGGCTGGCTGGGGCATGAGGGTGTTTTAGTGTTGGGGCTGCCTGCCAGCTAGCCACCTTACTGGAGCACCCTCATTCCCCAGCCAGCCCTCTGCAGCATATTCAGCTGGGATGGAAGGAGCCTCAGGCTAGCAGGCTGATCCCTGGAGACTCTTGCTAGCTGGGCTGCTCCAACCCAGCTCAACATGCTGCAGTCCCTGGCACACATTCAAATGGCACATTCCAACAGAAGTAATAAACTCTGGAGCAATAAGCACCAGAGTTTATTGCTTTGCATTCACTGCACATGTAGATACATCCATTATGTTCCATTCTAGTATTGAAAAATGAATCCAATCCCTCAATAATTTGTATGAAGAAATGGAGTTCTCCCTCTACTGATGGATAAAGAGGAAAGTGGACATCTCACTCCTCAGTTTCTCTTCAACCACTTGGCCAGAGCAAAGCATTTTCCTCTAGCTGCTTTGCCAACTTTGAATGTCTTATGCCTATTTACCCACTTTAATTTCTTCCTTTTTACCATTTTTAATTATTTTTTCTTCTTTTTTCTAGAAAATTATGGGTTTTTCTCCTTTTTGGAGGGCTTTTGGCACTTTTCCCTATCTTCTGCTTTCTTCCTCTCCCATGTCACAGGTCTAGGCGCTGTGAGTGTATCAGCTGTTAGGCTGCTGTGTTCGGGATCGAGGAGGTGAGTTGTGAGTGAAATAAAGGCAAATTTCCTTATAGCGTAGCATACAACAGTTAACAGAAAAGTTAATATAAAAAACAGATAGATAGTACAGTAATAAAGAGCTAATAGTGAATGATAACAACAGGTAGAACAACAAAGAGTTCCCACATGAGGAAGGGCCCTTGGTCAGGATTTGGTCCTCGCTCACACTGGGAGTCCAGGGTTCAGGTTTGGTACAGTGATGGTCCTTCTGTCCTGTCCTTCTAACTTGTCACTTCACATGCACATTCCTTTATGCCTTATCTTATGCTAATCTATTGGCTTTAGAGCCACTCACAATCTTGCCCTATAGCTGTTACCCTATGGGATCAAAAGGTGTTAGAAATTATCATGAAAGGTTACCGCCCAAACTCAGGTTCACCCAATAAGCAAATTACACCACATTACTTTGAGGTCTGAAATTAGCATTACCTGCCCAAGCTCAACCCCTGGTTTTCTTTATTTCTTGGATTCCTAGGAATGTGCTAATTATATTAGGTGGTCAGATCTTGTTATGGCTGACCTTTAAAAACCCTGTTAGATCAGCTAAACTTGTAGTTTGCTTATTTTGGGGGCCTATGATCAGTGCAAATGGTTAGATTCAACACTTTGGTTAAATTGTGACAGACAAATTCCACTTGCAAGCTGCAAACTTGCAAGCTTTGCATTAGCTAATCTTAACTGCTAAACATTTGCCTGGATGTCTCCAAGAGCATATATTTATTGCTCATGATAGCAACCCCTCTGGTTCAGGCTACCATACCCCCACCCTTTATTTGGCCTATGTCATAAGACCTTGTAATTTTGTGCAGGCAGGGTCTTTTAAAATTATTTCACTTGAGCTCCCTTTTTCTTAAAGTAAGATCTTGAAATCATCTCATGCCTTTTCTGATGTTTCCAGGTTTTCAAAGTTTCCCTTCTTGTGAAGGCCTTATACCTACTTCAAACACTCGCACTTGGTTCCTCTACTGTAATGGTAAAACCTGCTTACTGGATTAATACAATATCTGCCAGCTCTGAACAAGAAAGGAGAGGAATATACGTAAAACTACATGGAGAGGAATATAAAACTACACACGTATGATTTGGACAAGACCTTAGACTCTTCTGATCTGTCACCAACATGTAAGATTAGCATGGCAGTTTTCTTGGCACTATCTTCCCTTCAGTGACCTTCCTTCTGTTCAACACCACACTGCTCAACACCGTGTAAGTAATAAGTAACATCCTGTTCTCTATATAATTCAAGAGTTAAAACACACGCCTTTCATCACAGAATATAGCATGGACATTATACCTTACCTGGTCAGGTATCTGTATCTCTGACAATACTGATGGAGGACTTTGAGATAAATATGTTGCTAGAAAATCTATAAGAAACTACAGTAGTGATAGCAAAATAAAGATATTTACGAATAATTTTTGTGTTGCCATCCACTAGTCCAGATATTGCTCAGGGGATAAACCAACACTAAAATGGAATCATAAGGTTTTTATGTCAACTTGAAGATAAAAAAATTAGTGATAATTAAGGAAAGTGATCTTCAATTTTTCCTTGAAAACTAGTTCTAAGTATAGAACCTGATCTTCAACAAAGCCAAAAAAGAATTGCATTTAAGCCAATATTCTTCATTTATGCCCTAAGCTCAAATATCCTTTCAAAAGCAGCTTCATACTTTGAATGTGAAATGGACTTTTTAAAGATAATTTTCATTGGACCAAGGACTGGAGAAAGTCAGATATCTTTTCATGCTTCGTGAGGTTAGAAAAATGCTTGAAGGCCTACAGTATTTTCAGTATTCAGTCTCTTAATGGTTCCAATCAAGCATGCAGAACTTCCAATAAAATTTCTCTTGGGGATATCACATAGATTTCTACCTTAGAGTTCTGAGTAGAGAAGCATAAAGCTTTTACAATGAGATTTGTATTATTAGCATTTCAATTTGCAGTTCCTTCACCAAGAGATACACAATTGATATATTCTACTTGGTCTTTCCAACTTCTCAAAATAAAAATAAGAAAGCAAATAAAAATACAAAATTTCCATTCTTGTTTCTTCCACCTATAAATTGGCATGATAGAGTGCATTTTTGAAAGAGCCACCTGAATATCACGTGAAAAATTTGCTGCAGTACAGAAAGAAAACCCCCATGAATCACACACCATGAATTATGACATATATCATCCCTTCCTAAAACCTATACAGAAAATCTTCAAGAAACTGCAGCCCATACTAGAAGACCCAATTCTTAAAGAGATCTTCCCAGAACCACTCAGCTTTTAAATAAGCACTGAACTTCGCCAACCTCATCACCAGAAGCAAACTTCCTACGGCCCAAAACACGCCATATGGATCCAGACCATGATATGACAAATGTAAAACCTGCTAACTTACCTCCCACAATAACTACACCCCACAACAGAACCATCAACATTCCTGGATCTTACATAGGGTTACCATATTTCCAGCCACAAAAAAAGGACACCTGGGACCTGAGGGAGGGACATATAATTGTGGGATGGAGGGCAGTTATATGCCTGTGCTCTGCCTCTACCCCTCACTCCTAAGCCCCTGCCCAGCCCTGCCAGCCCCTCCCAACCCATGGCCCCTTGCCCCCAGCCCTACTCGTGCCCTGAACTCTGGAACCCTACCCCTGCCCCGCCAGCCCTGCTGGTACCTCTCACTCCCAACCTGCAGCCCCCTGACAGTGCCCCTCTCTGGATCCGCATCCCCCTGCCTCCCCACCCCTGCTGGTCCCCCTCACTCCCAACCTGCAGCCGCCTGCCCCATCAGCCCTGCTGCCCAAGCAGCCTGCATGCACGTGCACACACACACACGCATGTGCACACACACAAGGTGTCTCTTTACCTGGCTTGCTGGGCCCCATGGCAGGAACACATGACCCCTGACAGCCAATCACCTTGCCCGCTACTCCCAGTCCCAAGCAGCCAGCCCTGAAGAACAGAGGGAACAGCAAAAAACCTGGATATTTGCTCTTATTTTTAAAACCTACCTGGATACAACACAGGGGGCCAAAAAAGAGGACATGTCTGGGAAAACCTGAATGTATGTGTCGCGGGGCACTCCCGCGCCCCGCTCCTATGGAGACGCCCCCGGGAAGGGGAGAGGTGTAACAGGGCACCAGGGTGCCTGCTACTAGCAGGAGGAATAGGGCTGCTGAAGCACCCTGGAGCAACACAGATGGGGGT
>NW_017728907.1:38836473-38842874 GCF_001723895.1 Crocodylus porosus | reverse complement strand
CTTGTTGGTCGAATAAAAGATATTATTTCTACTACAAGTCCTGCTGGACTAAATACAGACATTCGATTTATGACACATTATAACCTATCTAACATCTGTCACCCCAGGTAACCTCTCTACTATTTACCAGCCACATTCTTATCGTTCCCCCCTCCCCCAGCTGTCTCACTCACTGACTACTTTAATTTGCATTTTCACTGACTGGCTTTCTCGTATGTATACTAGTCTCTGGCTTCTTTTCTATTACATCCACAGACCAACTGCAGATGTTTCCTCAGCCTGATGAAGGGTATTTGTACCCAAACATTTGCAAAGAAGAATTTTTCCAACTATTTTTGTTAGTTTAATAAAATACATTGGATTTAGCCAAAGAACCCGATCTGCCACAAGAACTAAAACTTTCTGCAAAAAAAAAAAAAGACAATTAAAAGTGATATAAACACTACTCCACTGTTTCAGCAAGCAATACCTATGGAAAAAAAGCCAGTCAGAAGACAGAATTTCCTACTGCCCAAAATAAGACTTATTCACTTGACATATTTAACAGTTTTTGTTTCATTCAAGCAAAGACTAACTATAAAATGTAATACAGTATTTTGAGAAACACTGCATTCCACAAAATAAGAAATACAAAAAATTCAGCTTATTTAGGGGTATACAGTACTTTCAGTTACTTTGAATCTAGAAAACCGTAAGAAAAAGAAACCAGACGGAGAAAAGCAAGAAGTACTCAAAGTCAGAGTCAAACAAGAACAGAACAGAGATACTGAGACAAACAGCAAAACTAGGAAAGTGCCCAGCATTTACTATAGAGATACAATAAATGCAATGGCAACATATTGAAAATATATGTGTGTGTCAGGAGAGTCTGAACACCATGGACAAACAGAATGAAAAATTAATCTGAGCTAATGGATGCTCTTACAACAGAAGATGAATGGACTGTTAACCAGAAAGCAAATGGGACCTTCAGTACTTTCAAGCTGGACATTAGTGCAAGTCAGTGCCAGAACCAGTGTTATTAGCCCCAAAGAAGGCTATAGGTAATAGAAGGAAAACTGTAAATCAATGGTAAGCCTATTCTTACTAAAGGAATATGTGAAATACATATAAATAACAAGCTGGAAAAAATCTGTTGTTACAGGCTATTTTCACTTCCTTGAGATAGCTGTAGTTTCTCCTAGTAAAACTAAGTAGATGATCATGTATGCCAAGGCTATTTTCACTTGACCTAGCAATTGCGTGACCTAGCAATGTCTGAAAATGAGCTGCAGTTTAGCAGGCCTCAGTTTATTGACCCAACACCTGTGGGAGAAGAAGGCCTGGCCAACCCCAACCCAAATATGGGGGAGGGGGCATGGCCCTGCTGTGACCAGCAATGTGGGGCATAGGGTTTGGGAATTGGTGGTGGGAGGGAGACTGTATTAATGGCCACTGCTTTCCTGCCACCAAGTTGCCTGCCACCATGGGGAGCCATGTGGTCCAGTTGCAATAGCACTGTGAGTCACATTTGGCCCATGGGCTAGAAGTTGAGCACCCCTGCTATAGCATATTTGGACTATTTAATTTAAGGTCTTCCTTTATAATGTCTCCTTTCAGGTGTTGTGCTCTCTTTAATTGGATGTCATCACTGATTTTGCTAGACATGTTGAATCCTTCCTTTACTTTGCTGACTAGTTGTTCCATTTTCAAAGGTTTATTCTACAGTCTCTAAGAAAGTGTTTTGGGGCCTTTTGCTTTGGCCAAGAGGGAGAAGTTTGGTTAAAGCCCTTTGAAAATGGCCAAGGCTGGCAACAATATAAAAACACTAGCCCCATCATCCCTAATCCAATGGACTAGGAGAAAATCATATTAAAATAATAAAGTAGCCACTGAAAATGTCTGCAGATTTGGACTCTTCCATACTAAACTATTACATTACAAGATAACACCAATTAACCAGGGTTTGTTATCTCCAGCCATTTTGTTCAGCAGAAAACTAAGAACATCCCTTGCATGAGAAACTGGTATCAGAGGAATTGAGGAGCTGCAGATTTCCAGAGGTAGATAAAGCTAATTAATATACAGATGTATGATTTGGGCTAGGGAAACTGACACCATTTACTGAACATGATATAGAGCGCATATAAGATGGAAATAAAGGACTGCCAACAGAAAAGGTGTCCTGCAGTCTCAGGCATTTTCCACCCCAGATGCACATATAGCAAGGAGGAACAGGTAACACCTTCTTAATCATTCAAAAGGAAGGGAGAAAAGAGGCAGAGTTTTCTGTTTTTCTGGGGAAAGTTTCAGTTAGGCAGCAGCCACACTTTTAAGACAACCAAGCTTCAAGATAGAACCCTGCCTAAACAAATGAATTTATTAACAATAATGCTACTGATATTTCAAGAGAGACAGTCCAAGTAATAGTGAAAAATATCTGAGAGATTAATTAAGCATAAGTGTAGTTGTTAGGTTTTTGGAATAAGAATTTGAAATGGTATATTACCTACAAGTTGCTTATAAAATGCTATGATTATTAAAATTTCGTTGGAAAAGGCAGATGTGATATAGGAAATTGTTACTTTAAGAAGTTTAGTTTCCCAGATAAAGAAAATCGCAAGCAGGGGATGTGCAGAAACATATGCTCTGTTAAACAGTGCATATAGGTTTTGGCTATGTAGCTGAAGCTTTGGATCAAAAACAGTGCTGCAGCAGTCTGGAAGAGGGAGTATGAATTAAAAGGAGAGGAAAAAGTCTCTGCTGTGGTAGAGATGAGTACCCATGAGTGATATCCCATCTAGTGTATGCACATCTTTATAAGCAATAAAAATTATGAGTGAAGAAGCTCTTCCTAGTCACACCTAATCCATTTGTCTTTCTTCATGAACTGCTTTGTAGTGCATCCCAGTGCATACTGAATCCTGCTTCTTCCTGTGTATTCTAGATAAGACAGGTAAAGTGACTGTCTGTGGAGCCTGTGAACCTCTGCCTTACATGATGATCTGAGATAAAGATCACAGAAAATATAAAAGCTTATGCACCAACAAGACATATATGAAACCTTCTGTGGTGACAGTGTGACACTGTCTGTGAGATGGTTAACAGGATAGCAGGGTAAGATCACAAAAACAATTGATTTTTTTAAAGAAAGCCAGATTCTGACTTGGAGATGTGTTCCTCATAGAATGTGTACTTGTAATCTTCCTTTGAGATTATAAAAGCACAAACCAAGATCATAGTTCTGCATCTGAGAGAAAAGGCTGTAACCTTCTACCCAGAAAAAAATGTGCTTTCATGTGACCACGTAGCATGTGAAAGAAACTACACTGACAACAAAAATTAAAAATAATACAAACGTTGTATACAAAGTTAAAGTTTATTATGGTTAATGTGAAAAGTAAAGGAATAGTTCTAACTTTTAAATTGCTTTGTTCCCACTAGTTGCACAAACTGAGTAGCAGTAACATCTGACTTGGTTTGTACATTATTGTACATAATTAACAAATGTATAATATAATCATATATGCAGTCTAACATTTGAGTCAACTGAAATTATCTAAAAAAAACACTTGTATTCATTCCTATGTAGTAGATGTGAACATTTTGAGTTCCTTAAAAGAACTGCAATTTTATCTGGTATTGATACATAACTAGATGTTTCCACCTTTAATGACGCTGAAAAGTAATATGGATTGCAATGTATCAGGTCAAGTAAGAGTGACAGAACCCAGCCACTAATGTATTAGACAACATTTTTCCTTTTTACTTAGCACTTTCTTCTATTACTTGCTTTTGTTTTCTTAATAGTGAAGATCTAGGAAAGAGTTTATGTAGTACTTTTCAGCTTATTAATTGCCACTTGTGTGAAAGAGAATTAGAGTTATTGAATCATTTTTATTAGCAATTTAATTTTTTTCTCTCATTTCTCATAATTTCATTTTTCCCTTTCTAAAATTAATTCTCTTCTAGTATTTAATGGAAATTTCAGTAATATTTGAAAACATATATGCATATCTGCATACATGCACACATACCATATTCATTCTAATTTAATCTAGTGAGTTTCCAATGTATCTGTCTATGTAATATTATAAGGAATTCCTACCCAGTATTTTAAAAAATAATAAATCATCCTGTAAGGATTAGTTAACCTGCGTTAATCTTCTCTGCGAACACTTTTATTTGGAATTAAAGTGACCTCTATTCTATTTAGTTTAGTCCACATCCAAGGTGAATTAAGCTAAATCAAATCAAAACTACTGTAATTCTGAATTAAAATGTGCACATAGTTTAATAAAGTTTAATTCACTTAAAATTCACACTTGTGTAGACAGGCCTTAGCAGAGAGAGGTTTCCTTAAGAACTAATTTAGTATTATGATTAAATCACCCTTCTATAAAAGGTAAGTGGGGCAGAGTCTGAGTTTGGCCACAGCCTGGGCATACACACATTGCTATAATTTATATAGTCCCCCAAAGTAGGCCAAGTATTCTACAGACAAGTCTCCTGTCTTGAAAATCTCATAGTCTAAGGCCTTTATTCTAAAATCACATGCATAACTTTGAATATACAAGGAGCAGTCATATTGAAATCAATGGAACTACAGGCAAGCTTAAGTTTGCAAGATTGGAACCTAATGTTAGACATGATTCAACGAATAGGGTAACAAATATTGGGAAATAGATTGCTGTAGGGAGAACAATGGTCATGAGCTATATCCATACCACCCACTTGTAGCACCAAGTAGTGCCACAGTGAGACATGCTGTGCTGAAATGCACACACGCAGAGCAAAAAGTTATACTGAGACAAGTTGCATAGAGCAAGTGCACCATGTACAGCATTGCCTAGGACCATAATTGCTAGCAAGCCAAATTGGCAAAAGTCCAAAGGAGGACCTGTGATATGAAGAACAGATGGTGGAAAGACAAGGCAAAGGAGATTCAACATCTTGCTGATGTCTACTGTCGCAGGGCACTAAGCAATGTCTGTGAGCGTGCCGCTTTGGAGCCAGCAGAGCAGTTCCCCCCATGCTTGTCTGTGCATGCAGCGGCGGGAGCCATCCTCCCCGCATCCCCGTGCCCCGCAAATGAGTTGCTCACAGCTCCATCCCATGCCCCACACTGGCTGAGCAGCGCCTGTTAGCGCCCCTTCGCTTCAGCACCCAGGGCAGTCATCCTGTTTGCTCCCACCTTGTTACGGCAGTGTCTTCCCTCTCCCTTCCTCCTCCTATGATGGGGTAAAGTGCCAAAGAGAATCTGTGGTGTGAGGAATAGACAATGATTTTGAAGAGAAGTATTTTTTGTCAAAACTAAAATATAAACAACAGCCAAACTTCTATCTCTTCCATTTAGCAGTCTGATTTATTTTTAATTACTGTCCAACATAAATGCTGATTTAAGTAGTGCTCTGCAGTACAAATGATAAGAGAACTATTTTTGTTCTGTTTATAAGAGGAAAAAATACCAAGTGTTGTTTTTAATATTCTACTTGGACTCACCTCATTTCTGAATTTAAATACAGATTTCTTTTTAAAATATAAAAAGCAATTCTAATACCTAGTGTAGAACTTTTAGATTAAGGGCTTCTGTTTCCCTAACAGCTTGCTGCAGAGCTCAATATTTTTCCATTAGTAGCTAGTGAGCAGTGCTCCACAGGCTCTGCCAGCTCCAGCGAACTGCTCCGCTCTCCAGCCCTGATGCCACGTGCCTCCTCACTCCCGTGCCAGCCCCCAGCCCCTGCCCCCATCTGAGAGAGGAGTTGCTGCCTGCCCTGCAGTGAGAACTTATCTAAGTGTCCCACGCAAGCCCCAGTGCCTCCACCGTGCTCTGCACCCAGCTCCTCTCTGGGCGAGTGCGTGGCATGAAAAGTTTTCATCTGTAGTGCTAATCAGCGTAGCACTACCGAGCCTATAAGCATGGAGAACCTTGCATTTTTCAGTGTTGAACGCCATAGGGTTCTCATCCGCCCATTTCATGAGTCTGTCCAGATCTGCCTGGATCACCCTCCTGTCCTCGGGTGTGGATGCTTTACCCCAGAGTTTGGTGTCATCAGCGAACTTGGCCAGTCCACTTCTGACACCAATGTCCACATCACTGATGAAGATGTTAAACAGTATAGGCCCTAGGACAGAGCCTTGTGGGACCCCACTGGTCACAGCACACCATGACCATTGACTGCCACCTTCTGGGTCCTACCGCAGAGCCAGTTCCCCAGTCAGCAGATCGTGGTGACGTCAATGCCACAGTTAGCCAGTTTAGCCAAGAGGTGATTGTGGGATAACAGATCGAAGGCTTTTTTAAAGTTGAGGTTTACGATGTCAATCTCTTCCCCCTTGTCCAGGTGATAAGTCACCTGGTCAGAAAAAGAAATGAGATTGCTCAAGCAAGACCTACCCGCAACAAACCCATGCTGGGTATC
>NW_017728907.1:38828171-38833091 GCF_001723895.1 Crocodylus porosus | reverse complement strand
GAGGACTTCTGTACAACTGACTGACTTGCCAGCTTTACGGCAGATGGTGAAGGTGATCAGTTCATGATCACTGTCACCCAGCTTCCCTTCGATTGTTAGTTGCCAATTAGGTCATCCCCAATTGCCAGTACAAGGTCGAGCAGCGCTTTACCTCTTGTCGGCCCGTAGACTTCCTGCGTCAGATAGAGGTCGTCCACACGAGAGAAAGCTTTGCGTCACTCAGACTTGGCCAAGCAGTCCTCCCACGAGATGTCTGGGTAGTTAAAGTCTCCCATGACAACCATACACTGGGATTGTGCAGCTTCAGCCAATTCCCTGGTGAACTCCTGGTCGAGATCCTGACTCTGGGTAGGGGTTCGGTAGTAGACCCCCACCATAGTATCCCCTGCGCCATGTTCCCCACAGATTTTAACCCAGAGGGTCTCAAGTCATCCACTGTGGGTGCCAATGTCAGCTTGCAGGGACACGTAGCATTTCCTGACATAGAGAGCTATGCCCCCGCCCCTTTTGTCCACTCGATCCCTCCTGTACAGGGTATAGCCATCTATACCCATGGTCCAGCCATAGGTGGAGTCCCACCAGGTCTCCATTATCCAAATGACATCGTAGTTATTTGCATTTAGGAGAACAAGTTCCTCCTGTTTATTCCCCAGGCTCCTGGCATTTGTGTGTAGACACGCAAGTGTCCCCTTGGGGGCTCCTGCCTTGCCCACAGATTGTACCAGGGCTGGGGTAAGGGTGGGCTCTCTTAAGTGCCTTGGCCCGCTGGCTTTGCAAGGGTTGCTCAGTGGGCCAGCAATGGCGGTAGTCCCTCCGTCCCCCAACAGGTTTAGTTTAAAGCCTGGTGGAGTAAGTCAGCTAGTCTGGCTGAGAAGAGTGTCCTCCCCAACAGAGAGAGGTGGAGGTCATCTCTTCCCAACAGCTCGCTGCCTCTCTCTCCAAAGAGTGGACTGTGCTCATGGCTTCCCCGATGACACCAGGGCTGCAGTCTTTGGTTGACTATGTGGATCCTCCTCTCCCTCCTCAGCTCATAGCCCAAGACTGGGTGGATCAAAGGAAACACCACCTGTGCCCCCAGACCTTTTCACCCCTCACCCAAATCCCTGAAGCACCTCATGACCCGGCTAGGAGCACTCCGAGCCATGTCATTGGTGCCCACATGGATGAGAAGCATGGGATAGCAGTCTGTGGGCTGGAGGAGTTTAGGGATATTCTCCGCAATGTCATGGATGCGGACCCCTGGGAAGCAGCAAACTTCCCAAGCTAAGGGGTCGGGGCAGCAGATTGCCCCCTCAGCCCCCTCAGGATGGAGTCTCCCATGACAAACACTTTGCGTTTTGTCTTGGGGAGAGTGGGGACAGTAGCTAGTGTCCTCTGTGTTGCCTGCGGGAGCTGGTGACTCAGCAGGCTCTGCTGGAGCTGCAAGAGGCTCATACCTGTTGCAAAGCTCCAGTGGGGCAGGGGCCTTGGTACAATGGGCCCTAGAGCCCTTGACTACCTTGGTCCATCCCCGTGGCTGGACAGAAGGGGAGGTCCCCAGGTCCTTCCTTGTCCTGGAGGGAGACCGTGATCTACCCTCCGCCCCCCGGGGGAGAAGGGCCTGGCAGTAGGAGTCTATCTCCTGCTCACAGTCCCTGATGGCACGCAGTCTCTGGACTGCAGCCTGGAGCTCCTCCAGCTGGCACGCCAGAGACCCCAGTAGGGAGCAGACCCCACAAGGGGAGGTGGCCATGCTCCCAGGCCCGAAAAAGGGACAGGCAGCCCCCACAGACGAAAGCCAAAGCCTCTCAAGTCAGATGTCTGATTTGAGATTCCCAGTGCAAGTTTTATTCTCCCAGCAGTCAAGGCATATGCTCAAGAGGAGGGCAGAGAAAGTGCTTCAAGGACATCCTCAAGGCCAACTTGAAAAAAATGCAACATCAACATCAACTGGGGCAGACTATGACCCAGGACTGCCCCAAATGGACAAAGAATCTGATGCAAGGATCTCAGTACTTTGAAACCTTACAATGACAACAACATCTTTTGTTGCTGGTTCACCCCTTCCTGGTGTGGTGCCCCTTTCCCTCATTTTCCCCTCCCCTGGTTTCACCACCTCAGTCTTGTCACTCCCTTTCTTTTGCTTATGCTTTCTTTGTCTTGCTAAATTAAACTGACAGGCCTGTAACAAGATAGCCACCAGGCTCAGGTGCAGGCAACGCCTGATGATGACGCAGGAGGAAGAAGTGGAGGGTCAGATGACCCAGAACACCCTGTATAAGCTTAAGCCTCCAGCTGGGAGAGAGCAGTCTGGCTGTGGAAGCCCAGACTGCAATGAGAGGACTCATGAGGGAGCCCTGAGTGAAGGGAAGCTGAGGATCTGCACAGGAAGCAAGCTAAGTACCCCGGGCATTTTCTGTTTTGTTTTCTTTCTACTTGAAGCCCACCACCAAGGGGGGTGTGGTGAACCCCATGTGTAGACATTTGTTTAAGACAGAATGATGCTGGTATTTTGTATTCGTAATTTTTCCCTGGAGGACCAGATTGTGGCTGAAGGAGAGGCAGAGACCACTGAAAGGGGATGACTGGGGACACCCTGAACATCAAATTCAATTGTGTGGACAGAGGATAAGGACTAGAGCACATTCTGTGGCTGAATGAGGGTGAGCCTGCCCAGACTATAAGACAGGAGGGTGGCAGGGGATAACAGGACTCATGGCCCCTAGCTGCCTACATAGCCAATATTGCAAGGCCTGGAACCTGGGGTTGCAGGGTGCGACCAAAGATGGGTCAGGAACTTGCAGCCCTGAACAGTGGGACCCAAGTTAGAGGGCTCAGCTAAAACACAAGTGGGATAAGGCCAGGAGGAGCCAGAGACCAGACATAGGCCCACTTCTTCAAAGAGTGCCTTGCCATCTGTGCAGCCTCCTCTACTAAGTTTTACATCAAGATGGGGCAGAGGAGAATACTGAATGAGGGAGAGAGACCAGAGGGTGCTGGCACTAGTAAACAACATTTTAAAGGTGGGTACCTTGTAGTGGCCCCTGTAAGTGGCCTATAGTTGCAGACCAAATCAAAAACCTAGAACCACCCACATTGCAGGAAAACATGCTCAAGCTGCAACAGTCTGTCGATCCTGGATGGGCCTTCTCAGCCATCTTCAGGCTCACAGATAAGACGGTCATAGAAGACACTTATCCTGGACCATGAGAGATTGTTGATGATGATTGCTAAACAAATAAAAATACAGCAACAAATTTTGCAAAGCAGTCTTAAAGTGTTATTTGTTATGGTGAACTGAGACAAATGAGGATAGTAGGAAATAAACTTTATTTCAGGTTAAGCAACCTATCGAGAACATAATTTGGACATCCCGATGTAGGGGCAGGGAGGAAGAATAGCGTACCTTTTTTTTTGAAAAAGAGACAGCCAGTGGCAATTTGTGCAAAGGAGGTTTTAAAAAGCATCTAATGATGGCACAACATACTTGTAAGTGGAGGGGTCTAGTCAGTTTACAGAGACGGACAGGTACAGTTTGCCCTACCAACTAACCTAACAGATGAAGCAGAATGCCTGCAGTTCACAAGCATCACCATTACGGAGTAGTGAAATATTTGAAGACCACTGAAATAAGTGCTGATAGCTGCAGACCATCTTCCCTCCCAAACCACAACTGGAAGAGGAGAACACAACTTGAAGAGTGTATATTTTTCTGTTGAAGAATGCAGCGATTTCTCTTCAGAAATACGAAATAATCAATAGAACATTTGTCAAAAAGTTGGCCTGTTTGGGGACACCTTCCATGGGAGCATATTTCAAAGACAAGGTTAACTTTTGGTGATTTTAATATGGAAAATGACTGTCCACTAAAGGACTCTGTAGTTTTTAGGCAGTTACAGGTCCATTTTACATGCACTTCCTTAATCCATATTCCATGAACAGTCTGGTTTTACAAGCCATGACAATGCATTAGGGGAAAAAAACCCTGATTTTACTTAACAACTCCTGTGAGGCATGTGGTCAAGTAAGTGTAGTTCAAATCAATAAGGCAATACTATGAAATATTTAGTGCCTACCTGAGAGTTTTTGTGTTTTGTTTTCTAGGGGCTTGGGGCAGGGGGGAGGGCTGTACATGCTGGGTGTGGATGGCTGGCGCAGCTGGGAAGAAATCAAGTATTTGCATTAATCCCTCACATAGCTTTTACTCCTAAGCAAAGCAGATCCCATGGAAGTCAGAATCTTCTCTGATTCCATTGGAATCCTTCACCTTTGCACACAAACTTTGCTGAAAACAATAATAAACATTGTAAGCGGTACTTACTGATCTAACACTCCAGTTTCTCTGCTTCAACTCTTGCAGGATTGTTACTGGGTTCACCACCCACTAAATCTTCAGGTAAATCTCCTGTAACACCTGGTGAAACAAATGGAAATTGCTCTGCATAATTATGAGCAAAGTTTTGGTTGCTTAAAGGAAAAATCAGTGTACAAAAATTCGGTCTACATCATGAAAATGTTTGAGAACTCTTACTTCTAACAGCAGCTTCTTGATATTGGTTGTCTTTAAGCTATTTAGACTATCAAGTACATAAGTTATATCTGCTTTGTCAATGAAACTATTGTCTTCAACTAGAGATAAATATCTTGAGGAGTTCACCAACCCATTTAACTTTGCCAGTGGGGAAGAGTACTCTTCATGGGATGCTCTCAGCTAGGAGCCTCTAACAAGTATGTCAGAGAACTGCACAGAAAATGTTTACTGTATGCAATTGAAACTGCTGACATTAAATGGGCACCGCAAAACTAATTTTTTTCTAAATTTAGCTACCTTTTTTAAGTCTCACAGAGATTAACAAAACAGTTTGCATTTAACTTTTTAGATTTTACACAGATTTGAGTATTTGAACATAATTTTCTGATTCTAACATATGGGAAGAGTGT
>NW_017728907.1:38824971-38827131 GCF_001723895.1 Crocodylus porosus | reverse complement strand
TCAAGAAAGATGGGGGTGGGGAACAGGAGGGGATGGAGCCCAGCTATCCAACCAGTTTCCTATCTACCTTACCATTCCTTCATCCAGCCTGTACTTCCCTAGCATGCTTACGAGAATGTTGTAGGAGACATATCAAAATCCTAGCTAAAATTAAGGTATATCATGTCCACTGGTCTCCCTGTGTCCACAGAGCCAGTCATCTCATCATGAAAGGCAATCAGGTTGGCCAGGGATGCCTTGCCCATAATGAATCCATGCTACCTGTTTCTAATCACCTTCTTTCCCTCCAAGTGCTTAGAAATGAATTCCCTGAGAACCTGCTTCATGGTTTTTTCCAGGGCCTTGGGTGAAGCTGACTGATTTGTAGCTTCCCAGATCTTTCTTCTTCCCTTTCTTAAAGATGGATTCTATATTTCCCCTTTTCTGATTGTCTGGGATCTCTCCCAATCACTACAAGTTTTCAGAGATAATGGCCAGTGGCTCTCCATTCGCATCACAAAACAAGTTTTTCTAGTTTAGTCATCCAGACCAAAGAGATATATTGATCAACAGGCATAATTCTTGATTCCTTGGGAAACAAACATAACTTACAAGGTACACTACCATAGATATTCAGAATATCTACCACTGACATCCATGTTTCAACAAATAACAGAGCAATGCAAGTGTGCATACTTTTATTTTTCAGATACACTGTATGTACATGTCAGTAAGGCAGGTCTCTGTTCAGAGTTTGCCTAAGTTTGGGAATTTTGCACATGCATGCGAGTGACAGGTGTGTGTGGGAATATAACACTGCCAGGCTACACACCAATCACTCCATTCCAATAAGACCCAGAGAGTAGTGATGGGCAACTCTTCTTTCCCTGTAAATATGGACTCCCACAGAATCTTGTCCCCTTCTCGTATGGTCTCTGTTACCAAGAATGTGCTAAAAACACTCTGTAGCATACATCAGCGGGGGATCAAACTTTCTGGCAAGCATGTTACAAATTAGCCCTTTACCCTCTCCATGCGCCACACCAATCCCCTTTCCTTGCCCCATCTGCTGCTCTTCTTTCTGCTCCCTGACCAATTTGTTCCTTTTCCTTCTAGCTCCTGCTCTATCTGCCACTGTGCTGCCTGTCTCCTGATCTCTGCCACATGCCACACAGAGGCTGCCCATGTCACTTGTGGCACCCATGCTACAAGTTGGCCACCCTTGGCATAGCTGTTTTGCTAGTAATGCTAGCAATATCTTCTCAATGATATCACAGTGCCTATGGATCAGCAACTAGATGCAAATGAGTTGGTTAGATGAAGCAAGACCAGCATGATTATCATTGGACTGGGGAAATTATTTGAATTTGGGATAATACTGTTTCCTGCCTTTGGCATCCTTCACCATAGTTAAGACACTACAAAGCTTGGGGGTTCAGATTCATCAACCAAAAGGCCTTGTCTACATGATAAACCCAGCGTACCTGGAAGCAGCACTCTCAAGCATGCTATGCTGCTCTGTATAGGCTGTCTCCTAAACTGGGAACCTGGGACTTCAGGAAACCTAATTAGCACTGCTGTGTGACAATGTCAGTTAGCCAACTCACCACACTATGGGGATAACTACTTCTACTTGAGGTGGCATCTGGCATGGAGCACTATGATATGCCTGAAGACATCACAGAGCAGAGAAAGTTTACAGTATAGACATGGCCACAGCAAGTAGCAGCTGTGGCAAAAAAAGCACATTCTTGTGCCACCAGCTTACTGAGAAAGCCCACTTTGTGGAAAGCGGGGAAACAAAGTGGAGGCTCCTGCTTGCAGAGACTGCAACAGAGGTGATGCCATCCATCACCTACCCTGGAAATCCTCAATAGGAGACTGGATGGTCACCTCGCTGGGGTTGCCTGACCACCATTTGGTGCAGGGGGCTGGACCTGATGATCTTCCAAGGTCCCTTCCCATACAATCTAGGAATTTCCACAATTTTACAAACCTCGTTAACACTAACACATTTGACATTTCAGGGCATAAATTTCAGCAGATAAATACAATGAAGATTATGAGGTGGTCAAGCTGCTAATGTAACGGCAGGACAGGAGAGAAAAATACTTGTCCAAAACAAACTTTGCCCTAGGAGTGCTGCCTGGGTGATACTGCCTGATAGGGGTGTGCGCAGTG
>NW_017728907.1:38808991-38824369 GCF_001723895.1 Crocodylus porosus | reverse complement strand
GCAGCCGCCTGCCTTCCCGCCCGGGGCTCCCCGGCCGCGCGGCGCACCCCGCCTCTGCCCCGGGGAGCGGAGCAGCGTGTCCTGGCGGCGCCGGCTTCATCCGCGGCTGCTCCCCGGGAGCGCGGAGGCGCCAGGCTGGAGCCGGGTCTCCTCGCTGCCGCTTCACAACTTCGCGATGAAGTTTGGGGCGGGTGCACGGAGCGGCGGAGGCGGGCCAGGCGTCGTCCCGTGCACTCCGCAGTCTCCCGGCGGCTCACCTGCCTCGCGCGGCACCGTGTGAACGGGCAGGACTCTGAGCGCCGTCGCTTCCCCCCTGCCCTCCCCGGGCTCTGCCGTTTCTTTTCAACGCCCTGCTCACCTGGCTCCTTCCCCCGCACACGCAGGCTTTGTTCACTGCCCTGAGGCTGCCTGGCCTGTCCAGCTGCAGGATGGAGGCCTTGCCTGGAGAGGTTAAACCTTCTCACATTCATTATTGGGTTTTACAACTTTTTTTGTTTTAATTAGATCGAGCTCACTTGCACTCTTTGTGCTGATAAACATCAGGTACAGGCATTTTTCTGAAGCTCTTCAAAGACATTGGAATCGAGGGCTATGGCAGGAATCTTGATGTTTGTTTGCATCAGTTCAGTAGATTAATGGGAATAATAAAGATTTGCATTAATCCCTGGTTCACGGCAGGCTTGAGTCACATAAGCAGTGGACCTCGGTGCATTTGCTATGTAACCCTTTCAAGAGGAAAGGCAAGTGAAAGTGTGACAGAGTGCAGTACTCGGATTTCAAACGTATTAGCATATTTAACACTAGGAATCTTTTGAGTGACTTAACTTTCATGATTATGGAAGGAAGTTAACTCTTGCTTGCCTACAACTGTGCAAGCCCTGGATTCAGTTGCATATAATAAATTAAAATGTTTCTACATAGTAAGTACACAGGTATTGGAAGGGGAAAACATTGCGTAACAAACTTTCTGAGTGAAGTAACGTGATAGACATTTGTCATCCATTTCTGGTCTGAATTGTCATTCTGCACCTGCCCCCAGCCTTTTCCTGTGTACCAATCATGCATAATTTGTATAATCTATTCCAAATTTTTAAACACTTGGTTTTGAATAAATTAGTTGCGTGACAGTAGAAAATAACCTGTCGTGACTGGGCAATAATATGTCCTTGATTACAGTTCACAGTATTGTGAAAATCAAGGTCATGATAAAGTTCGTGAAAGAACAATAAACGGTAACTGGGCTCACGCTGATAACTGTAGTTGCTTTTTCGTATCATGTAATTTGAGAACTTCACTATATGTAGTTAATGGTCTACGCAGTAAAACCCTAATCACCTAAATATGACTTGGATTTGTTGTTGTTTTTTCTGATTCAGTTAGTCTGTAAGGTACTCGTCTACCCTAACTTCAGACTAAGGTTATTAACAGATATCATCCTTAACATCAGATCAGCTGGGCCAGGGTGCATCTCAGTGTAGTTGATCTGCTTCACTGTGTGGTGCAGACATTGCCTCTTCCGAGCTGTGGGGCAGCAGCATGTTAAGCGTGCCTGTGAAACCCCTGCCAGGGGATTCCTGAGGCAGACCTCTGGAAACCCAGGCAGGTGCTTCAGGGCCCTGATCTTGTAGGGACTGTAAGAGAGCGCTGGCAGCTTTGGGCTCCTTGCACTCCTGCCATGAAACAAACAGCCATCCATTGTCACACAGCAGCACAGATGTTTACCACCTATTGCCAAAGCCACAATTTGGGGCATCTGTGGTGTGACAAGAGGCATGGGTGTCTGCTTGGGCTTTGTGCCTCCATAGAAATGTTTGCAGTCCTTGTGCCACCATAACCTAACATGGTGTGCTTGATGTTTTCTTTAGCTTTTTGTCTTTATTATTTACTCAAGTTATTGGTTATAATGCAGTTAAGTATAATAGTAAAATAAATAGTTACATATTACCCTAAATAGTAAAATGAAATGCACAGTCTTAATTTTTTATCTGAAAGACTCAAAGTGAACAAAATCACAATGTCAGTATTCAGCTTATTTCAGTGTGCTGTGTAAGTTACTTTTTGGCAGTCAAATTTTAAGTTAGTTGTGAATTCATGCAAGATGTACACAGAAGTGTAATGTAACTTACTTTAATGTGCAATTTAGGTTTTTAGTTCTCTTTCCTTGCATGCCTCTCTTCCAGCTTTTCATAATATATAGTAAACTTAGGCTGAATGGGAGAAAATCAGAAATTATGTGTATTGGGGTATGAGACTTTATTAAAAAAAAAAAAAAAAAAAAAAAAAGCATACAGTACTGACTCTCTAACATTAGGAAGAGATGTTGCATTTGTTCTGGGGGAAGTTGTGCCTATGTTTGTCCCAGAACAGAAAAGTCCCATGATTTGCTTGTATAACACATCCTTCCAGTCGAGTTTTAGTGGGCAGCTGAATGCACTGCCACTTTTCAGCCATTGATTCAATGATGCAGTCCCAGGCCAACTTGTCAAACGTACTTGCATACTTGGCCACTTCCTGGGAGAAACTTAGCACTTCTGAGACCATGAACCTTCCTAGGGTTTCTCCTGGGTCAACAGATCTGGTTACCTGAACATATTCTGTCCTGCAATAAAATGTTTTTTCCTAGGACAAATGACACATCTGTTTGTAGCCTAAGCTGGTTTAAGTGGGTAGATCCTATTGGATTTAATGGGCCTGTGGTATAAAAGTCTGCAAGTGCTCAGCAGCTTCCACAATAAGACCATTGGTCATTGTAACTTACACGCAGAGTGGGTCACAAGATGGTGTAAACCATGCAAACTTGAACTTCCTTAAAAGCATCTCTAAATTTAGCTCTTTGTCCTCGTACATTTAACAGTCTGTTTTCATTCTGTGTCAGTCATTTAATTCATTTCATTCTATGTCTGTCTGCTTTTTCTGTAGCTGCATGACCCCTCCCCCCCAACTAGGTACCTGAGAAAGTTTGACCCTCTATATAAATAAAGCAGATTTAGTGCTATACAAAATGTTACATGTAACAAGTTAGCAAGAATCTGTGGGAATGTGTATTAATTTGTAGCTATATGTGAAGGAAATGAGGGTATAAATACTAGCTTTAATAACATGAATTTTTTCATGAGTGTAGTTGTACTGGGTGCAGTTTATGACTTTACCAATATTTCTGTGTTTAAAAAGACAAGAAAAATTGCTTTACTCTTGAATAAATCTGTTGTACTGGACTTCATAATGAGTTTTACATAAAACAAATTTTTAAACTTTATCTTGGCAGTCTAATAAATATTAGTACGGCGATTATACTGCCTGCAATTTTTACAATCGATATTTTCTTTCTGCAGATCCCCAGCTGCTCAGTGCTTTTCAGTAACACCTAGTTCTGCTTCCTTGTCCATTTAAGTCTGTAAAGTAGAACACGTGTGCAGTTACAAAGTAAATTTAGTTTAGAAATTGGTTTTTAATCTGTTTCTCAACATCTTCACTCAGGAGAAAAGGTTGCGGTTTTCAGTCTCAATATATATTTTTTTAATTTAAGAGAACATTTCTGGTGATACAAAGAATACTTAGTAAACTGGATTAGAGAACCATAGTTGGAATATTTCTACTATCCGATTGAAAGGCATATATACTTCTGTTCTTTCCAAATTATTTTGAAGCGGTTCAATTTTAACTTCTTAGTGTTAGGGTTTTGTTGCTTTTTATGGTGGTGTAACATGGAATTCTTTTTTCTTAACAACCAGTGTGTACATTTTTGAGATCAGGTGTAGTTTAGTTTTAATTCTGAATATATCTCTTCCTGTCTGAGGATCATATGGTCTGGTAGGGCTTTTATTATCTCTAACTTAGTGATCCTCTGCTAGCTAAATGAATTCACTTGGGGTGCTTGTAGCCAAAAAGCCCCCCAAAAACAGTGCTTTATTTTAAACTTTGTATGTTCCTGTGCGTGCCCTAGAACAGGGGTGGGCAATTAGTTTGGGCGGGGGGCCGCTTACCCAGTTTTGGCAAGCTGTCGAGGGCTTCATGGGTAGCCCCATGCCTTGACAGGTGCTCCTCCCCCAGTTACCATCTTGGGACTGATGTCTTGGGCCAGCACTGGTGGGGCGCAAAGTGGGGCACAGGCTGGCAGGGGTCTGTGGAGCTGGGCTGGGCTGCACCAGCAGGGAGAAGCAGGGAGCTGGCCTGGCTCCATAGAGCCCCTGCTGGCCACGCTCCTGCCACCCTGCTCTGGGCCTACTGGTGGTGGCTGCAGGACACAGGTGCAGGCCCCGTGCTCCTGCTGGCTCCTCGTCCACTCACTCCCAGTGCCCCCCAGCCCTGCAGTACAGGCAGGGGGCAGCGCACAGGCCCGACCCCCTGCTCGATGGCAGGGAAGAAGCTGGTGTGGGGCCCAGGGAAAAGTGGCTCCTTACCCACCCCATGGCCGCCAGCACTCCCTGCTGCAGGTGCTCGCAGCCCACGTGGTGCTGTCTGGAGCAGGCACAGGCAGCCCCACGCGGGCTGCAAGCAGCTACACTGTGAGGCACCACTTCTCCCCACACTCAGCACTAGCTTGTAACCCAGCCCTGCTACCAGCCTGGGCCCCATGCTGGCTCTGGGCTCACCCGGCAGGGCTGTGCGCAGCGGCAGCAGCTGTGGCACCCCTGCTTGCTGCGCTGGGCAGTGTTGGCTGCTGCCGCCCGTCCAGAGCTCGCACGCTGGGCAGCCCACAGGTGGCAGTGGCAAACACTGCCCGGCATGGCAAGCAGCGGGGGCCGCAGGAGCTGTCACCATGTGCAGCCCCGATGGGCGAGCCCAGTGCTGGCACGGGGCCCAGGCTGGCAGTGGGGATGGGTTACAAGCTGGTGCTGAGCATGGGGGAGTATGGAGGGAAACGCAGCCCCTTGCCTGCCTTGTACCCAGTGCCCCATGCTGCAGCCACTCACAGCCAGCATGGGGCTGCCTGTGGCTGCTCAGGACAGCCCTGTGCGGGCTATGAGTGGCTGCAGCAGGGAGCCTGGGCCACGGGGCAGGGTGAGGCCGCTTTCCTCTGTGCCAGGAACAAGCAGGGAAGGAGCCTGGGGAAAAACGGCCCCTCCCCTGCCCTGTGGCTGGCGTTGCCTGCTGCAGCCGCTCACAACCTGCGCAGGGCTATACGGAGCAGGCACAGGCAGCCCGAGGTGGGCTGTGTATGGCTGAAACATGGGGTGCCGGCCATGGGGCAGGTGAGGGGCCGCTTTTCCCCGCCACGCTTAGCTTTTCCCCAGGGTCTTCCCCCTTCCCTGCAGTTACGGCACCAGGGCAGCCATGTGGTTCTAGGCCAGAAGCCCCTGCTGGGGCTTTCAACTGGAGGGGCAGGGCCAGGCAATCCCTGCTCTTGTGGGAGCCCATTGGGCTTCCCCTGGGTTCTACTGCCCTTGGTTCCTGTCACTTTTGACAGGAACCAAGGGCAGATAAATAAATAATAATTCATTAATAATTCATTTTCTAATTATTTTAGGGGCTCTGTGGGCTGCACAGAATGGCCTCACGGGCCACATTTTGCCCAGCCCTGCCCTAGAAGAGGCAGTGCCTTAGTTCAACCCAGCTCATCAATGTCAGCAAAGATCAGGTGCTTCTAGTGGGGCTTTTTTGGCACTCTTATCTAATAGCTGATGGAATCAGCTTTAGCTAAAAGCAGCAAAAAGACCCACTGAAGCACCCAATCTTTACAGGCACTGCAGACCCAGATTGATAACGTGTTGCTGCTTCTGGTAAAGTGTGTTTTTGTTTGGTGCATTTTTTTGTTTTTTTTAAATGTCTGCAAGCAGCCTTGGTGTTTATACTTTATATCTGTTGTTCAACTTTCCCATCCAAACTGTAGCCCCTACTATATCTGTTAAATAAGGGTTTTCTGGTTAATCCCTCACACTTTTTCATTCCTTTTAATTGCTTTTTAAATACTGTTTATTGGAAAGGTGCTAGATAGGCAAATGCTATGCTGCCATGCCCCCCTGCCTGCCCTGCCAGGATGTCTCAACCTCTTTTGAACACACTGTCTGAGGGGAGAGGATAGTTACTCATTCCTTGTGTCTTTTCAGTATTTTGTCTTTCCACTGAGATTGTTGACACTGCTAAATTATATTAGTAGGTCTTGTAATGTAGATATTTGCCCATTAAGAACCTAACAGAGACCCCTGGTTAACTTCCCATAGTCTCTGAATAGCTACTGAATGATATAAAGCTCTGTCACTAGTGACCTTGGGCAGATTAAAATCAGCAAACCAGCAGTGAAAAGCTCTGCATCCCTTACTAATTCCAAGCTGTCCAGTCCCTTGTCTCACTTCCACGGACCCTAAGTTTGAGGTTTATGGTTTGATTATGATTTGTTCCATTGTTTTTAAACAGTGAGTTTATTATACTTTTCTACTTTGAAAGTGATAACTTCTGAAATCTTATTTAGGCATTTTAAAATCATCAGCTCTAGGAGAGAGACCATAGGAAAGACTTAAAAAAAAACCAAACCAACCCTTGTATTCCCATGATGCTTGAATGTTTATGGACTCTAAACAGCCAACTTAAAGCTGTTTTCCTTATGTTCTGTGCTCACAGTGTGCCTGTTGTTGATTTGGTTGGATTTTAGTCATGTTTTTAGCAATTAGTTCCAGTTGCTTGCTGAGATAACATTTAAAAATATCTTTGGTAAAATCATTCTATTATCATCCCAACACTACTGTCTCTATTACTTCAAAAGGGACGTTTAAGTGAGCACTCAGTTAGTTTGTTTGAGAGGTATGGGAAATCATGCATAATGCCAGTTGAGGGTGCATCTATCTCTAGGCTGCGATATTTATTATATTTTGATTTAATTAAAAGAACCTTGTTCACAGTTCAAATATACTAGCAGTGATTTAAAGTAATTTATAGAATAAGTAGTCACTCAGCTGCCTGCCACGTTCAGTCTTTAATGTTTTGAGGGTCCATCCTATTTTGTTGAGTATGTAACTACTGCCCTAACTCCCTCAACTAAGTCTCTTAAACCTGAGTTAAGCCTAGCCTGGATGTGACTGTTTCCATAGCAAAGCCCTGTCTATGGTGCTGTGCCCCTGCTGTTTCAGAACTAGCATGTGTGTATTTTCTCACTTGATGGCACTATGCTGCCATTGTTTCATTCTTACCCATTCATTCACCTGCCCATTAACGCTCTCAAAAATGTCAGGGTCAAAAATCATGGATATGGTTTACAGAGTTATAGCATTTCGTATTTTTGAAGACATGACATTGATCCTTTAGGTAGGTCTGTGTGTTTCTAGATGGCACAATTAATCCATGTCATTGGCACCTGAGTTAAGCCTACCCAAGATGTGACTATTTCCATAGTAAAATCCTATCTGTGTTGCTTTGCCCTTATTGTTTCAGAGCTGTGTACTTCATTCTTTGTATGGAGACACTCCAGGATTTTTTCCCAATTAGTTGCCTCAGTTTTAGGAGAACATTGGAGCAGTTTTTGCCATTCTCTTTACCAACAGGCAGGCAAACTGCAGTTGATATTAAAGTGCAGCTCAGTTTCTAATCTGTCTTCAGCCATGTAAACTATACAGGATTAAAGCATTTACCTTGGACTTGAGGTCTTTTCCTAGTTTTTGAGCAGGTATTTGAGCTGAAAGCTTGATAAGAGTAACTTGGATTAACTCAGGCAGGTAGACACATTCATTAAAGTCTCATTTTTAGTACAGACTTAACTTGGTTTTCTTCTTGCTGTGGTCAGTTTTCATACTATGAAGTAGCAATCACTCTGAATTTTTGGGGCAGACTCTCTCAAAACTATTGATGCATGTAGTTACCATAAGCGTACTGGAAAGAAAATATGTAACTCTGTGCAGTCCATCAATTCAAGCATTTTATGTGTAGCTAAACCTAGGAAAGAGATACACTGGTATGTATCAGTTCATAATGGATTAGCACTGATAAAAGGAAAATTGGCATCAGCAATCAGCTTTTTTTGACCGGTAGCCGATAATGTCACTGATAAATGTCACGTGTACAGCCGCAGCACATATGTGGCCAGAAATGCAGCCTGGCAGCATGGAGAGCAGTGTCAGGCCTGTAAATCTGGGGTGGGGGGAGGGGCAGATGGAGGCCTCCATGGTGAGGGAGGGAATTGGGCCGGGGACAGGTACTGCCCAGCTGGGACAGGGTGGGGTATGGGACAGAGCCATGGGCAACTTGTCCAGGGAGTGGAGGTGGCTCCCCACAGCTGCATGGACCCTCAGGGGAGGCATGGGGGCATGTGCCCCACGGATATGTGTGGAAAGTGAGGGCAGGCTGCAGGCTCGGGTCCAGGGGCTGTGCTAGGACTGTGGTCGGGGCAGGTGGTGGCTGCGCTTTGAGGGTGGGGGTATGGGATGGGTTATAACCACCCAAAAATTCACTAGCTCTCCCATAGCCCCCCTCCCAGCACCGCTGCCACCCACCTCACCACCGCCTGCCCCGAGTGCAGCTCCAGCCCAATCCTACCCCGCACCAGGAAGAGGCTGGCTCAGCCCCTGGTCCTGAGCCTGCCCTCACCCCATGCACCCTGCCTCTCCCAGGGATGTGTGCAGCAGTGGGAAGCCACCTCTGTCCCCTGGACAAGCCACCTGTGGCTGTGTCCCACGTGCTGCCCTGGCTTGGCAGTGCTTGCCCCAGCCCCACTCCCTCCCTCACCCCGGGAGCCTCCATCTGCACCCCTCCACGTGCCTTCCCCCTTCCCCCCCATGCAAAGACTTACCAACCACACGCTACTCTCCAAGCGACATGGGTGGCTAATAATTGGCCATTGATATCAGCCCAAAAAATGTTTATCAGTGCACCCCTATAGGAAAGGTCAAAATTTTAAAAGAATGCACTTTTATTGCCACGCAGATCTGTAAAGGAATAATCTTGCAATCATTTTGAATGACTTTGGTTTATTTGTTGCTTTTAATTCATTGTAGTTTCTCCCTTGCTAGATATCTGTGATATACCTAAATAAAACAATTAGTGAAATTTTCTTTATTAAATTGCTTCCAATTGCCTCCAGAGTCAACAGGTGATGCCAGTGTATGTGTGAGCATAGAGCAACTCGGTGGATTGTGCTGTTATGAATCTTGATAACTTCAAGATGATTGCATTTCTTAGTACTACCAAATGGAGAGCCAGTGATAGTGCAAGATATGATGGTACAACATGTGGTTGTATTAAATTACCATGGGTTAACTAAGCACAAATTAGTTACAGATTAAATTTTCAATGTATATTGAGCAGTCTTAAAGTTAATCTGTGATACAGTATTCTGCCAGCATAACTTCACTGGCTCTGGGGAGTGAAGGACTGTACAGTCTGTCTGGTAACTTGTAAGATTATGCATTGGTCTTATTATCAGACTTTCTTGTACTGTTATAGTACTGCAATGTTTAACCATAAGACACCGAGAGTTATGGTTTATTTCTGCTTCAGCAAGCCCATGCTAAATTACTGCACTTGCTATTAAAACTGAGCAAGAAATGTATACCTTCTGGTACTAAAGAAGGGTAGAAGAAAAATCTGGAGGCTTGGAACTGTTGTAATTGACACCGAAGAATGAAACTTTAGATTCAGACATGGATAGATTGTTATTTTGCCTGGTTGCTGTTCTCTCTTCTGACAGATAATTTGGAAATTATTTGATTAACAGCTCAGATGTGCAGGTGAATGGATAAATTCTACTATTACTGTGATTTTTGATTAATGTGATACTGGCAGTTTGAATTCCTTGTCTATCTTACAGTGTCTATCTAACAGAATAGCAAGTAACAAGTTTAATGTGGTTTACACTTTAATTGTTAAATATTTTTATCATATAATGTTTCATAGTTGTTTCATGGTTGGTAGGGTCAGAAGGGACCTGAGCAGTTCATCGAGTCTGACCCCCTGCCATGGTAGGAAAAAGTACTGGGGTCAAACAACCGCAGCATGGTGTTTGTCTAGCCTCCTCTTAAAGATCACCAGGGTAGGAGCCAGCACCACTTCTCTTGGGAGTTGGTTTCAGATCCTAGCCGCCCTGACTGTGAAGTAGCGCCTCCTGATATCTAGTCTGAATCTACCCTCTGCCAGCTTGTGGCCGCTATTCCTGGTCACTCCTGGCAGTGCTCAGGGGAACAGGGACTCCCCCAATGCCTGCTGGTCCCCTCTGACTAGTTCGTAACAGGCCACTAGATTCCCCCTCCTCCTTCTCTTGTGGAGGCTGAACAGGTTCAGGTCCCGTAGCCTCTTCTCATAGGGCCTGCCCTGCTGCCCCCTGATCATGTGAGTGGCCCTCCTCTGGACCCTCTCCATGTTGTCCACATCCCTCTTGAAGTGTGGCGCCCAGAACTGGACGCAGTACTGCAGCTGTGGCCTGACCGGTGCCACATAGAGGGGGAGGATCACCTCCCTGGACCTGCTCGAGATGCATCTGTGGGTGCATGACAAGGTGCGGTTGGCCTTTCTGACTGCATTCCCGCACTGCCGGCCCATGTTCTTTTTTGGCATTAATGATGACTCCAAGATCCTTTTCTGCCTCTGCACTGACGAGAAGGGAGTTCCCCAGCCTGTAGTTAGGGTGCTGATTGTTCCTCCCCAGGTGCATCACCTTGCACTTGTCAGTGTTGAAACCTATCCTGTTCTCATCCGCCCACCCCTGTAACCTGTCTAGGTCTGATTGCAGGCTATTCCTCCCTTATAGCATGCCCACGTCTCCCCACATCTTAGTGTCGTCAGCAAATTTGAACAGGGTGCTATTTACCCCCTCGTCCAAGTCACCGATGAAGATGTTGAACAGCGCGGGCCTGAGGTCTGAGCCCTGTGGAACCCCACTGCCCACAGCCTTCCAGGTTGAAAATGACCCATCCACCACCACTCTCTGGGTGTGGCCCTCCAGCCAGTTGGCGCCCCATTTGACTGTGTAGGTGTAGACAACACAGTCCCCTAGTTTTTTAATGAGAACGGGGTGAGAGACAGTGTCAAAGGCCTTCCGAAAGTCCAGAAAGACTACATCCACTGCTACCCCTGCATTTAAGGATTTTGTGACCTGGTCATAGAAGGCCACCAGGTTGGTCTGACAGGACCTGCCTCTAATGAACCAGTGTTGGTTGCCCCTAAGCATAATCTCCCCCGCTGGTCCCTCGTGGACATGCACCAGGATAATTCTCTCAAAAAGCTTGCCCAGGATCAAGGTAAGACTAACTGGCCTATGGTTTCCTGGGTCCTCCTTCCTTCCTTTTTTTAAAAATGGGAAATACATGTTGGCCCTCTTCTAGTCCTCTGGCACCACACCAGAGCATCACGAGTGCTTGTAAAGCCGTGCCAGGGGTCCCGCAATGACCTCAGCTAATTCCCTCAGCACTCTGGGGTGGAGATCATCAGGACCAGCTGATTTAAATACGTCAAATATGTTACTGTATAAGGGATAATAAGATCCAACTTAATCTTGGTGATGTATCTATCTTTAAACAAGGTGAAAGTTTCCATACATATAAGCAACATGCAGGCATTTCAGCATTTATTGAAGCCTCAGTCATTATAGTACATAGATGTTTTAACCATGTAACTCCAATTGTCTGAAAACAGATTGGAAGGAGGAAGGGAAAAGGTAGCAATTTGTAAGTTGCCTTTCACAATGTGCCATTATGGAAAAAGTCTACTTTTATTGATTTACAGAAGTCCTGTGTAGTTGGCTGGTGTTTTAAAGTTTCAGCTTTTAGTCATGCAGCAGCATTTATATGGGCAGATCATTTATAGGGGTACCAGCAAGGAGCTTTGCTGAAATTGTGCTTAAAGGTTTAAGATCACAGTTTTGGGCCTCTTAGCTTATAAATGAGGGACAGAATAGACCATAATGTAGTGCTTTCCAACCTTGCAATCTACTGTCAGACCTGATGTTATGCATGTTCACAAAGTCTGTGCTCCAAAAAACCACTCATTTGCTGTAAACTGAATTTCAAAGTGAAATAATTTGACACACAAGTCGGGTTGGCAGCCAATGGCTGATGGGCTGGGTCTGGCCTGCAGAGCAGGGGCTTTACCAGTGAGGGGATTTGCCCATGCCTCATGGTGTTGCACTGTGGTTGGGCATTTCATCCCTGCTGTACTTGTAGCTGGGCAGTACAAAAGGTGGCAAAGAAAAGCAACAGTGGCCAGATTCTAGTGCTGGCCTACCTTTGATCTAAGCTCAGTCATCCTGACCTGCCACCTGAAAACACTGCAGACCCTGGTATGATTTTGTAGTACAATTTAATGTCCTATACACATAACAAATTGCAAAACAAGAGTTTGAGTTCCATGAATCTAGATCACTTTTGTATGTCACAAGTAGGGGTGCACTGATAAACATTTTGGGGGCCAATACCAATAGCCAGTTTTTAAGGAGGCATATTGGCCAATACTGATCCAATTTTTCTGATACAGCTGAGTTCAGCTGGTATGTCTGTTGGGGTAAAAGGGGAGGGAAAGGAAAGGGGCTTGGCGTGGGGGTAGATCAATGCTCCCCTCACTGAGGGAGGAGTGGAGCTGGGGTGGGAGTTACCCAGCTGGGGTTCATCCAGGGGAAGGGTGGAACAGCTCCTGCCACTGTGCGCCACTTGTCCAGCAGCTCCTGCTGCTGCTCCCACTGCTTGTCTGGGAGGGCACAAGAGAAGGGGGGGTGTCCCTTGACCTGTGCAGGGTGGGCAGCACTGGGAGGGGACTGAGGTGGGGGAGGGCTGCAGCAGTAGTGGCATCCACCCTCTCTGAGCGCAGCGCAGCCCCTGGCCCCAGCCCGCCCCACCCCACGCAGATCTGGGGGCACACACTTCCATCCCAAGTGACGCACAGCAGCAGAAGCCCCCTCCCCGCACCCCCCCGGATGAGCCACGGTTCCATCCCACACCCGCCCTGGCTAAGCAGCGCCTGCCCCACTCCCTCCCTCACTGTGTTGATCTGCCCCCCATATTCCTTCCCCTTCCACCACACCAGACTTACCAGCTGCACACAGCTCTCCACGCTGCCAGGCTGTGATCCATGCCATCTACGTGTTGCGCTGCGACTGCGCGCCTGCACAGGCATTTATTGGCCAAGTTATTGGTCACTTCAGGTTGATTTCTGATGTATACAATTTTCTTTGTATCGGTGCCGATTTGATATTAGACTGAGATATCGGTGCACCTCTAGTTACAAGGTGACTGGAAGGTTCATTCTGGATAATCCCAGATCTCTTTCATGCCAAATTCACAAAAATGACTACCCCCTACCCTAATTGTCCGTCTCATTATCCAGTTTGTTTGGTATTTATCAAATGGGCACATTTGACTTATGAAAGTGCACATAAATATTGATGTACAAAAATATAAGGTGTGCCAGCTGCCTGAACAACCCTCAGCAGGATAGGCACAGTTATTCTGAGTGGCTCCTAAAGCACATATTTTTCCTATTTGTTCATTTAGGTTGACATTACAAATAATTTAATAAGACACTGACAAGGAAAATTTACATTGTGTTTCTAACTTTGCTTGTGAAAACAAGGTTTTCTGTGAATGCTGGAAGATGGAAATTGTGTCATGTTGTTACCAGCTTCGGGAATAATATTGCATATGACCTTTTAATCTTTTCTAATTCTGAAAATTGTCTTTTGTATGTAGAACTGATGGCTTATCCTCACTATTTCCAAACAATGAATACATGGTTTAGATCAAGCCAGTACTGGCTGAAATTTGTTATCACCTGTAGGCTGTTGTGAGACATAAGAAAGGTATTGGAAGTTTTAGCTTAGACTGTATTGCAAAGCCACTGCTAGGTTTAAATTAAACTTGTTAAATAATATATTTTTTTTTGGCAAAGTAGTTCATGTACCAATGAAAAAAAAAAAAAAAATCCAGAACTTTTCTTCAATATTAAGAGCTACACTGTGACCCCTTATTACCTGCTCTGCAGGAAAGAAAGCTAACTGCAAAAACAGAAAAAAAGCCCCTTTTCCTCTAATGCCTTTTAGTTATGGTAATTGTAGGTGTTGCTTGAAACAAATTGGTCAGACATTTTTTTTTAAACATGTAATTTACTAAAAGATTGTTTCCTATTAAAATCATTCAGTTTTCAGAAGCTAAGTTAATCAAACAATTAGTTTCATCTGTACATTTTTGTCAAAGTTGTTTCCCTCTAAAGCAGTGTTTTTAGATGTTTAACATAATATAATTTCTTGATTAATAAATCTGCTAAATAACTTACAGTAAAAACATAGTTGGGCCAAAACATTGCCAGGTTATTCAGCTTGCAGATAATGCTGTTGTGATACAGAAATTCAATTACATATTTAAAAAGGTAGTGGTGGACCTAACTTTTGATATGTGAAAAACAACTTTTATGTAAGGTATAATATTGTTGCAGTTTTTAATTGGAAAAAAGGTTTGTGCTAAGATCAGTTCCTGATTTTTCTGACACATTAGCAATATAGCAAGGCGTACAGGGTATTGCTATTTTTGAGGTTTTTCTCAAGGGGATTCTAATTTATTCTTTCATTACAGGGAGTGTCTGATGTCCCTGATGCTCCCACTTCCTTGATCAAGGAAGTGGGAAGTGTGGTATCTGAAACTTGCAGATGTAAAAGCCTGAAAACTTTGCTAATTTGAGGATCTCTCCTAGAGCAGGAGCTGGCAATCTATGGTCTGTGGGCTAGATCTGATTAGTGAGACCTTTGGATTCAGCT
The DNA here is from genome assembly GCF_001723895.1 of Crocodylus porosus. Taxonomy (NCBI): domain Eukaryota; kingdom Metazoa; phylum Chordata; order Crocodylia; family Crocodylidae; genus Crocodylus; species Crocodylus porosus. The sequence goes on along the minus strand of NW_017728907.1, from coordinate 38,809,710 downwards.
GCAGACTTGAGGCCTTGGTGGTATTCAGTGTTGGGGGCCACTTTTGGTAGGCATTGTCCCCGTGAACCAAGCCGAATAAGATGGCTATGCAGGCCAGTTAAAGGGAGGGAAACATTCAGAGTATCTGCACCAGATATAAAAACTTTTACCTAAAGCAGGTCACTGTCAGTTTTATTTGTGTCTAACAGTTGCTTCATTTTTACTTTGCTTTTCTTCTGTTGGCTAACTTTCAAAAGTCCATGGCAATCAACAGGACAAAAGGTTTTTATAGTACATAATTTAAAATATTGTTGGTGATAGTCTAACTGATGAATAAAAATGGGTGTGCTGTTTGGTGAATTCCTGTTCAGACTCTGAAAACATGACCTGAAATTATTCACATTAGTAATTGTTTAAACAGATCCGTTGAAGTCCCCTGGGTATTTTTATTATTGTTGTTTTTATTTTGATAAGGGTGATATCCTTTTGTAATTCTTTGCTGGAATGCCCTGAAAAAAGATTTTGCTTGGAAATCTTTTTTTTTAGACGAAATAGTGCACTCGGGCTTATTATGAGAAGGATGGGGGTGGGGAGAAATTCTAAACAAGTGGAAAGGGAAACGTTGAAGAGATTAAAATGGCTTTTAAATACTAGTCATAACGCCCAGTACTTCCTCTGCTGCCTCATTCAGGCACAGACTACTTTCCTTGCCAAACTTAACTGCCTTCTACGTGACCCCC
>NW_017728907.1:38797824-38808875 GCF_001723895.1 Crocodylus porosus | reverse complement strand
CATTGGTCTCCACAGACCCAGAGACAATGGATACCATTTCCTCCATAACTGAAAAGATTTCACAATTATAGAAGTGCGGTTTAGGCATATTACTTACGAGAAAATAGGCAAAATCAAGACTTTTGGAGGTAGACAGATCCCTAAATAGTAAGGAATTATGTGTACCTATGACAGCGGCAGTGGACAGTAGACCTGTGTGAAGCAGCTAGTATTCGCTTCAGATTCGGCCGATTCAGGGGACCATGATTTGATTCCGTGATTCAAATCACTGTCCCAGATCGATTCAGCTGCTGCCAAATCTCTGAGTCAAACAGGCCACATCCCACACCCATTCTCCCAGCCCCATCAGTGGCTATCCCACCCAGCCCCAGCGTCCCAGCACTCACCGGCTGCTGACGGGCAGGGGTAATCCTCACTGCCCAGTGCACTGCATGGGGGGGGCTCTGCCATGAGCCCCCAGAAGCCCTGACAGCCATTGCAGCAGCCAGTGAGTGTGGGGCTTTTTTTTTAAGCTGGGGCCGGCAGGGCAGCCATTGACGGGGTAGGAGAGTGCTCGGGTGGTACTCAGGGTGGCTGGGGGAGCAGGCAGGGGATGGGACCTGGCAGGGGTCTCCCCCATGGTCCCCTCTCCCCTCCAGCCCCCACCCCCTACTTACCGGCACAGAGCCTGGGTCCAGCTGCCTGCCCAAATCTTTCCTGAATCGATTTGGAGGCTTTGAAGTGATTTGGAGCTTTTTATTGGTCTCATTCAAATCAGGCTGAATCTCCCCTGAATCTAATCGGCACCCAAAGCTTCGCACAGCCCTAGTGGACATGGCTCAAGGCCTGGATTCAAGTTCCCAGCAATGCTATAATTTTCCTCTGATCGTGAGGAAATCATAGCCTTTCTCTATGCCTCCATTTGCCATCAGTCCAATGAAAAAAGACAAGATTTTGATTTTTCTTTTCTTTTTTTTGGGCTGTAGGATATGTGTATGGGCACCTTGCTGGAAATCGGGGCCTCTGGATACCATTAAATAAAAAGAAATAAAAATATCGTAGAATTTTGTTAAACTGGGGGCACTTTAAGAGGACTTAAATATGGCACTTACGTCATGCCAAATAATTCCTTTTACCAATTAGGTTCCATAAATTTTACAGTCTTATTACCAGGAAATTTCTATTACTTGGATCTCCCTCTCCCGCAATCTTTTAATGTATAGCTTTTCTTCCTGGCATCAACCAAAATCGAATGTTGAATTTCTGCCATAGATGCAGAGAGGGGAGGGGATGAGGGATGGGGATGGGAAAAGGGAAGTTTCATAAAAGCTGGGTAATCCCTGTGCTGTTTGGTAGTTGAAATTATGCGTGTTAAGAATTTTTTGGTCAAGGTTGCTATACAAATCCAAAGGTCTGTAGCTGCTGGGAGCAGGAAGACTATTTTATTTCTGACAAAGTGCTGCTTAGATTTATTTCCACATAAAAGATGGACTGATATGTAGCAGATTACTAGCTCTGAGTCGTTATTCCCCAGAAATCCAAAATCTGGGAAATACTATGCGTAAATATGGCACTACACCTAAATAGAGTATAGCAGGGCTGTCTAATTTCTAGACAGTGTGAGACCACGTAACAGGCAAGCTGTGAGGGCTGCCTTTTGCCCAGCTGTACATGGCGACTGCCTCATTATGTTTTTTAGTAATTTACTTGTGAAATATTGGTGTGAATGCACTTGTGTTTTCTTCCCCACTCTTATACTTCCCTTGTTAATGTCCCCAGTAAAAGATAGATATTTGGCCAGGGCCTTCAAAAAAAAAAAAAAAAATCTTTGAGATTATGGGCATTGAATTCCATCAGAATTCAGTGTGAATTGTGTCTTGATCTTTTAGGATTGTTTTCAAGTCCCAGTTATAGTAATTTCTACTTAATAGTGTACAACCAACCACAATTGGGTATTAGCAGGAAAAATGGCTTGTGAGCCGTTTGTGATGCTGGTGTGATACCATTCTCTTCTAAGGGTGAACTTGTGTTGTCTTTGTCTCCAAAATGTGGAGACCAAGTGCCCCAAGCAGCAATATGGTAACAGTGGCTAATGGTCAGTTTTGCTTTGGTGATTCAGAGCCCTGTGTTTATTCATGAAGCTGTTGTAAGCAGTTCGTAATTTAGTGAGGGATGGCCCAAACAAATGGAAGCTGGAAAATGGTAAAGTGGTACACTATGAGTAGCATAACTGCAAGCTTTCCATCTGCAGTTGCTTCCAGCGTGCTTCAATTATGTTATGGAGAAAGTACGGTCCATTCACCACATTGACTTTGCAGCTGATAATGTCAGTGTATTTGTGTCTTCCCATTAATTTTCTACTTTAAGACTGGGGCTTCTTAATCCTGCAGTGGTGCTATATTTGTTATGAGTGCTCTAATTCCATTGTCTGATGACAAAATTCATTTAAAATATAGTTGTGTTTTGTAGACTAGTTACACCTTAAATGTTAAATTATGACAGACTCTGAATGTAATTGGGCTAATGCTGGTAGTGAATAGGGGAGGCATTCGTTTAGCCCACAGATCAGCCCTGCATTGGTGTATAAAGGAATGGTGCCAGGCCAGCCCCACAGGCCAAATTGGGCCCACAGTCCTTCCTCTTGTCCTCCCCCCACATGGTGGATTCAGCGCACACAGCACCCAATCAGGCCTGTATAGGACCCATGCTGGAACGGCTAGGGTGGGCACCTCATGCAGTATGGGTCTTGGGCTGGCTCAGTTGAATGCTGTACGTGAAGTATAGGTCAAATCTGGCCTGCCAGGCATATCTTTGACAGCCCTGCTTTATTGCTTCTTTTAGAGTTCCATGAGTAATGATTCTGTCTCTGAGAAATAGATCGGGCTTCAAGCAGTGGCCTAGTAGCATAGCTCAATTGGTATTTCATTAGCAGGGACTCTTTGGCTGTGGCTGCCTCTGAACTTATTCTGGTGACTCTCCCTGAATAATTTAATTTGTTTCATTATATGGCATAGAGGTATAATGTGTTGTCTTGTGAGGAAAAAAAAGGTTGCAGGTGCTACTTTTGATCCATGTGTGTATAATGTATGTGTTTAATATGTGTGGGGGGGGGGTTCCTTGTGCAATAACTGTCACGACATCAAATAAGTTAAAACTAAATTTTAAAGAGCATTATTTGAATGATTGAACTATAGCTAGCCTTTTTTCTTGTAAAGCACTCTTTCCTAAAGTGTTTTTGAGAGAAGCAATGTTGATGAAGATGGTGATAGTTAAGGAGTGAAAACATGCAACAAATTTGGTCTTACAAAACATTTTTTGTAGATTTTAAAAATAACAGAGGTGACTTAGTAATGGCAATAATAGTATTTTTAATTTTTGTAGTATCCTTATCCAGAATACCAAAGCATTGTACATACTATCTAGATAGGAATCACTTCATCAGCAACTGAAGGACAGCTTTTACTTGAACAGTTAGAGGTAACAGTGTATATAGTCTCTGTTCCTATTATATGATTTCTGAAGTTGGAAAAGAGGGAAGTGGAGGGAAAAAGGCAAGTTTTAGTTCTGTATAAATAGAAAATTATTCCTACCTACTAGATAAGATATTTCTGGTTATAAACATTTTACAGCACTGCTGCATGGAAATAACAAAATGTTCATGATGGATCCATTTGGAAGTAGAACAAGAAAAAAGGGACAGATAATTTTTAGTGAAGTTATGCAATATATTAACTAGGGCTGTCAAACAATTAAAAAAATTGATTGCAATTTATTTATTGCATGTAGAGCAGTGCCCACCAAGTAAATCTGTGGAGGGGGAGGGGCGGAATAGGCAGATCAAGGCCTCCACAGTGATTGAGGGACTGGGGCAGTGGCTGGGGTGAATGGGACCCCAGGGCCAGAGTGCATCATGGGACAGAGCAATGGGTGGCTCATCCAGGGGAGCAAAGGGGTGGCTCCTTGCTGCTACATGCACCCCCGGGGGAGGCATGGGGGGCATGTGCCCCCCAGATTTTTGCGGGGGGCTGCCCACCATGGGGGCTGGGACTCTGTGCCCTGCTGCCTTTGCCCCAGGAGCCATGCACTACCTGCGTGTCCCCCCGCCCACCCAGCAACAGGAGGCACAACATGACATCATGCAGCTCCCAAGGCAAAGGGAGCAGGACACAGAGCCCCAGCCCACCTGTGCCCGATGCACAAATCTGAGGGCACATGCCCCCCATGCCTCCCCTGCACAGGGGTAGGGAGCCACGGCCCACCACACTCCTGGTTGAGATGCCTGTGGCTCTGTCCTACTCATTCCCTCATTGTGGGGGCCTTGATCTGCCCACCATGCCCCTTCTCCTCCCCCTTCACAGACTTACCTGCTGGGCACTGCTCTGCACGCCACCAGGCTGCATTCCTGGCTGTGTGCTGGCTGTGGCTGTGTGCCTGCACGTGGCATCCCAATATGGCACCAGTATATCAGTGTACTTCTAGTGTCTGTGTGTGTGTGCATGCTACCCCTGCCTTCCTGGCATAGGCTGCCCTGCAGCTCCTCTGCACTGCCACTGCTGCCGCACTGGGCGACCTGGAGGCGGTGGTGATGGTGGCAGGGTAGAGCCCAGGTATGAGCTTCAAACCATGTGCATGATTTTTGCATTAAAAAAATTAACACGAGCGAATTAACGCATTAATAATGCACATTAACAGTGATTTGCTTGACAGCCCTAATATTAACAAAGCTATAATGTAGTCATTTTTCTTTTTTAGCTAAAACGTGGAGCTAAACAATTGGCATCATGGTTGGATCTAGAATTTTGAAAAGGGGGGTGCAGATGATGAGGTACATCATCACATACAAAACAACACTTTTTTTTCTCCAGTTAAAAATAGCCTAGAATCTTTACTAATATTCTAGGGGCCTAGGAGTTTATTATTCAATTTAATATTGCAGCAAAAACAAATGTAATTTAACTGGAATGAGTTCAAAACAATGGGCAGGGCTGTGAAATAGGAAATACATTACCAGGAGCAGCTGAAAGAAGAATTGCAAAATAATTAATATCTTGATTGGTGGAACATCAAGAGTTTAAAAAAAAAAGGGTTCATTAACACCTGTGGAATAAACAGTTGAGATTATAATGAGTTATGTAGGGATGAGGGAGTGAATTGATTTCATAACTAGAAATGTTGCTGGCACTGCTGGGCAGTTGGTTTTAAACTTTAGATGGAGCAGGAATCAAAGGGGAGTGGAAGTGCACCAGTGGATCCACCCCTGCTTGGAATGTTAGAGAAGTGTAATATAGAAGTGAATATACAATAAAGTTAAAAACAGGAAAATACAAAAAATATCAGTGGGTATGGGGGTGTTACCTGTATAATGAGGAGTGTGTGGTATGATAGTTCTGTCAGTGGTCCACTGCCTCATTTCAATCCCAGAGGTATTGTTTTTTCATACTTTAATTTTTATTTGCTTTTCAACTAACAAATTTAGACAGACTGTGGATGCACCTAAAACACTATAGTATACCAAGTAGGCATGATTTATTCCTATACACAAATAAAGAAAATTAAATTTGAAGTAATTATTTTGTTGTATAAGACCATACTACTTTCATTTTTTCAGTAGTTCCAAATGTATCTCAGCTTTTTAGAATGCATCAAATGACTGTGTGTGTGATGTAGATATAATCAGAATATATAGGCAAATAATTCTTATCAGTAAGCAAGAGTGTCTTGATCTTGTCACCTGAAAGTTTGAACATGATGTTCAAGTGTGACTTTTTAAAAAGCTATTCTTTACTGCTAAGTATTTTATTTCTTGAGTAGGATTAGGCACACTTTTATGACAGACACAAAACTTGCAGTTTTGGTATATCTGAAATGCAGCATTATGTATTTCTGAAGTTCTTCTGAGTAATCTAAATATCAATTTTTCATTATGCAACTTATAAGATGCAACCCTATTTAATTTATTATATGCTAGTAGCCATTTATTTTAGAGACAGATTATTTTACAAATTTATAAGGCAGTGCAGCCATGCAGTAGTTGAATTCATACTGCAACAGTAAAGAAGTAGTGCATTTCATAATTCATTTATGAATATCCATTATTAAGTACTTAGCTACAATCCTTCAAACCTAGAAATCTTCAGCAATAAAAGCATTATTGTCCATATCAGAAAATTTACCAGATTGCAGATTACATGAACCTTGAAATCAATACATATATTGCATTCTCTATTAATATTACTTTGCAGTCTCTGTATTACGTTTTTCTTTTGCTGAAAAGTAGAATAATTGTCACTACAGAATTGCTAATAAATCATTCCCACTAAATTATTATACTTCATTCTTGAGACATGAACAGAAGAAATATCCAGTTACATAAAAACTTGGACCTTTTGGGTGGGTGGGTTTAGTTTGTTTTTCACTACCATAAATGTCTTTAAATCTTCTTGCATTTCAAGTTTTAAAGGAATATGAATATTTTTTAAGTTGTTTTTAATTCAGAAGAAGTACCTTTTACATTTTTAATATTTATGATTTCATGAAATTTAGGTTACATTACCATTCTGTTTGTTTTTTTTTTAAATTATAAGTGTAAATTTTCATTAAGTTAATTGATTTAATATTTATTTGTACCGCCTTTTTCTATTGTAGCATCAAGTGGACAGTTTGCACACCTTGGAGTCTAGTGAGTCATTTTAGGAAAAATTGGTGTTCATAAACTGGTATTTGGGTCTTTTTTGGGCCAATTAATCTGTCTGACATTTTTGCAACAACTGATCATACTATTCTATTAAAAAAAAAAACAAACAGTCCCATCTCAGAAATCATTTACTATGACAGGAAGCCAATGAAGAATAAGCCACACAAGCTGAACTACTGGTTCCATCTTGCTCCTAAAGATAGTGCTTTCAAATAAAGGTTGAGTCATGTCTAAAGAGCCGTGTATGAAAACTTAAAGCTTGTATAGTACATTTTAGTTTCCAGTACCTTAATTGGGAGGAAGGGAGACCAGGGAGGGGGAAGGTGAGGAATGGTCTCATGTTATTAGGCTCAGGACATCTGAATTCCAATTCCAGATCTGCTACAGGCTTATTTAGTTACTTTAGGCAAATCATAATCCCTCAGCATCTCACTCCGCACCTGTAATATACAACTGTCTTTCTTAACAAAGTTATAAGACCTTCAGGGCATAGATTTTTCTCTTTTCGTTTGTACAGTGTCTTGCACGTAGGAACCTGATTCCTATTCAGACTTCTAGGCACTATTGCAATCCAAACAGTTTCATAAGAACTAATTTCAGCTTGTAAAACAGTTTAAAATGTGTTGTTCAAGTGTTTTGCTTACTTGATTTGACAGCTGTTTCTTAAACTGTAATGAAAGAAAATAAGCAACAAATACAGGGAAAATGTAGCTGGGAATAGAATCTGACAAAAATTTTAGGACTTTGACAGGGTGAGCTTGAAAGTCATAGACAAACTAAAATACTCTAAATACATACGTGTTTGTACTTCAAAACAAGCAACGAGCTAAGTTAATTTTCATTTTACTTTCATTCATATATTTATTTTGACTTACAGAAACATCTGACAATCTGTATATAGTGAAGATTATACTAATGACACTCCTGTAATACTCTCACGATATTCTTATGAAAGTTAACATAGGGGTTTCCAAAGTGTAACCCCTGAAGAGCCATTGGGTGGTCAGCAACATCAAAGAGACTTACAGGGCATTTAGCCCTCAGGCCACACTTTGGCACCCTCTGGTAACTGTTCAGGAAAAATGTGTGACCAGGCTTCAGGCTGTATCAAAGGGGCTCATGGTGCAGAGTTAGTTTGCGGTCCACATTTTGAGAACCCCTGATTTTAGTGGCTTTTTAAGTAATTATACCTTCTATCGGAAAATTTCACAACTAATTGCAGATTCTTTATTTAAACAACAAATCTGTTGGAGAACTCTTACACAGGTAATAGAGAGGTGACTACTTCTTGAAAGATGCATATCTTTTTTAGTATAATCAGTGCCAAATTACAGTAAATGTGCATTTTGATTTTTGGCCAATCATACATTCAAGCTCCAAGTCAGTTACAGATGGAAAAAGCAAAGTCTGTTGTACCTCAATTAGTATATCATTTTACTTCACATTTATCTAAGTGCTTATTAAGTTTAGCTCAAAATAGATAAAATGCCCCATATGTGACTGCTTCCTTCTGATAGTACTAATCTATTTTTAAAATATAAATAGACTCCAGGAAAGTGCCTTTCAGATTATTGGCTTCTATCACTGAACAGGTTTTCTCTGTATTTCTGGGTGAAGTACCTCCAGCAAGGTCATGAAATATCCTTTGGTCTCTTTGGCCCAGTTTCCAGGATCTGGTGCACACTAATCTTAAACAGTTGAATTTAAACTGAAATGACGTGGATAAATATTTACTACTTAATTGCCACATTCTTCAAAGCAAGCAAGCAAACTGAAAGGAATACTTCTTATTTGTTATCTGTGGTTTTAGGGATATTTTATAAATAAAGAAAATAATATATGGTACACTGTTTGTGGTAAGCTCAGAATTTTTATTGATGCTTTTGTGGATTTTGTATTTGTATTCAATACTGAAGGAACTGCACAGTTCCCCTTTTCATTTTACGAGATGTTAAATTTAGAAATTGTCCCTGTTGTAAGCCTTTGAAAACGCATACAAATTTTGTATGCCTTATCTGTTAATAAAAAGAACGAGTGACTACTATAAATTAAATACTGTTCTCTTCCCTTATTCTCTAATCAAAATAAACAATTTTATTTTAACGATCATTCCAACATGGTAAAAACTTGAACTTTATACTCTTCCTCTGATAATCAGCCATGTTACATGCTTTTACAGGGAGGAAATTCTAGAACTGTTTCATTGAGATTCTCCTATCTGCCTGTGCAACCCAAGTTGAAAATTTAGCAAATTCTAGCAATTCAGTCTTGGTATCTCAAAGACGCAGATAAGTGGTGAGTTCTGCCTCAGACACAGAACGACAGCTAGTAGTACATGTGATAAAAATGTAATAGTCGCTGAAGCCTGGGACTACCTCAAAAGTGAGTAAAGTGAACCGTATATTGGTGCCATGTCAGATCAGCACTGATGAAAGGAAAATTAACATTATTGGCTATCAGCTTTTTTTTGGCCAGTATAGTCAATAATGTACTGATAAATATAACGTGCCTTCTGGCCAGGGCTCCAGATGCCGCATGCACGTGTGCACATGGCCAGGAATGCAGCCAGGCATCATGGAGAGCAGCTCCTTGCAGGTAAGTCTGTGGATGTTGATGGAGAAGTCAACGCCTTTGTGGTACATGTCTTCAAATTGAGGGGATTTGTCAAATGGCTGTTGTCTGAAGTATGCTAGTATCACACTTTAAGTGTATTTTAGCAGCTGGAACAGCTAGAGATTTAGGATTCATCTATACTTGAAAGTTAATTGGGATGCAGGTAAGGTGCAAATTTAATGCCATGTGAGGCCTCTTATTCCCGTGTAAGAACATCAAACATGGAAATATATAGGAAAAACTCCCTGCTAAATTCTGGAGAATAAGGTCAGGTCTACACTACAAACATCTGCTGGCATAGTTAGTTGTGAAGAAGTCTGACTGCTGACTTACAAAGGTATCACCGTAGATGCAACTAAACTAGCAAAGCTGCACTTCCTCTTGTATAGCAGATTTTGCTCAAGAGAACAACTGTTTTACTGCCTTGGTAAAAAGCACAACTTTCCTGATAGAGCTGTATTAGCATTAGGAAGGCTTTGGCAGCATTCCCATACAGATGAAGTGCCTTCAAGGTAAACGTTACTGAAGAGGAGCATGTGAAAGTGCTGGTGAACCACACTGCTGTGGATCTGCTGAATTTGAGTCCTTGTGCATAAGAAGTTATTGAAATGAATCTGAGTAGGAAAGTACATTTTTTTTTTTTTTTTTTTAAATTTTCTCTTATGTTGATATTTCCATTTTAAGCTGTGTCAATGGTTAGAAGTTGTTTTTGCAAAACATGAATGAATTTCTCAAACATTTTAGCTCAACAGGATCTCACTATTGACGTTGCATCATAGTAATGCAGAAGGAAAATATAATTTTCTATGACTCTCTCATGCCTTAAACACTTGCACAACATGTCTCTTGAATTGATAGCTACCTTGGGAGTCCTTGACTTGCAAATTATTTGATATGAGATGGCAACTTTGACTTATTAATTGTAGGTTTTTGTCTTTTTGCTGTCTACCCTTCTAAACCTTAATGTCTCAGTTAATTTAAACTGCCGGCGGAAATACATAAAGCCATTAATCCACCTTCTGAACTAATAAAAATGTTTATTAGAATATTTCAGAGTTAGAATTGTGGGATTGCAGATTAAATGTATGAAATCCTAAAATAATTCTGCTCATTTCTCATTTAAACAAATGTCACTCAGATTCATTTTAAATTGCTCCCTGGTTTAAACCATGTTACATTTTATTTCAGTCTAGCAAGTCCAGGCTGTTTTATGGACTAATGAAAATAGATGGAACGTATGATGGAAATTTTTGCAGACTGAGTTACAACAATCAGGTTGAAATGAGAAATTTTAAAATACCTCATAATGTGTTTGGATAGAATTACATCAAAAGGATGCTGAGTTGCAAAGTCAAGAACTCCATAAATGCTAAAAAAAAATGCTAGAAAGAACATTTTAATTGGTCCCAATTAGACCAACATTTTAATTGGTCCCAGGCCATAAACCAGCCCTATGCCACTCATCTGAACTGTGGGCCTGAGAGGCTGAGCACCACTGGCTTAAAACAGTAGCGCCCCATTGCCCCCAGCAACCTCTGTGACAAGACACTGTATTCCAGCCTGCTGACAGACATGGGGAAAAAAACCAAAAAAGAGCACTTTACCAGAAGAGAGAGTGCGTTAGTTTAACCTGGCTCCCTGGTCTCCATAGAAACTCTGGCCATGCTCTGTTATGATTCATAGATTCATAGATGCTAGGGTCGGAAGGGACCTCAATAGATCATCGAGTCCGACCCCCTGCATAAGCAGGAAAGAGTGCTGGGCC
>NW_017728907.1:38795974-38797724 GCF_001723895.1 Crocodylus porosus | reverse complement strand
ATTTAGCAGAGGTCCTATTCCTCCCTGGGCCTTCCTTTTACTCCCTATATATCTAAAAAACAATTTCTTATTGTCTTTTACTTGGATGTAGGACTTAATTACATGGTTTAGTTACGTTGAACACTAGAACTAGGGGACACCCGTTGAAATTAGTAGGTGCCAAGTTTAAAGCTAACAAGATGAAGTAGGTTTTTTTTATATACCACATAGTTAACTTACGGAATTCATTGCAACAGAAGGTGTTGGACAGACGGTTAGCATAGCCAGGTTCAAAAAGGGACTGCATAAATTCATGGTGGATGAATCTATTAAGGGCTATTGAACAGAATGGTTGGAGCTGTTTCCTCTGGCATCTCTAAACCAATAATGGTGGATTCCAGGAAGAGTATTAAATAGGGGGTAGATCACTCCAAAGATCTGGTTCAATGCTCTCCCTCTGTAGCATTCACTTCTGCCACTGTTGGAGACAGAATAGTAGGCTAGATAGACCATGACACTTTTAATGTTCTTATGATCACATACCGTTTCCCCCGTCCCTCCTCCGCACCGCCCACAAGCCCATAGTCTCATTTGTTTGTGCATGAGCAGACTCAGCCTATATTTACAGATAAGCGACATTGGACAGAAGTCACCACAAAATCAGAAATAGCTTTTGATTTTAATACTGCTTTAGCATCAAAAAAATCTTTCTTAAAGTTTAAATGAGTAACTGCTTATTTCCTGAAAAGACTTACAATTGAATTAAAATAGTTAAATAGATTCACAGACATTACGGCTGGAAGGGACCTCATGAGATCATCGGGTCCAGTCCCCTGCCCAAGGGACAGGAAGCCAGCTGGGGTCAGATCACCCCAGCAAGATAAGCAGCGAAGCATTTCTTTAAGGTATCCAGAGTAGGTGTTTGCACCACTTGGGGGAGGGGCAGACCTATTTCAGACTGGAGACTCAGATGGTAAAGAAGTTTTTTCCTTATGTCCAGTCTAAAATGGTCTTCCAGCAGTTTATGACCACTAGATCTTGTCTTCCCTTGGGGTGCCCTGGTGAACAGATGTTCTCTCCGTTCCTGATGTACACCACTTATGTACTTATAGCCTGCCATCAAGTTTCCCCTGAGCCTGCTCTTCTCCAGGCTGAAGAGTCCCATGCCTCTCAGCCTCTCCTCATAAGGCCTTTTCTCTTGACCTCTAATCATGCATGTGGTCATGCATGTGGCTCTCCTCAGGACTCTCTCAAGATTCTCAACATCCTTTCTAAAGTGTGGAGCCCAAAATGGGATGCAGTACTCCAGCTGCGGCCTCACCAAGGTTGAGTAAAGCAGGAGGATGACTTCTTGGGTCTTGCTTGAGATGCATCGGTAGATGTAAGCCAGAGTTTTGTTTGCTTTGCTAGCTGTGGCATCACATTGGTGGCTCATGTTCATCTTGTGGTCAATCATGACCCCTAAGTCTCTTTTGGTTATGGTGCTAGTGAATGTAGCACTGCCGAGCCTATAAGTATGATGTGGACTTTTTCTCCCCAAGTGGAACACCTTGCATTTCTCTGTGTTGAATGTCATCAAGTTTTGATCCACCCACCTTGCAAGCCTGTCCAGGTCAGCCTGAATTGCCAACCTCTTCTCTAGTGCAGGAGTCGGTAACCCCCAGCACATAAGGCATTTTGCTCAGCACACCACTGCCTGCCTCCCAGCCCCAGTGGGAATAGTGCCAGCACCTGCTGCCTTTCCGGAGCCCAAGGCTGGGAGATGGCTGGG
>NW_017728907.1:38773159-38795874 GCF_001723895.1 Crocodylus porosus | reverse complement strand
GGGAGGCAGCAAGTGTATGCAGCCCCCTGGCTGCAGTTTCTCCAGGTTCTGGGTAGCTGCTGATAGCCACAGAGCCCGTGCCAAACAGTTGCTGCCTCCCAGGCCCAGCCCTGGGCTCAGGGGGGGAGGGGGGGCAACAGGTGCTGGCGATGCTCCCTGCTGTGCTGCCCTCCCCACGCCTCTTCAGAGCAGTGTGTACCTGGCACAGCAGGGCACAGCAGGGAGGTGCACAGAAGTTGTCTGCTATTCTGAGTTCCTTGCTGCCCTGGCAACACTTCCCCTGTAGGCGAGGACAGCAGTGAGGGGCACAACCCTGTGCTGCTGCCCATGCTGCGCTCCCAGCCCTGCTGACCTCCCCTGGGTCTCCAGAGTGCAGCATGTGTGACAGCACACAGAGGGGCCACACAGGGAAGCTGCCTGCAGCTCCAAGCTCCCCGCTGCCCTGGCCACACTTCCCCTGTGTGCGCAAGCAGGAGAGCAGGGTTGTGCCCCTTGCTGCTGCCCATGCCTGCAGTGGAAGTGTGGCCAGGGCAGCGGGAAGCTCGGAGCAGCAGAAAACTTCCATGCATCTCCCTACTGTGCCTTGCCATGCCCGGTTCCACACACTGCTCTGCAGAGGCAGCGGGGGAGGTCAGCACGGTGGGGAGCATGAGCCCACGGTATGCACCTTCCCTGCCTCTCCTGCCCAAGCCCACAGCAGGCAGCAGCAGTGAGGGAGCCAACTCCTGCTCCTGCTGCAGCGGCCACTGCCTTTTGTTGGGGGCAGGGAGCTGCGGATCTTGGTCTGTGGCCCCATAGCCCGGGCAGGTGGGGGCCCCCTCTGGCAGAGTTGGGGGCAGGGGCTTTGTGTGAGGGGCAAGGGGCATGAGCAGGGCTAGGGAGCTGTTGTGGGGGGACCCACACAAAACAAATACACAAGATCAAAGGTAATATCAGAAGTCTTGTTTATTTTTCTGGCATACCAGCACTCTAGCACCTTCCAAGGTAGTCAGTGTTTTTTTTGGCACTTCAGCCAAACAATGTTGCGTACTCCAGCTCTAGCGTGACCACGCTTCCCCATAATTTGGTGTTGTCTGTGAACTTGGCCAGTCTACTTCTGACACCTGAATCCAGATAATTTATGAATACAGATTTTTCAGGAACACATGTACAGCATAAAGTGAGAGAAATGCGTATATTTAAAGAGTACTGGTAAAGTACTGAGCCCTGAGGGACACCATTGGTCTTCACGTACCATGTTGACTCGGTTCCGTCGACTGTCACTCTCTGGGTCTGACCATGGAGCCAGTTCCCCAGCCATCAGACTGTAAGGTTGTCAAGGCTGCAGTTCCCCAATTTTACCAGGAGGACATCATGGGAGACCAAGTCAAAGACTTTTTTTAAAATCTAAATATATGACATACATCTTTTCCTTTGTCCAGGTGATGCGACACCCGGTCATAGAAGGAAATGAGGTTGGTCAGGCAAGACCTGCCCGCAACAAAGCCAAATTGGCGCTCTATCAGAACGTTGCCTTCCATGAGCCTGTTGATGATGGTTTCTTTTCACCACCCCCCACCCCAAGATCTTTCCAAGGATTGAAGTCAGACTGATTGGCCTGTAGTTCCCTGGATCTTCCTTCATTTGTTTAAGATGGGCACCACATTGACCTTCTTCCAATCTTCAGGAACCTTTTCCGAGTACCATGAGTCCTCAAATATCCTTGCCATTGGTCGTGCTATGACATTAGCCAACTTTTAGCACTCTTGGGTGCATTCCATCCAGCTGGATGGATGTCCAGCCTCTCAAGCTGTTCCCTCACAAGATCTTCACCAGTTATAGGTGTATGATAGCCCTTACCCTGGTAGTCCTGCGTCCTGTCAGGCAGGGTGAATCCCCTTGGGCTGGTGGAAAGCCAACATAAAATAATCGTTGAGGAGATGAGTTTTCTTCTGGGTGTCAGTTGTCAGCTGCCCCATTTGGTTCAGCAAGGGTCCAATGTTGCCCTTGTTTTTTTCCAACTTCCCACATATTCAAAGAAGAACTTTTTACTGTCCTTGATTTCCATAGCCAGTTTGAGTTTGGTTTCAGCCTTGGCTCTTTCTGGTCTGCTCCCTACAGGCTCAGATCAGTGCAGCATAATCCTCCTTAGTGGTAGTTCCCAACGTCCATCCCTTATAAGCTTCTCTTTTCAGATTCAGGAGATTCATGAGTTCCCTACTGAGCAAAGGGTATTTCCCAGCCCTTTTTGCTACCTTTGCTATGGGCCAGAATGCGCTTCCCTTGTGCTTTTAGGATCATGTCCTTAAGGAGCAGTCCCTGCCTGTCAGGTCATGGTGTCTCAGGGCCCGAACAACCAACCTCCTGAGCTTGTGAAAGTCAGCTTTCCTACAGTTGAGAGTTCCTGCGTTGCTGACTGATTTGCCAGCTTTCAGTGGATAGAGAAAGTGATCAACTTCTGATCACTGTCACCAAGCTTCCCTTTGATCCTCAGGTCGCTGACTAGATCATCCCCTTTGGCCAGTACCAGGTCCAGCAGCACCTTATCCCTTGTCAGCCCAAAAACTTCTCGAGTCAAATAGAGCTTGTCAATGCAACCGAGGAAGCTTTACGACCAATCACATTTGACTGAATGCTCTTCCCGTGAGATGTCAGGGCAGTTGAAGTCACCCATGACTTGTTTTCAAAACAACATGTATTTTGTCATAACTTGTATATTGCATGCTTGATATTTTGCACTTCTTCAAATTTTCATACTAAAAATATTGTAAATTTTATGATTTATTTGTTAGCTCCTGAAGGATAATTTTTTTTTTTGTAAATTTTTTACTCCTGTTTAAGTTTTAGTGCTTAGTGCTTCATTTTTAAATGGTTCATTATGAGTGATATTGCTATATTCATAGTAATGTCTGTCAGCATTTTGTCTATAAATATGGCTGTTCATAATTAACAGTTTCAAATCCTACTGAGTCTGCTCTTTTCCTGTCTTCAGTGAGTTGATTGCTATAAATTAAATAAATAAAAAATAAATAACATAACCAAATGCACATTTCACTGAAAAGGGCTTCCTGCACACTTATCTCCTGGGATCAGTGGATAGAAGAAGGAAGTGTCATGAGAATTATCACACCCCAGAACCCATAGCCATGAGGCTGCAACTTTTCCAGTACAATATAAAGTTGGAAGTCTTTCATTCAGAGGATATTGCCACCTCTGTGTATGCCAGATGTACTGGGAGGGCAGGCTCTCAGTTTTTAAATAAATCTTAATTTTTGTAGATTTAACCTTTATGAAGACAGTTTGTGGTGAAGTAAGTAATGGGTTAAGGAGAATAGTTGCTTTTCAAAAGATGTTCAAATTAAAGAATTAGGACATCATTAAACAGCATTGTATATTCCCTGTATAGACAATTCCATTGAGGGTAGTTGGTCCAAGTGCTTGTCTTGGCAAGACATTTCATTTCATGCCAGTTGCCACACTGCTTTACATTTGATGCTGGCTTGCTCTCCATGTTAAGTATCATGTTTGGAATTAATGATGTAGAAGCCTTTAAAGACTTGATCCTTTCTTATGTAGGGTACAAATTCAGAATTCACATTTGTTGGTTCTATTCAGTATGGTGTGGCGGTACAGTTGTACAAAATTGTGATGATATTATTGGGTGACAGATGTGATGTCTAAAGAACACTTTGTTGGCTTGTTGCTGAAAGGTGATCTGTGTGGAAAAGATCTAGAGGATTTTTAGAGAAACTGATAAAGTTTCTGCAAAGATCCAGAGAATGGATCATAATTATAGTTCTTCATAGATTTATAGACACCAGGGCTGGAAGGGACCTCAGAAGATTGAGTCCAGCCCCCTATCCCAGGGGCAGGAAGTCAGCTGGGGTCATAGGATCCCAGCAAAATAAACATCCAAATGTCTCTTGAGGGCATTCAAAGTAGGTGCTTGAACCTCCTCCAGCAGCAGTCTATTCCAAACCTTGAGGGCTCGGACAGTAAAGAAGTTCTTCCTTATGTCCAGCCTGAAATTTTCATTGAGGAATTTGACCATTTGACTGTTCATCCCTGGGGGTGCTCTGAACAGATGTTCCCCCAGATCCTGGTGAGCGCCTCTGATAAATTTATAGGCAGCCTCCAGATGACCCCTGAGCCTGCGCTTTTCCAGGCTGAAGAGCCCCATGACTCTCATCATAAGGTCTGTTTTCCTGACCTCTGATCATGTGTATGGCTCTTCTCTGGACTCTCTCAAGCTTCTCCACATCCTTTTTGAATTGTGGAACCCAAAACGACGCAGTACTCCAGCTGCCACCTCACCAAGGCTGAGTATAACGAGAGAGTGACGTCCCGGGATTTGCTTGAGAAGCATCTATGCAAGCCAGCATTTTGCTCGCTTTACTAGCTGCAGCATCACATTGAAGGCTCATGTTCCTCTTGTGGTCAATCATGACCCCCAAGTCCCTTTTGTCCGTAGTGCTAGCCAGCGTAGCATGGCTGAGCTTGTAAGTGTGGTGCAGGTTTTTCCTCGCGAGGTGGAGAACCTCGTATTTTTTCATGTTAAACACCATCAGGTTCTCATCTGCCCATTTCCTGAGCCTGTCGAGGCCTGGCTGGATCACTCTCCTGTCCTCGGGTGTGGACACTTTACCCCAGAGTTTGCTGTCATCAGCAAACTTTGGCCAGTCTGCTTCTGACACTAATGTCCACATCATTAATGAAGATGTTAAATAGTATAGGCCCTAGGACAGAGCCTTGAGGGACCCCACTGGTCACAGTGCACACGACGATTGACTTCCATCAGCCACCATGGAGCTAATTCCCCAGCCAACAGATTGTGATGAGGCCGAGGCCGTAGTTAGCTAGTTTAGCCAAGAGGTGATGATGGGATACCAGACTGTAGGCTTTTTTAAAGTTAAGATTTGTGACATCAATCTCTTCCCCCTTGTCCAGGTGATAGGTCACCTGGTTGTAAAAGGAAATGAGATTGGTCAAGCAGGACCTACCCACCACAAATCCGTGATGGCTTTCCCTCAGGATATTGCCATCATCCAGTCTCTTAAGAATGGCCTCTTTTGATAATCTTTTCTAAGACCTTTCCTGGGATAGAAGTCAGGCTGATGGGCCTGTAGTTTGCCGGATCCACTTTCCTCTCTTTCTTGAAGACAGGCACCACATTGGCCTTCTTCCAAGTATCGGACACTTCACCAGAGCGCCAGGGGTTCTCAAAGATCTGTGCCGGGGGCTGAGCTATGATGCTAGTTACAAGTAGAAGTAATAGCAATGCAATGTAATAAGCTAAGAATGCTAAGGTGTTTTTTTTTATTTGTTTTTATGAACACTATAGGTGATCTGATCAGTGAGGTCAAGTTACTGTATTTTGTGTTAACGAGACTTTCCCATATGAGCATATGGTCTAGAGCAGGGTGTCAAACTCAACCAGTTCTGGGGGCTGGATGAGGGTTGCTGAACTTGTCTGTATGCCAGATTGGGACCATGCACCAGAGCCAGCATGCAGGGCCAGTCTAGCAGGGTGCTGCATGTAGCACGTGCCATACTCCAGCCTCCTGTGCTGCATGTAGCGTGCCAGATGGTACAGCCCTGCACTGCATTCAGCACAGGAGGCCACTGTATGGTACATGCAGCATGGGCTGGACCCGGCACCAAGAGTGCTGTATGCAGCACAGAGGGTGTGGTGTGCAGGCAGCGTATGGTGCCTGCACTGGACTGGCCCTGCATGCTGGCTCCGGGGCCAGTCCAAATTGGGCCCCGGGCTGTCCACATGTGCCAGAGCCAGTACACAGGGCAGGTCTAGCAGGGCGTTGTGTGCAGCATGCACCATGTGCTATATGCAAAGTGAGCCCTGGGGTAGGGTCAGCACATGTGGCACAGGTACCCCATGTAGCACGTGCCCCAGACCTTTTTCCCTTGGGCTGTGTGCTGTGCTTGTGGCACCAGATACAGCCCACACACCAGACCAGCACCGCCAGTGGAGTGTGAAGTGGGTCTGAGCCACAGCCATGTATTTTTGTACCTGTTCTCTAGCTTAATGTAGGGCTGGGCAATTTAACCTACAAGAATAAAACAAATAAGGAACCTTTCAATAAACATTTGGAGGACAATCGCAAGGTGATAAAGGAAAGTAACTTACAGGTTTCTATATTCTTTGTCCTACAGGTTGCCTCACCTGCTTTGCTAATGTTGGGAAACAACAGATCCAAAGAGCTGGAAACATTTAAAAAGTGACCATTTCTGAGAGGTGTTATCAACAGAACTTAAGGTGCTTCTAGAGGAGAATCTCTGTGAAATACACATAGAATTGTTGGTGAACAATTGTTAGTGAATTAAGGAAGTGGAATATGACAGCCTGGCCTTGGAGGTCTTGAGGGAGATCGTGGTCTTAACGCTTAGATTCACCAGGTGCCCCATGTAAAAGACGATTAGGCACTTGCACAAACATATAATCTATTTTGTTGTTTTTGTATCTGTTTGTCTCTGAAATGATTTAGTTCTAACAAACAATACTTAGCTTTGAAAAAGCTGTCATGGCACCCAGACTTGCAAGTAATTCATGTTCCAGTATTTTTGTTAAGTCAAGAACAAAGTAATCGGAGATGCTGCAGATATGTCTGTTTTCTACTTGCAGTATTTCCTTTCCCAATTCTTGAGTCTCTAAATTGTCTTTGTTTTCAAGTTTTAATAAACTTGGCACACCAGTCAGAGTTCTTCAGTCTCAGCAAGCATAGTTTTTGCAGCCATAGGTTCAGTTGTGCTGCAGTTTCTCATTTCAGATTGCATACAATTTCTATCTCTGGCCTAGGCATTGGCAACATATCTGCAGGGAGCTGGAAGCTGTGCTCACATCACTGCTGCTTCCCCAGCCTTCCACTCCCTGGCTGCACAAGTGCAGCTTCTAGCCAGTAGGGGGCAGCAGCAGAGAGGACATGGCTTCAGCTACCTGGCCTCAGCACAGCTCACCATCAGCTGGAAGCTGTGCCTGCACCACAGCTAGGATTGTGGGGGGAGCAGCCACAGCTCCCAGCTCTCTGGCCCCGGCACAGGTGCAAGCATGTGCTATTCAAGTCACCCAGCCTGCACCAGACCAGAGATGGACTGTTCTGGCCTGCAGCTTGTTAAAGGTTGTTGGCTACTGTGCTAGCTCACACTAGAAAGAGTGATATAAAAGTACATATAAGACTTATTTTCTGGTGGAAGGCAGGTGGAGGGTTGTATGGTTTGGCGATCACAAGAATGGTGGGGGAAATTTAAGACCTAAAGATACTTGGATGTTAACATTTGGTTAAAAATTTAATAAAGTTAATTATGCCTAGAGAGTTTTTGACATGCGTTACTATTCTGGGGGCAAAAACAAGACGCCACATGCTCCCCCAAGATTGTATCAGGAAATGTAAACTTCCACTGTTAACCCCTTCCTAAGTTTCTTTTAAGCTTTTGGTGGTAGTAATAATTTTAAATATATCCGTTGCCTTATTTTGTTAATACACAAGTTCCCTGGCAGCTAATTTATTTAATAGAGGCCAAAGCATGGAAATGAACAAGGAAGTCCATTGAGTATGTATCAGACTATCCCTGAGGTGTGAACTGCCCTATGAATCTCAAATTCACCGGTTCAGTTATGATTATGTAAATGTTGATGGAGGTAGCTAATTCATAATGTAAGAAAGAAGAGAGGATTGTAGCTATCTGCAGTTTACTATAAGTAGGTTTTCATTATAGCTGTGCAGTAGGATGACTTATTTGTTGAAGTGCACTGATCTACTGGTTGCATATTGGAGAGGCACCAATAAAAGGAAAATTTAACTTTATCGGCAATCAGCTTTTTGGCAGGTGTAGCCAATAATGTCACTAATAAATGCTGCGTGCATGTGTGCAGCCACAGCCCCCATGGCGAGGGAAGGAGTGTGGGGCAGGGGCAGATGCTGCCCAGCCAGGGCAGTGAATGCAACCCTGTGGCTGGGAGCAAGATGGAGCCATAGGCAGCTTGTCCAGGGGGCATGCGAGGGTGGAGAGGGGGGACAGCTCCCTGGTGCTGCGCACACCCCAAGGGAGGCATGGGGGTCAAGTGCCACAGGCTTATGCTGTTCTTCGAGCTGTCGGGCTGCATTCCTGTAAATCAGCTGTTGGATCAGTATCAGCCGACATTACCAGTTAATAATTGGCCATCAGTATCAGCCAAGAAAATCTATTGGTGAACCCTACTTACTTTGGAAATACGAGACCCTCCTCCACATTAAGAAAGAGTAAACTAGTGGGTCTACCAGAATCCCGGGATCTTTCTGTTCAAGCTCCACTGAGTGCAGATCGGGGAGTACACAAGGTCGTATTTTGTACAATGTACCAGTAAGCATCATTTACTTTTGAAAACTTATTTTGGTATGGTTTAGATGTAAGCACTAAGCAGGGTTCTGAAAAGTTTTACAGCCTTTCCACACCTGATTTAACACCTGTAATATCAGCTTTGTACAGCTGTTGTTAACAAGCATGAGTATTTGAGAAAGAAACACATTTGCTTTCCAAAGGGGAAGGATCATGTTTGGGTTACTATGGAATATTGCCCATTTTCTCTATATAAACTCAGCATTAAATGAAGGCAATAGTTTCCTAAACTAATGTCTCCCAACACTTTGGCAAAAGAACAAAAAAAAAGGAGGGGGGGAGCATTAGTTTTTGTTTGCTTTTGCTTCCTAGGAACTAGAAGAGCCTGGCCTTATTTAGTATGATATAGCAGACTTTAATTTTAACATAGTTCTAGTAAGAAAAATTCAGGGCCTTGGTTTTCTGCTATGATCACAGGCAAGATGACTAAGCTACTGTGAGAACAGTAAGAATTATAGTATCCAGGTGTTAGCAGCAGATCTCTCTAAAATAATCAGAGATTTTGTATCCTTCTTTTCATAGAATCATAAAAAATTAGGGTTGGAAGGGACCTCAGGTGGTCATCCTGTCCAACCCCCTGCTCAAAGCAGGATCATCCCAGCCAACACTTTGTCTAGCCATGTCTTAAAAACCTACAAGGATGGAGATTCCACCATCTCTGCGTAACTGGGGCCAATGTTTTACTACCCTCCTAGTAAGAAAATCCTTCCTAATATCTAACCTACACTTCCCTTGTGACCATTGCTCCTTGTTCTGTCATCTGCCAACACGGACCAGTCTAGCTCTATCCTCTTTTGAACCCCACTTCAGGTAACTGAAGCCTGCTATTAGATCCCCTGTCAGTCTTCTTTTTGATAGACTAAATAAGGCCAGTTCCCTCAGCCTGTCCTCAGAAGTAGTGTCCCAGTCCCCCCACCATTTTTGCTGTCCTCTCCTTGACTCCAATTTGTCCACATCCTTTCTATAGTGGGGGGCCCAAAACTGGACACAGTATTCCAGATGTGGCCTCAGCAGTGCTGACTAGAGGGAAATAGTCACTTCCCTGAACCTACTGGCAGCACACCTACCAATACAGCCCGCTATGCTGTTAACTCTTTCGTCAACAAGGACGCACTGCTGACTCAGATTCATAGATTGTTAGGGGCTGGAAGGGACCTCACAGATCATAGCGTCCTACCCCCCACCACTCTAGGCAGGAAGACAACTGGGGTCAAGTGACTCCAGCGAGATGACTGTCCAGTTTCCTCTTTAAAAACCTCCAGGGTAGGTGACTGCACCACCTCTGGAGGGGGTTTATTCCACAGTCTGGACACCCTGACTGAAGGAGTTTTTCCTGGTATTAAGCCTGAAGCGGCCTTCTAGGAGTTGGTATCCATTGGTCCTGGTCTTTCCCAGGGGTGCCCTAGTGAATAGCTGTTCATTGAGCTCCTGATACACTCCTGACAGCTCATAGTCATGCGATGGTCAGTCATTATCCCTAGGTGCCTTTCGGCCATGGTGCAAGTCGAGCTGTCACCATTGTCATCACGACCCATCTCTGGCAGCAGGGCACATCATGTCAGTGTTAAACCCCCACTGCTGTCCCCACCACCAAGTTTCTGCTCCACAGACTGTATGACCCTCATATTCAGCTTATTGTCTGCTGTAATCCTTTCCTACTTTTCTGCAGAGCTGCTGCCCAGCCAGTCAGCCCCCAAACTGTACTGGTGCATGGAGTTGTTCTGTCCTAAGTGCAGAACTTTTCACTTGTCCTTGTTGAACCTCATGAGATTCCTTTTGGCCCAACCCTCCAATTTTGTCTAGGTCACTCCGAATCCTAGCCCTACTCTCCAGCATATCTACTACTCCCCCCAGCTTGGTGTCATCTGCAGACTTGCTGATAGTGCACTCTATGCCATCTTTCAGGTCCTTGATGAAGAATTTGAACAAAACCAGCCCCAGGACTGACTCCTGTAGCACTCCTCTTGATACCAGCTGCCTTCTAGACATCAAACCATTATTACCCTCTGAGCCCAATGCTCCAGCCAGTTTTCTATCCACCTTACAGTCCATTCATCCAGCCCATACTTAGCTTGCCTGCGAGAATGTTGTGGGAGACCATATCAAAAGACTTGCCAAAATCAAGATGCACCACATCCACCGGTCTCCTTGCATTCACAGATCTAGTTGTCTCATCATAGAAGGCAGACAGGTTGGTCAGACGTGACTTGCCCTTGCTGACTGTTCCTAATCACTTCCTTCTCCAAGTCCTTAGAAATGAATTTCTTGAGGATCTGCTCCATGATTTCTTCAGGGACTGAAGTGAGGCTGACTGGTCTGCAGTTCTCCTTTTTCCCTTTCTTAAATATAGGCACTGTTTGCTCTTTTCCAATCATCTGGATCTCTCCTGATCCCCATGAGTTTTCAAAGATGATGGCCCGTAGCTCTGCAAGCACATCAGCCGCTCCCTCAGCACCCTCGGGTGCATCTAATCTGGGCCCCAAGTACCATCTTTGTCCAGCTTTTCTAAATAGTCCCTACCCTGTTCTTTCACCACTGTTGGCTGCTCACCTTCTCCCCGAAATGTGTGGCCCGGTGCAGTAGTCTGGGAGCTGACCTTGCCTGTGAAGACTGGTGCAAAATAGGCACTGAGCACTTCAGCATTTTCTGCATCCTCCGTCACAAGGTTGCCTCCCCCATTCAGTAAGGGACCCACATTTTCCCTTATCCTCCTCTTGCTACTGATGTACTTGTAGAAACCCTTCTTGTTACCCATCACATCCCCTGCTAGCTGCAACTCCAACTGCGATTTGGCCTTCCTGACTTCATCCCTACATACTTGAGCAATGCTTTTATAGTCTTCCCTAGTTATTTCTCCAAGTTTCCACTTATATGCTTCCTTTTTGTGATTTAGTTTACTGAAGAGTTCCCTGCTCAGCCAAGCTGGTCTTCTGCCATGCTTGCTAGTTTTCCTGCTCATCAGGATGGTTTGGTCCTGCACTCTCAGTAAGGCTTCTTTGCTGGACTGTTAGCGGCTGTGGAGAACCTGTGAGAGGCCATCACCTTGTCAGTTATTTCATACCTTAATGAAAGATTACATGGTTATTAACAGACCCCTCGTTCTAGATGTGCAGTCTTTGTGCAGTTCTGCCTTAATAATTACCCATCCACCTCTCGACCATGAGAATACCATGGGGAAAACGCATGTTTTACCAGCTGCTTGTTTTCCATAAACTGACTACATCAGTGCTGAGTCCTACCAAAACTTACATATTGACCTTTTATTATCTCTTGCATATACTTGTATATTCTTGGGGAGATGGGGAGTCTCATATTCATGTAATGGGTGTTTTGATCTTCAGTACTTTTTCATAAGTGGAAATCTGAGGAGTAAAAGCATTTTGTTAGGACAAATCCGCACCTAGTTCTTCTAGGCAAACAATTTCTGGATTAAGGTAAAAGCTAAGTTAAAGTCATGGAAAATGGGTCCAGGTAGGTCACTTGCTGCCATCTTCCTAAACTTCAGAAGAAGGGGCAGGGGCTAAACCCCTGGTCTGCACTAATATAACTGGGCAGTGAAAAACAGTAGATAGAAATGTGGTTTATGACAAAAATACCAGATAGCACTGAATAGACTGGTGTCCTTGAGCCTAGTTTTCCAAAGCTTTAGGTTAATTGTGAAAGCTCATTAGGTCAGGAATCCCACTGAAGTAGTAACTCCTTACTGTGTCAAAAATAAAAATAATTTAATGAGCAATGACTATTTGCTTGATTAAACATTTGAAGAATATACCCTGAATAACCACTGTACATCAAAACAGTACTCTGTATTTTCATTTAGAGGGAAATGGGGTTAGTGACGTTTCCTGTGAAATGACCTATCATGAGAAGTTGAACACAGCAGGATCTCACGCTATGATGTACAAAGATTAGCTTTACAGGATGCTTTTAGGTATGGCATGATGTTTTCTCTTTTAAAATTGAAATGAATGAGCATGTGCTATGCTACTGTATCCTCTTAACCTAACCAAATAAAAAGTTTCTTAATATACTTCATATATATTTTATATAACTTCCTTTTTTAATTGAACATTGTAATAGTACTTAATTTAGAACTGAAATAATGTTCAGAGAGATTTAAAAGCTGTTTAATTGTGGAAAGTCCATTATTTTTAGAGTAAATGAACTAGCACCATAAATAGTACATTACAAAGGAAAGCACATTTTGATTTGTAAAACCTGACAGATCTGATTTAGAATAAGTATTTTTTTAGAATTAACAGTAAAGCAAATGTTTGTATTCAACATGCTTCAAGACATGTTTCGCTTATTCTTTCTAAATTCTGAAAAATAGTAATAATCAATCATCCTATCTGAATATTTCTGAAAACCTTTACTTGACAATTTACTGGTTTTAGTAGTTCAATAGTTGGTTGGAGTAGGTATAGATGGGAACGTTCTTTGTCTTGCTGTCATTCATGTTACCTGCTAAAATGACTGTTTTGCAGGGATTAAGATACTTTCTTCAGCAAATACCAGTAATCTGGTATTTTATTTTGTTATAATCATTTATAAATATTTTTATTGATATACAGCTTTTTTATGTTTTAATTAGTATTTATTTTCCTTAATGTAAGCAACAGGTGCCTTTTTAATAAACTAAATGACAAAGAAATATATTTCCAAAGCATCTTAGGCAATTATTTATAGTAAAGAAAAGAAATTTCAAATTTGCCAAATGTAAGTCTTTAAATATTTCTCTTTTATATGCTACATTAACTTGCTTGTACTCTGAATAAGTAGCGAATTAAATTAAATTTTAGCATTACATTGTGTAATATGTAACATGTAGCAGGCCCCTGCTACATGTTACATATTACACAATTAACTGGTTAATCGCACAATAAATTTAGACCAGCCACACATGCAAAGTAATTGTGACATGGTAAAAATGACTGTTCGGCTATAAAAAAAAAAAAAGAAAAAAAAAAGAGCCAAACAGCTATAAAGTTAGTGCTTGAAAGTGTGTAACAACTCTATAGCTGGTTTCTATCCAGCTTTTATTTCAGCATGTAGCAGGGTGCTGAGCATTATGACTTTTTTCTATTAGTGAGTTCAAAAAAGAAAGATAGGTCATTTAAAATAAGAACATAAAGGGCAATACTGGGTCAGACCAATAGTCCATTAGCCCAGTATCCTGTTTCTGCCGTGTGGCAGAAGTAGGTGCTTTAGAGGGAGAGCATAAATGGAGTCAGAGGCCCAGCGAGGATTTAAAATGTTTTAAATGCCACCCTTAATTTTCAGGGAAGGCTGTTCCAGTTTTCCCTTCATCCTCTTGTATGCTGGATAGTATTGGACTCATGGTATGTTAATCTTTCTACTGCTGTGGAGATCTAACATATAACATTTTGTTGTTGTCACGCAAAATACCAAAAAAACCCACCAGTTGTAATCAAAAGAAAGAGATTGCAACCCTCTCCAAGGGAATCTATCATCTAAGGTCACAGGAAGGGATTACATGTTCTTTTCGTCAATAATAGGTCTGTATTCCAAACAACTGCCACATGCTTTTGGAGCAGTAGAAGTATAAGGATGCAGACAGAAGTAACAATTGAAGCATTTTGGATGTTGTTGAAACACTTGAAAGAACCAGTTATACAAGTGTGTATTTCAAATGTACTGTTAAAATGTTCCAAAAGTGGCTAAAGTGCTCCAAGATGGTAGCTCTTGAAATTAGAGGTGCGCCAATATAGTAGTTGTGTGTTGGATCAGTAGCAATAAAAAGGAAATGACGTTATCGGCTTTTTTTTGTGTGTGTGTGTGTGTGTGTGTGGCTGATAATGTTTTCTGATAATTATACTTTCTGTCTGGGGCCCCCAGATGCCTGGGTTCCCTCCTGTGAGCTGGGGTGACTCCGGATATGCCCCCATCGCCTCACTGGTGGGCCGGGCCGGGCTGGGCTGGAGCGGAGCAGCTGCTGTGGTATCCTGGGCTCTTGCACGGCATGGACTGCAGGCTAGGGCCAGGGTTGGTGCTGTAAAAGGGACTGAATGCCGCAAAGATGCAACTGGGGCGGATGGAGCTGCCCGGCTCAGCCCATCCCAGCATGATTCAGCCCACAGTGCCAGGGGTCTACGCCCCAGGGGCAGAGCCTGGCATGGGCTGAGGCAACCACTCCCACCCACTGTGTGCAGCAGGGTACTCCCCTGGCTTCTCAGCCCAGCTGGGTTCTGTCCTTCCCAGGGTTGGGTCCTTTCAGTCTCCCCCATGACGCACGGGGGGGCTTGCCCTGCCCCTGGCAGCGGCAGCACCACGAGGGCAAGGGGCCTTTCCCCACTGGAGTCTAGCTCCTGGGGCCTGGCTGCAGGGAAGGATTGGCCCACTTTCTCCAGGCCTGGAAGGGTCCTGTGGCTCTGCCCTGGGCAGAGAAAGGAGAGCGGGGAGCCAGGCCCAGAGACCACCCAGCCCCGGGTAGCCAGGAAGGTTCACACTTCCCCCTCAGCCCTGCTGGGCAGGCTCAGGCAGCTGCCTCCAGGCTGGGGTTCAAGGACAATATACTGAAGAGCTCCACATAGCCAGGCACAGGCACTACTAGTCTAGGCCCACCTCCTGCAACTGGCACGGGCACTTTTACATGTGCTCGGGGAGGTTAATTAGAGCAGCTCAGAGAGCCCCTCTAATTAAAGTGCTATTACATTTCCTGTATCAGTGTCCCTGCGCTTAGAAATGCCAATGGGGGTGCTTGAATTAAAGCATGCGCACGCACGCGTGGGTGTGTGTGTTATAAATGTAAAGCAAACAGACAAAAAAAAAAAGATGTATTAATGTCAGTAGTTTAGTTTAAAATGCCTTGCATTGTTACTAAATATTGGTTATCAGTATCAACCAAGAAAATCTTTATTGGTGCACCCCTACTTGAAATGAGATACTATTTTGAAACATTTCACTTTGTCATGGATGCATGGATATAGGAGACCTAGAGGTCCTCCAGAATCCCACAGTACTCCAGTGTTTTCCCTCACACACCTGTCCCCGTCCACAGGTTAGGGAGGAAGAGTGGGTTGGACAACCTGATAGGCAGCGTGTCCAGGTGCTAGGTCCAGCTCCAGTGCTCAGGGCACTTTTGTATCTGCTGCCCCCACTACCCACCTTTCTGTTTCTCCTTTCTAGTGAGAGGACAGGTTGTGGGGATGGGAGCTAGAGAGTTGGAAAACTTACTGACCTTTTCCCCTTCTCTCCCCCAAACATAGTAAACTGTAGCAATTTTGAAGTGTTCCAGCTAGGGGGAATCAAAAGTGATTATGTGCATGTCCCCCCAGCTGAAACTACCCTTTTTGAGATGTTTCTAAGCCTGTTACATTTGGATTCAAAAGTTGTGTCTGCACCCTAAGTCTACTCTCTCCAATATGTGCAGGACCAGATGATCCTGAAGGCCCTTTCAAACCCTATGATTCCATCATCCTTCCTGCCCTTTTATTCTACTTTCTTTGTAGAGACATTCTCTCTCTAACTGAATAGTTCTCATGTCCTTTCCCCCTCTTTAGCTTGCTTCCATTTTTTTAAAACACAAGTTTCAAATATGCTAGCCTACCAAGATGTAGAAGTAGTTAAGTTCAGAAGATGCTCCAAATTGAGAGAACAAAAGCATGTATGTAGCATATTTGGTCAAAAGTATTTTGTAATTTAAAAAATGTTAAAAACTGTCCTGATGGGGGGGGTTTTCTATACTTTTTCCCATTCAGCAGCTGCTCAATTTTTGAAGGAGTTCTCTGAGTATTCCTTAAATATATAATAAATGTGACTACTATAAAAAGCAGATTATATCCATACTGGAAGATGACATGCATGTCTTATTTGTATAACTTGGTTACTTTTTCAAGTAAAGCTGTTTACCCTGAGGTAGATTTATTCAGTGATCTATCAGAAAGGCCTTATTATGACCTGAATTTATGACTTACGTTTGTAACCCAATATTATTTCTAAGTCTTGTAGTTGCTTACAGAAGCAAAATAGTCTTTTGAAACAACAAAATAATGAGGATGATATCTCAGAGGTGGGCAAACTTACATATTTGTATTTTTTTTAGGAAACCAAAAGACAAACCTATTATATCAGTAGATGTACGCAGCATAAATCTGGACATATGTTCCCATTGTGTCCCTTCATTTTTCTGTGATTATTAAAACAGTAGGTTCTATATAGGGGCAAAAACAGATATCATGAACAGAACAGAGCAAAGCAAACCATGCTTCATAAATTTTCCAAGTTCCACCAGAGTCCTAATAGCCGCTAGGTGACTCTGTTCTCTTTTCTTTGTACACTTGGCTTGCTTTCGCTCCATAGGATAATTCATCAATCATTTCAGTAATTTTTTTTTGCCAACCTTGAAAACTTGAATTCTAGTATTAGCAAAACTTCACTGCTAATTCTAATATTATTTTAGGCTTAAGCTTAAATGATTGGACCCATTAAATATTGAAAAAAACACTCCTTTTGATGTGAAACTGAAATTAAAACCAAATGAAAAGATGATTTATAGACTTAAGTTGGATTTCCCATGTTGATGCACAAGAATTAATAGATATTGAAATACTGCACTTATTCAAATATAAGATGATAATTACATATGACCCAATAATTACATATGAGATACGGATAATTTATACATTTTTCTTATCATTTTCCAGGTACAGAATCTAATTATTTTTGAGGTTTGTCTTGAATTTGTTTTCTCTCTTTCCCCTCCCCCCCTTCCCTCCCCAGGTACAGGGAATATAAATCTTGAGGAGTCAGGCTGCCCCCTTGCCCTCTGCACCCCCTGCCCTGTAACTTTTTCTCCCTGCAATCCCTTCCCCTCCTCCTTACTGTCAGACGCTGCTCTCTCTGACCACATGGAGGTTCCTATCCTCTTTTTGGCTCAGATCAAGTGTCTTGGTGGGGGCATCTGAATCCCAAGACCTCCAGGCTTGGGCCTGCACACAGGATGCCTGCCAGTGGGTTTGGGAGTATCTGAAGTGTCATGGTGAGAGCCTGGGATAGAGGATGCTTGCCGGTTGTAGCACCATACATGGTTGTTTAGGATGATTGAGTTCTACTCAATCAATATGATTTGGAACGGACTTGGCTGATTTGACCTGGAACATGAAATATATTAATTAAAAAAAAATCCTTGTAGGTTCCCATCAATATGCTTGTCCAATATGAGCCATGTGTTTTATAGCCATGCTCAGTGTTGGAGGCTACATTTAATCAGCTTCATAGCTGGCTTCCATTACTGAGCACAAACTGCTTTTGGCATCAGTTTAATGATAGATAATGTATGTAATGAGGTTTCCTTGTATGCAAATATTAGATGAAAGGCTTTTCTCCCATGCTGATTGAGGGGGGTGACCTTGTCCTGTATTTGAGTAAATACAGTAGGTTTCTGAACGCAAATTTTAATTAAAAACCTCCATTTTTGTATTTCAGTGTGTGCAATAGGCAGTTTCTTATGTGAATTTTGGTTTGCCTTTTTAAGTAAACTGGGTATAATTTTCTATTTAAGATTCAGTCATTACTAAGAAAGGTCAATGCATAAGCATATGAAACTTTATGTTCCTTAAATCTATAGTTAAAATATAAACCACATTCAGATCAGTTTTGTATACATTTTGTTGACTATTTTTTTCTTTGTGCCACTGCCAATATTTTTTATATCATGGACTTGAATCCTTGCAACAGTGGGACAATGACATCACATCCTCTGCTGTGCTTATGGCAGTTAAGGCTGCTTTTGGTGTTTGGGGGAAGATGACAGTATTGAATATGTGATTTTAGGAATAGGTAAGATGAGGGCTTACATGAAATCATTTTGATAGGGGTGATCCTGCCTTGAGCAGGGGAACTAAATTACCTCCAGAGGTCCCTTCCAGCCCTCGTTTTCTACGAGACAGTTTAAGAATACAAAAGATGGAAGGGTTGGCTAAACAAGTCATAGGTTACTAAAAGAAAAAATATGATCATAAGTAATCAGTAGAGCTGCCTAAACCTGAGCCAGATCCCACAAATGTTTCTTTATACCTATAGTTTTCAAGCTGTTTCTGGATATCTGTCATGGAACCAGATTTAAAAGTTTTAAAATGATATAAAATCATTGTATATACAAAAATTTATTTAAAATGTGCATTCATTCTTCAGGTAGAGCTCACTCAATATATACAGCAGGGGGCACTAAGCAGGTGATGTCATATGTAATGTTGGTAGCTTCAACACCTTGAACACTTTAATTACTTCTAACTCCTCCTAGAAAATTTCCATCTGCCTGTAAATGTTACTCCTTCTGCAGTAACCATCTTGAGGCATGGAGAGACATAGGTGATCCCTATGTGAGAGAATGAATGGATGCTGATTTGACATCAGTTCCAGAAAAACACAAAGCCTGTGGCAGAACACTTTAAACTCCCTGCACGTTACGTTGCTGACCTTGAAGTAGGTGTTCTTAGACGACAAAAATTTAGAAACCAACCTGCATGCAAAGTTGCTTACAAGAAATCGTCCACAGACTGGATATTGTTAAACACGGTCTCAGCAGAGACTTCAGATTCTCATTCTATTATCTGAAATGCCACCTCTCCTTCAGCTGTCCACCCCTACCCCACCCCCCATTCCCATCTTTCATATTTAAATAACCATATTCCCTTTCTATTTAGTACCCCTGCTCTCTGCAAGTCCATTCATAGCACCTGACAAAGGAGGCTGTTGCCAACAAAAGGTTAGTCTGTTTCCACTCTTCCCTGCCTTCTGCCTAAATTGAGATTAACATAGGGGTAACAACCTCTCTTTCCTCAAGACAAATGCTTTTGAATACCTGTTTATGATTGAGTGCAGACCTGTTCATGTTTGTCTGTGTAGACCATCAGCGATGGTGACATTCTCAAGCATATCAAGCTGTCCTGGCCAGGCAGCCTCCTAAACTGGAACCAATGCAGCCATCTCCACTTAGGACAGGCTTATTGTCACTGCTGAGTGACAGCGCTGATCATCCTACTCATGGAGTTACAGCTACATTACTTCCAGTTTAGGAGATAAACAAGCTTCCGTTCTTTCTCGCTACCTGTGCCTGTAATACTGAGATAGCTAGCAGTGCCTGATCTTTTGCATTTCTCTTTATCAGATTCCTTTCTCTTTATGGAAAATAATTGATTAATTTCTTTGGCGCACAATACTTTTTATAATTCAAGTTGTGATAGGTTCTACTTAGGGTGAACATGTTTTTTTTCATTCTTTCTGTTGTTTTCCCAGACAGTAATGGGAACCAGCCTCTGGCTTGGGCTTAAATCAGGGGCGGGCAATTATTTTGGGTAGAGGGTTGCTTACTGCATTTCAGCAAGCCGTTGAGGGCTGCATGACAGGCAGCCCAGGGCAGATTAATATTAATTTTCTAAATTTTTTAGGGGCCCTGCGGGCTGGATAGAATGGCCTGACAGGCCACATTTTGCCCACTCCTGGCTTAAATACTGTCTGTTGTGATGTGGTTTGCCATCAACAATGGACATTTCAGTGCATGTTTTATTTTGGAGGAGGACTTGTTAATACAATTTTAGTCTTTATAGGGCTTGTACTAAAAATATCTAAATCCAGGAATGCTACATTGATTTATCCTGGAGATTTGGTTTTAATCAGGCCTGTCTGAGGCAGAACAATGCTTCTAGCCTTGAGCATTCTTTAGCTAAGTGTGTTTCCTATATTTACTATTTCAGCTTTTAGGGCAGGGGTGGGCAATTATTTGGTCTAAAGGGCCACTTGACAATTTTTGTTGCCCTGTTGAGGGCCTCGCACAGGCACACACGCACTTCCTACAGATCTCCCTGCCCTCCCTCCCTTCTCCTGAGTCCCCGGCATATGGCCAGGTTGGGCTGGAGCTGCACCCATGTGGCTCAAAGCAGTGCTCAGGAATGCAGTGTGGCACTGACCAAGCCCGGCCTGGGCCAGCTGTGTGCCAGGGACCTGGGGCTGGGGTGCAGGGAGAAGGGGGCCAGGAGTTGCAGGTTATCTGGACTTGGCTAGACCAGTGCTGCACTAGGTTGCTCCCTTCTCCCTGCTTCCCCTGTCTTGGCATGCAGCCAGACTGGGCCAGTGCCACACTGTGTTCCCACATGCGACTTTGGGCCACGTGGGTGCGGCTGGAGTGACTCCTGTCTGACCTGGGACAGGGGAGGGGGCTCCAGGAGAAGCAGGGAACAGCGCAGCACCAGCCCATCCATCCCTACATAACCTGCGGCTCCCGGACGCCTTTTTCCTACACCACTTTCTTGCCCCAAGTCCCTGGGCTTACCCAGTGTCCCTGTATTCCCACACACTGCTTCAGGTCATGTGGGCATAGCTGGAGCAGCTTGTCTGGCCCAGTTGCATGCTTGTGGCTCAGGGTCAGGTAAGAGCTGCACCAGCCCCTCTGGCCGCACCCATGCTGTATGGCCTGATGTGGTGTGTAGAAATACTGTGTGGTACTGTTAACAGTGCCCACACCCCTAACAGGGTCCAGCCCTGCTTGGCCCAGCCTAATGGACTAGATAACCTACGGCTCCTGGGCCTTTGCCCCCTACACCCTTTCCCCTGCCAATAGAGAGAACCATATCTGAGCTTTGACTGTCTCCAGGGCCTGGGCTGTCTGGTCTGTGAATGGCCGCAGGGTTGAAGCTGCATGCAGACAGTCTCACCAGGTAGAAGCCTGGCCAAAAGCTCAGTGCCGTCTTCCTTGGAACATACACTGGAGGGTGGGGTGGGCCAGGGCAGGGACAGGAGTGGCAGCCTGGCCACCGGAATTGGAGCTGCTACTGCAGCCGGCTGTGGCATAAGGAAAGGAGAAGGATGAGAGATGACAAAGGCCAGGGCAGCCACAGGCCGGATACAATTCTCCTTCAGAGGGGCAGCTACAGGCCAGATGGCCAGATCTGGCCTGAAGCCTGTAGTTTGCCCACCCCTGCTCTAGGTCTATACTGTTTCTTTGAGTGACTTGCCTTCAACCCTTCAATCTTGATGGCTTTTCCCTCATGCTAGTCAGGCAAAGGTAGATTTTTGCATCATTCCTCAAAGGAGCAGATTCCCATCTAAGATTGTTCCTAAAGAAGAGAAAAATGTCTTTTTTGTTTGTTTGTTTCCCCTACTTCTGATAAAAGGGGCAGAATAAGACCGAGTTCCCATCCCTCTGGCCCAGAGGATACTGGTGATGTTGACTCATACCACTAACTTGTTCCAGGAGGTTGTGTTGCCAAGATGTATACAACACTTTGTGCTAGTGATTTCGGGGGATTTGAAGTCCCCTACTAACCTTGAGTCCCTTCTCCTGGCTGCATGGGTACAATGCTTATCATTCGTAAAGGTGGCATCAGATAAGTGTCATGGTTCCTGTCATGGTTCCTGTTCTCTGGGTTATCTAAAGAGGTTCCATATGCTCTAGAAGAGCTTCCCTTTTTGAAGGTAGTGATCTTTTTTAAAAAAAGAAAATTAAAATGGAAGCACTGCAGGTGAAGAGACTCTTACGGTCTTGGGGTATTTACATATCTTTCAACATAAAAGAAGAAATGTCACCAGTTTCAGTAGAGACAGTCTGCCCCTATTATGTATTACCCACCTGTTAACAGTTCAAGTCTTCAGACAAAGACAAAAAACACTTTCACAGGAACTGACCATCTTTACTGCAGCCTCTGCACCTGCACTTGACATGCTTTCAGGGTTTGTTTGGTGAGTTTTTGCCACAACTGTATTTACCATTTTTGTTGTTAATGTTAACACTAAAGTCTTATATAATTTTGTGATTCTTGGCACTGTCAAATTAAAAAGAAAACGAAACAGATATTTGATACTTGCAATAAAATTGGATAAGTTGACAGAACTGTTTTAGGGGGCAAAATAAATAAATCTGATACTAGTTCACTTTGAAAAGGGAAGAGTGCATGCCTACTCTCAAACCAACTTTGTAAAATCCCAGCAGAATGGTAAAGGATCCAACTACTCTGGAGATTGAACAAGCATCTTCATTTTTTCCTACTCCCAATCCCCAAAACAAGGCACGTTTCTTACCTCTATCCAAATTTTGCAATCCTTTCTGGCTGCATTGAGTAATAATTTGTGAAAACTGCAAGAACCAGCTGTGTGTGTGAGGTATTGAGTAATGCTGGAAAAAAGGTTGTGGGTTTGCACCATTTAAGTGGGCATGGGTGATGCATAAAGTGGTTCGTTTCTCTGGAGGCCACCAAAATCACAGACACACACTCATTAGATGGCACAAAAGGTGTATTTGCAAATAGGGTCAGAGCAGAGTCAAAAATTCAGATTACTCTGAACCCACCAAGGAATTTTGCAGGCTGTATTTATCTTTATCTTTTTGC
>NW_017728907.1:38721381-38773148 GCF_001723895.1 Crocodylus porosus | reverse complement strand
TGCGATTTAGTATAAGAAAAGCTGTGGCAAGGCTAGGAAAGGAACAAAGTCCTTGGCAGTGTTTCTTTCTTATCGGGTGCAAGATGCAAGCTGTGCATTTCTAACAATATTCCATTTCTAACATGGGGTTGTTGGGTATTGGATGTAGAAGGAGCTTGATAAGTCGTGGAGGAAGTATTTGATATACTGGTGTGAGGGTGCTGGGCACTGCTGGTTGGGGCATTGTTAGGATATACTGGGAATATTGGAGAGAGAGCAGTGGAATAGAAAAGCTGTCTGTCTTCTCAAACCAGAGTGTGGTCTGATGATTTTGGGTTTTTTTCCTTTCCAGCCCGCTGAGATATGAGAGATGTATTGCATCAAAATGTAGAGCAGCTGAGCAGTGTTAACAGCCTGAGTTAGTTTCATGTCTTCTTTAAGTAACGTAGTTCCAGGTGCTCAGCAAAGTGAGGAGGAGCCACGCTGGAGTTGAGATAACAAATATTTTGGTCCCTCAAAAACCTGCTAAGTACTAATGGGCATATTCTAACAAGCAAGTTGGTTTTTCCTTTTATAGGAAATTTTAGCTGTAACTTGACCATCTCTCTGTGACTAAGCTTGGGTCTTGCTTCAAAACAAACTAGAAGTTTGTTGCGTAGAACTGAGATAGTAGACCTTGTGCTACTGCTGCCCTCTGAATAAGTGGAGAGGATTTTATTTTCTTAGACTGTTACTTAGCAAATTCACAAGTATTAAAATGAAAATGGTAAAACGAAAAGCACCCTTAACTTACCCAACCAGCTCCTGAATGCTATAAAGAATAAGTTATCGGGTTCTTGTTTTTTATTTTTGTTTTGTAGGAAAAGGTACAAAAATGTGAAGTACCATAAATAGCAAGATGTGTAATACTTTTGGAACTTACTACACATTTTTGTCACTTCTGTAGTTAAACTTTCCTACAGTAGATGCCAGTAGAGATCTACCGAATTAAAATTAGAAATATGATCAACATTTCCATAGCAACAACTTCCTCTTGGCATTACTATTTATAGAAATACTGCAGTCGCAGCTTTGTATTACACATCTCAGAGGTTCTCTAATAAGTTAAAAGCTTTATAGAATGGATAATACATTTTTGAGTTAAAATGAATAGGTTTGCTGTTGATGTTCATTAACTATTGAGATTAAATAAAATGTAAAATAAACATAGTTTTTAGTGTCTTTGATCATCATGGATTAAAATTCCTGTTTTGAAAATCTGCTTTTATAGGTTAACAAACAATTTGATTACGAAGGACTGGAGGGTAAAACTTGACAAATTGGGCCTAAGATTAGGCATGTTTTATGTAGATACAATGTTTAGCTAGAACACTTTTAATTAATTTCCAGATACTTTTAAGGATATAAATTGGGTTACCGATTTGCAGGCATTGCTACATGCACTTAAGATGGAAAACAATTAAAATATGTAAGGTATTAATAAATCTTGTCCACCCTTTTCATTTTTAAAACAGCAAACTGTTCTCTAAGGGCACATGAGTGTCTGGAAAAAAAGGGAATCGGTCTTCATAGCTGAGCATTATTTCTACAAAACATAGACCATTTTCTTTCCTCTCACTGCTCAATTTATTCTTATAAATTTAACAGTCAGCAAAGCATAAGATTAATTGAATTCATTTAGTTTCTTGCTGGTATTACTAGTTTAAATTTTAAAAGAAATAGGTAGCTAGATATTTTGGCTTCATGTTTTCCTCAGGACTTCCTTCCACAACTGGGAAGGGGTTATGTAATGTGTATTTACTTGTGCTCACATCTCACACACACACGCTGTTTTTTATAATAGGCTTGCAAAATATTATAAAAACTATAATATTGTTATGATTTTTTAACAAGCATACATTTATTAACACTGCTTATAAGGTGATCTCATAGCATTTTGTAATTCAGATATGTTAGGCAAAAGTTATAAACTAAGGCTCCCCTTTTCCACATCTCCCATTATTTTATAATCATGCAATGGATGTCTTGATGACAACTCTTAATCAAAATGTTTTAGCAGTCATTTGCTTAATTATTTAGATCCATGGTTTTTTTTAAATTGGGAGCCCTTATCAGAATAGGAATATTGCATACAAATAACTAACTTTCAAATAATTCCTCTATGCCCTTATTTCAAATAGAAACCTTAATGTGCTCTGCTTGGGCCTGGGAAGATATCAACATGAAGTGAAGGGATGTTTACAAAGTGAAGAAGCCCACCTGTGTGTTTTGGGTTGTTGTTGGGGTTTTGTTTTGGGGTTTGTTTGTTTTTTGTTTTTGTTTGTTGTGTGTGTTAAGTCTTTAGAAGAACCCTCCAAAATGAAAGGTAAAAGGATTTTCCTTCCTAAAATTCAGAGCGTGTGAAAAGTCCACAGATCCAGAACAATACAGGCATCCGGGAAGTATACCATAGTATTACTCTTCACTTGCTGCCTTCATTAGCAAGTAAGAAGAGCTAATGTTTAGGCATACTTTTCCCTTGAGGAAAATCTGGAGCCATGTACAAGTAGTGTTACGTAGCCAAGCTAATAGATATCCACAATATACATACTCAGCAAAAGGTTTAGGAATACACTAAACAGCTAGGTAGGAGATAAAAGTTAGATGGCATTTGTTTTAACAGCCCAAATGCACTAGTTTAAGTTCCTGACAACTAAAACAATGTAGATAGCTTTACAAAAATTACCACTACGAGAACATTTTCAAAGTAAACCACAAACACCTAGCATAGAAACAAGCAGCATTTCTCACATCATTTAGTCAAAGGTGCTCAACCCCCAGCCCATGGCCCATGGAGCTTTGCACAGACATGGGGAGTTCTGCAGGCTGTGCCCCTGCATGCTAGATCTAGCACAGGGCCTGAACCTGGAAAATGAGGCTGGGTAGGGGCAGTACAGGGCCCTGAGCCCCAGTCCTGGCACGCAGACTCTGTCTTGGGGCATAGGGTCTTCCAGCCTGTGGACCAGCCATACACCACTTATTTGGCAGCCAAAAGCTTAATCATCTTTGGTTTAGGTGCTTGGTCGTGTGTATAAAACCATGAATTCAGCCTTGTTCATAATATGGGGTTTTATGACAGTTTTGTATTCATTGAAATAATATTTTAGATCGCTTTAAGTGTATAAAACAGCCATTGGTTTTTAATTTTCTATGAAAAAGGCAAAGTTTTTTTTGTAGTAACTTTTATTGGACCAGCTGTATAGTTGGGGAAAAATGATGGACAAGTACCTTTCTTAAGGCGTCACAAAAAAAGTATCACTAAAAACTCCTCAGATCAGGAGTGTCTGCTTAATGTGCTTTCTTAGTATCAATTTCTGGAATAGAGTTGCTTTCTAGAAACTGGGGGTTTATGTTTTTGCCTATGGAATTCTGAAAGGAGGTCCTGCGTACCTGTTTGACAGTCGCTGTTCAAGGATCTAGGCTGACAGTATGAGTAAAAGAAGCTACACTAAGGACTGGCTCGACTCCTTATCACCAGGGATCCTGTTTTTTTTTTTCTCTATTTAAAAAAAAAAAAAAAAAATCCCCAATTTTTGGATATAAATAAGTAACCCAAAATCCACGTTTTTCCATGATTTAAAACAAAACACCACTATATATAGATGTCTATATCTAGAGAGAGAGAGCTAGAGAGATCTAGATAGATAAAGATAGATATATCTATATATAGTGGTGTTTCATTTTAATCATGGAAAAATGTGGATTTTGGTTATGGATCTTGGGTTAGTTTTTTATATCCGAAAATTGGGGATTTTTTTTTTTTTTTAAATGGGAGAAAACCAGGATCCCCGTTTATCACTTATTTTTCCTTAATAGAAAGCTGACCAGCTTCAGAGCCTCGAACCAATCCAGAAGTCAGTGAACCTGACTTTTTTTGTTGGGTGGAAAAACAAAAAAAGTGCTAATGATAGTTAAAGCAGTTTAAAATCTATTCAGTTTTTTCTTCCTCCTGCATCAAGAAACTACTTTTATCTGTTTGCTTTGTGAAATTTATTGAAAATTCTTTACATAGGGCAAAGCAACAGATGTGATAAAGGAATTTAGAAGGGCTCGGAGAAGGAGGAAGTATTATCATAGAACCACAAAAGAACCTTGGGGTATGAAGAGATGAATATGCTTTCACAGGAGCTGTGTGTCTAGTTTACCGTGGGACCAACCATGGTAAGAGACAGAGAGCTGTTCTATATTCTGTGGTTCAGAAAACAAGCCATGAATTGCAGGAAAAAAATCTTGTACAACCACAAACAACTGCCATGAGCATAAAATATGCTCTGAAATGGTGAGGATATTGAACCAGAAAAATGCATACTTTTTTTTCTCTAAATCTGTATTTCCTGTACTAAGTAAAGAGCAACGTCTTGTTAGAATCCTGTGCAAAGTGTGTGCGTGCATGTGCGCACACTT
The DNA here is from genome assembly GCF_001723895.1 of Crocodylus porosus. NCBI lineage: Eukaryota > Metazoa > Chordata > Crocodylia > Crocodylidae > Crocodylus > Crocodylus porosus. The sequence continues at coordinate 38,768,726 of NW_017728907.1, read as the reverse complement.
ATGTGCTACACATGTCATATGCAGACAAGGTTCTTTGGGTAAATCCGATATCTTTTTTTATCAGACCAACTCAAATAGTTGAAAACAATACTTAGCAAGCTATGCTATGCAAACATATGACAAGTGACAATGGCACTTGTCATATGTCATTGAAGTAAGCTATAAATCAGAATGTTGCACCTTTGTAGTGAATTCTGGGAAGATGTATGTTTAAGTGTGGTGCCCTAGATCAGGAAATCAGGCTGTGGGTCCTGGTTCTTGTGAGGTAGTGCTGGGCAAAGGGTTTGTAGCTCAAGAGTTCATTTAAATACACTAAGCCAAAGACAAGTAAGTGCCTGCACTTTGTTCAAATTCCGTAAGTTAAAGTATCAGGGTTCTGGTGGCTTGGGATGTGACTTAGCAGCCCTAATGACTTAGCATTCCCTCAGGGGAATGAGATCAATTTTATGACACTTCTTCTTCCAAATAAAGATACATGATATTCTTTGTATGTTAGAAGTTGGAAAATTTCCATTCCTGTTATAGTTTAGTACTGAAACATTGTGCCATTTATGAAATGAGGATGGGTACAGTCCAAAAACTTAGATCTGTAATTATTTGAAAACTGTACATTAAGACTTTAGGTTCCTTGCTACATGTTACATATGTTATGCTATTAACTGGTTAGCTGCATCATAGCTTTAGACTGGCCACATGTGCAAAGTAAGAACCTCCCCCCACACACACATTGTCACAATTCATTGGTTAATAGTGCAATAAATTTAGACTAGTCACACATGCAAAGTAATTATCATGTGATAAAAATTACTATCCAGCTATAAAAAGAGCCAACTGGCTACAAAGTTAGTGCCTGAAAATGTGTAATAACTATAGCTAGTTATCCAGCTTTAATATATGTGGCAGGGCCCTGGGTGAAAAATAGGAGATTGTGTTTAAGCACAGGTGAACTAGAAGAGGATTTTGAAGGGAGAGAGTGGGGAAACAATATTCAGGCCATCCTCCCTAAATTAGGGGAATCTTGGTATACAAATTAGGTGTGCTGGAAATTTATTTTTCAAAAATTGCCCACAGGATATGTTCTTAGTCTCTCACAAACAACTTGTCTACTTAAAACATGCAAAACATGTTGTGTTGGGCAACAAAAGATAGCATAGTTTCTCACATACAACTGAGAAGAATATACATGTTGGCTTTGAAAGGCAAAATTAAGAGAAAAAGAGTTTTTCCAGTTACATCTACATAAGTAGAGATGGAGCTTAATCTACAAAAGACTGAGGCATTAAGTCAGTCAACTCCCTCAGCTGCCTCAAAAGTAATATACAGTAAAATCCCTGTTATTCTGGCACGAGTAGGGAATTGGGGGCGGGGGGGGGGGGAGAGTGGCTGCATGTGGAGTGGCCGTAGTGCAGGGTGCCGGCGGCAGCAGCCATGTGCAGGCTTTCCCCCTGCACATGGCCGACCAGCTGGCCAGCCAGAAATTCCAGTTAATAGTGTTCCAGTTACTCGGATGTCAGATAACAGGGATTTTACTGTAATGGCTGCTACTCTATGGAGCAGGAATCGAAACAGGCTGCACTTATCCTAGTCAGCATATCCCTTCTTAATGTGTGCACCCCATTTTTGGGGAGCTGATTTTGGGAAGGAAGGTGTGGATTGTATTGGAAAATATATGGTAATATATTTTAGATTTTTATCAGTTTTCTGTTTTTTGATCCTTTAAGGATTGTAGTTTCAAAAGTTATTCTACAACCTTTTCTAACTTGAAAAATGAGAATTCATATCTTCTACTCTTGGAGCTGGAGCGCCAATATTATGAGGTAGTTTGGTGACTGGGATCTTGTCCATTCATGTACATTAGGAGCTGGATGGGGGGAGCAATGTATCATGTATCCATTAGTAAGGCCCAGAATCCCCTAGCAGCAATCATCCAGTGTAGTTTTTTACTCCATAAGTAACCTCATTCATGACTTGTTTTTTGCAGCAGGGTAAAACTAGAAGGTAAGCGGGAGCTTTGTAGAATCTTGTTCATATGGGCAGAGGAAACTGTCAGTATTTAGCTTCAGCCTGGCCTTCCTAAACAAAGAGAAGAAAATGGTGCTTTTAATGCATACCATGAGTTGTTTTAGCACTTGTAAAAATGTGGACACCATAGCTTAATATAATCAACTAACTATAATATATGATTCTGGTAAGACTGCATCTTAATCCTGTGAGGGAAATGAAAAACTTTTCCTTTGTCTTTTTCCTGTAATTCATTTATTTTTAGATACATGGATAATAACCAGTTTTTAAAATGTTATCTGATTTCTGATTTTTCTCTCTGTCATAAGGCAGGCTGTATATTTTAATTATTTCATCATATTTTTAGATTTTTTAAAAAGCTGTTGAACTCCAAGTTTTAAGAAGAATATTAACAGCTCTTCTAATCATCACCTTCAGCTGATAGGAAGAGGTTTTTTGCTAAGAAAAGCTCCATAATGTGCAGTTTAATATTAACAGGAAGTAGAACAGAAGTAGTGGTTTCAAAACACTGCATACAGGAAGTTCGGCACATGCATACTTTTTAGTTTCTGTGTAAGTTGTTCAGCTCCTTTTAGATGTTTTGTGTAAGTTGGGTTTTTTTTTTCTGGTTTTTTTTTAAGTAAGTTGCCAATGTATATAGATGGCAAGTCAGAAGGAACTGGCTTGTAACCAGTGCACAGGGACGACTACAGCTCTACAGAGACTGGAAGGCTTTGCTAATCGACTTTTTCATAGGCAGTCTAGGGGTGCTGCTCATGAACAGAAAGTCTCTCTGGAAGATGAGAGCCATCATTTCTCTGAATTCACTGCCTTGTGGGACAGATCAAGTAAGTGTTTTTAGACACTTGAGATTCATTTTGCTTACTAGTAACGGAGGAAATTTGCAAACAAACATAAATATTCAATATAGAAACTACCATATATTCCAGCAATCTTTTCATAGCTTAACAGTTAGAAATACTACTACTAAAGAAATAGATTTTTCATCATGCAGGTGGAAACGTGGCATTGTTCAAAGATTGGGTGTTGGGAAGGAGAGTTAGTTGCTTACAAATTCCCTTTTCTTCTAGGCAAATGTTGACTTGCTGGAATCTTTTGCAAACTTTTTTCCTTCCTGGCATTTGTCTGTCATTTCTTGCTTTTAAGATGTAAATTTGCAAGCAGTAATTGATAGCTTTCCTGTTTTAAAAAATGTTCAGGTGTGTTTGGTGTTTCAGGTACGATTTTTTTTTTTTTTTTAATTCTGAGATTTTGGAAAGGAAGGATATTATTTTATGTTGATTGGGTCATTAAGTAGAGGGACACTTGTCCCTTGTAGTGCAGCTTTATTTTTAACTGAAATTTCAAAATTCATTTTAGAGTGCTTATTAAAACATTAAACACCAAAGCAGTTCAGTGATTATTATTACAAGTTGTTTCACTTTAATAACTTTGATTTATAACTTTGATTATTGATACTGTTATTTCATAATTGTTCATTTGTACTGAGAAAGGGGTGTATTTATCTGTTACATAAAATGTGCGTGATTAAAAATTCACAAAACTTGATTCCAATAAACATTGTCAGTTAGGTAAAAATACTGCTGCTACTTTGTACATATTTACTTAAATTATTTGTTATTAGAAATGTACATACTTATCTTTCATCCCCATGTTTTTGAAGAAGTGAAGGTGACATCTTTTGAAGATTTTTATAATCCTAGTAAATTATAATGACATAAGTCTAGCTCTTACATACTTGTTTCCATACAATACTTTTGTATATAATTAAGCATGTATATCTGCTCAATATTACTTTATTGTAAGTAATGAATCATAATCTCCTACACATTTTATACATTGCAAAAGGGTCATGGCACTTAATTTCATGTCTGAATTTGCAGTGAGTTGGAATAACAAATAACAGGCATAAGAAAAATATGTGCACTTCCTAGTATTATATGATCTTTGCAGAAAAACATGCCTGTTGTGAAGCTAAAACATTGTCATTAGTGAATGGTCCAACCTTAAAGGGTGTATATTAACCGTGGAAAGTGGAAGGTGTTTCATATACCTAAACTAGATGAAATCTGTCTCCTACCTGTGGTACAGAGAAAGCACCTGGTTTTATGAGACGGTAAGCCATCAAGGGGAGTAGAGGGGTAACCATAAGGGAAACTGCATGACTTGAGACCCCTGAAACATTTCAGCCCAGCTTTATACATAATGTGTAAGCCTCTTTTTTCCTTTTCACATCAATTTTAACGGGTTTCTTTAACATGGAACTTTTCCCTCTCTGTTATTGCACATACGTGAAAGGCCTGGTTCTAGAGGTACGGGGTTGGATGTGGCTCAACAGCATTGGTACTCAATATTTTTAGACTCAAGGTACCCCTTGGGCAATGCCTACTCTTGGCTTTTGCTTGGGTTTTTTTGCAGGGGGAGGGTGGGTTGACTGCAGAAAAATAACAGCAATTCTGTCGCAAAGAACTCAGACAACAATAGGTCAGAATGTTTCTTATTCGAATTCTTGGGTTTATCTTGTAAATTGTATGTAGATGCTTGTACCCCTAACAGTGCTAATATTGAGCAGCACCCCACGGTATGCTTAAAAGGATCCTGTGGCACTCTGAGATTGGCTTAACCTTTTTGCCCTGCAGGCCAAATGGGCAGTGCCTGGTCTGTCCACAGAGACAAGGGGGCATGGCCAGCTGTGCAGAGGGCAGGGGTGTGGCCTGACCCCTATCTGGCTGTACATGGGGAAGCAAGGGAAGGGAATGTGGTGTGGCCCAGCCATGATCCAGCCTGATGCAAATCCTGAACAGGCTCCAATCCGGCTGCTCATGGCCAGCCTTGCCAAGTTTCCCAACCCGTGCGGAGCTTTGCAAGCCTGATGCCATGTCTGCAGACCAGGGTTGCCCTGTGGACTGGGGATTGAGCACCCCTGCTCTACAGGAACCATGCTTCTGTTGAGCAAGAGAAGCAGAGGGGAGACTTAAGACATTGATTCTAGTGTCTGAGTTCTCTAAGGTAGGCAGAATCCTGATAGCTTTTTAGATGGAAGGATAGTCTTGTCATTAATGCAAAAAAAATAGGAATTAAAAAAGATAGGTCCATTTTTGGCTGCACCGTGAATTTTACATGGGAACAACTGCACTTCATTTAAACACTTTCCTGCTTTCCTTGTGAGGCTTATTTTGCTAATGTATGTGGTAGGCTCAGATGCTCTGGAGATGAGTATAAAGCCCTGTCTGCTTGACAGAAGAGATTTGGAGAGAGATGGTCTAGAATATAATGAAGCGTTGAGCCCTAAGATCCCTAAACATTTCTGTAGCCTAGTCCACGAAATCTGCATGTTTTCACAACTTGGCAGGGGGTGGAGAGGAGAGGAAATGCATTCAGGAGGCACAATTTAAAGTTTTCAAGAAGTTGTCCTAATGTTTTCAAGACTGAAAAATACTGTAGCACTGTCCTTTGTTCAATTGTATAATAAAAACCAAAACTAAGTATTGGCCTACTGACATCTACAAACTGTGACCTTTTTGTATGCAAGCATTTTTCTTTAATTATTTAAGGCAATCTCACTTGCATGAATTGTTTGAAGAGGAAATGGAATGTCGTGTCTGTTGATGATAAACATAGTGAAATATGCTTGTTCTTTAAGTGCTATTTTAAGTAGCGATGGTGCAAAGTGGTTGCAAGAAGCATTTCTGTCTCAGCAAAACATTTTTACTTGGTAGCCAAATATACAGATGTATGGGTTTTAGATGAAATTCCCACATATTGACTCAGAATCTTTGTTTCAGTTTAAACATTGTGTAGATGAATAATTATGTTTCAGTGGGACTGTTCAACAGCTTACCTTAATATCCTAAAATAATTTAATAAAAAAATAAGCTTGTGGATAAGCAATGTATTGTATGTAGTCTAAGAGTTTTTAAAATATTCATAAGGGTTTTCTTGTGTGTATCTTTGCAATGTATAAGCTGTTCGTATCTGTTTAGTTCAGGGGCACGCAATTATTTCAGGCGGAGGGCCACTTACTGAGTTTTGGCAATTCATCGAGGGCCGCATGACAGGCAGCCAGGGGCAGATAAATATTAATTTTCTAAATTTTTTATGGGCCCTGCAGGCCACATCGATTGGCCTGGTGGGCCACATTGGGCCTTCGGGCCACATTTTGCACCCCTCTGGTTTAGGTAGATATAACAAACTAAAGGTAAATTGTTTCTGATCTTCCTCAGGCAGAAGTACTCTTCAAGTTTAGAAAGAAACATGGACAAGAGGGCCCTTATAAATATACTGAGTACTTCAATTTCCTTATTAATTGATCACAGCTTAGTTAACAGAACACTCTGCCCCTCTAAAAGGTCTTAAGCATTCTGTATTTCTGTGTATATCCAATACAGAGACATTTCTACGGCATCTTACAACTTCCTTTTTGACAGTGCTATTTCTTTGCCCTTTTATTTAATTCCTTATTAGTTATTTAGGTTTATGGTTCAGTAGTAGGGTAGTATGATATGAGATGCATACTCTGAACTCTGGGTGTTCTTGGCTCTTCATTGATTCAGTGTTTAAAAGTTATTTAATCTTTCTGCTTCAGGTGCTTGATCTGTAAATGGATGCACTGTTTCTAAACTGTCTTTGGGTTTTGAAATGGTGTTAAAGGTTAGTAGGTAGTTTGCACCATTTTTAGGATTTGGGGAATGTAGGATTGGATAAGGCCTCCTGGACCATTGGGTCCAGTCCTGTGCATTTGCAGGCAGTCTTATACTCAAGGAATCGCCTAAACTGCCATTTGATTAAAAGGAAGTTTGGTTCTACATATTGTACACCATTGACTTTATGGGAACAGTTTGAAAGAGCCCATGTGTGATTAAGTAGCTTAAGCTGGTGATTCTTTTCATATTTAATGTGTTGTACAACCAGCAAAATTAAAGGGATGTGATGGTCAGAATCATTCCCTGTCACAGATGAACTGAACCTGATCAATTGCAGTGGTAGCACAGGGATAAAAAGGAAGTAGTAATATTTCTTTTTATATGATTTTCAAAATGTTTCATCTTTCCTAAAACTATGAAAAACAAGAGATAATATTAGCAGCATGGGTCACAAAGCTCATTAGGAAAGTTAGAAGTATTACATCCTTCTGGTGTCTGTAAGTACTGATAGCCTTACTAAAATTAAAGTGTATGAATGTTAAATAGCCTGGAGAATTAGGTTCCAGTTTGACTAACTCAGCAAGTATTACATGTTTTTAAATGAAGTTATATGTGTTAATATAGAATGCCTTTCAAACATTTAAAAAAATACAATAGTTCACCTGGATAATTTCTAGTTGTATACATACACAAGGAGAAAATATGATAGAAAATGTACAGAAGTACATTTTGTGGATAGATTAAAGCTAAAGAATAACTACTGGTTGGGTACAAGTCAATAGATAATTCTGGTCTAAGGTTGCCATGGAAACAACCAGTGCTTGATATAATTGAGAACATCTTAAAACATCCTGGTGTTTGAATGCTTTTTTCCCTCTGCCATTTTGAATTGCTTTAGACATTTGTAGGTAATACTCGTCAGAATAGAAGTAGTTAATGAGCAAAACTAAGTATTCACATCCTGAATTCATCTGGTGTTTGCTACTGGTATCTTGCATTTCATAGTTCATCACATCTCGGAGTACTTAATGAAGACAAGGTTTCTGGATTTCTCTGTGCTGCCTATTCTAATTCCTGTGTGTTTGTGTGTTCGAAGTAGAAACACTGATCCTGTAGAGATTAACATAACTTCCTCAACTGTTGGATTAAATTTATGAGCAATATGTTTCTGAAAGCTAGCTTTTCAACATGAATGGTAAGTTTTTTCTATTACTTCTGACACTATTTAATACTATTTCTCTCTTCACAATAAGGAAATCTTCTAGCTTCCTTCTTCATTTCCTACATATCTGACAGTAAATAAATCTACAGTACTAAGCTTTTTTCAAAATGGCAATTATTAAAGGCTTGCAGTACATGTCAGAAAGCATAAATTTGAATATCTCAGTTGCTTTGCATCATGGAGATTTACTGTTTTTAAAACTGTAATATTGCTTAGTCTCACTTGCTAATTTAGAATCAGATTATTTTTAAAAAGAAAAAGGCATGACATTTCAGAAGATGAATTTGTAACATTATCTTGAATTAAATCAGTTTTATTGAAATACTTTATATAATAATATTTTATTCAATAATGCTTAAATAAAGTATTATGTTTTATTTAATGTTATGTGAGGCTATATATAATGTTTTGAAACTTAATATAATATACAAATCCTGGACAGGCTTTCTGTATCGGTATCCAGCAGCAAACTTGTTCTGCAATAGCTGTTATTATGTATAAATGGTAGGATAGCAGAGTTGTTGAGGGTATTGAGTAGGGATGGTGAGTCTTGCATACATCAAACCATTTGGTATTTTAGTGTACTACATCTGCTGCAATTCTTTTAGGCAGATTTTTTTTCTTGCCAAAGACGCAGCAATTGCTCATTGACATTTTTATAAAGTAAATTAAATCTTACTGCAAGGAATTATGAAGTAATCTGTTCCATTTTAGAACACCATCTCAAAGCCAAATCAAAATCTGTTAATCAGAAATACATACCATCTTCTTCAAAAGTATTTGCTTTGGAATTTGTATATGAGAAGGAAAAATATACCAGTTTCTAAAATGACGCCTTTTTGTTACAAGCAGGCGGCTTGGACCTTGGAAAATAAAGTGAAGATTTTTTTTTAAATTATTTTGTTGAACTCAAATGAGGTTTGGTTTTGTTTTTTTTTTTTAAGAGACAATTCAGAAAGAGAGGTTTTGCCTTACCCCCCCACAAATTAATTGTTGAAAGGGCAGTTACTGCTGAGGTTTATCCCATGTGGGTAAAGGTAAGGAAGGAACAGGTGAAGTTGCATCACACTTCCCATATCTAACTTCAGTGTAATTCTTTAAATAAAGCTGCTTGTTTTGGGAAGCATCTTGACTGTAATGCAGAATATGGCCAGATTTCACAATAGGGCACATGCAGAGTGAAGACATAGTTATTGAGTTTGATCAGCACTGTATTTATTCATGATGATTAAATGTTAAACTGAGTATGAATAAGTCTAAACATCTAACTCTGACGTCCCTTCTGAATTTTTCACCCACTACCTCCCTGGCTTTTGGATCTCTCTTCTTTTCCTTCTGTCTCTTCCCCTATAATTTGATTTCAGCTTCCATAGAGATTATACTGATGGAGCCAGCTGCATCACTTTTGAATTTTGCAGCTCAGGCAGTTTGTTTTTATTGCATTATATAATAGATCGTCTCCTTTTTTAGGAAATGTTTTCCTTAGAAATCAGATTAAGAAGAGGCTATGTATTTTGTTTGGTGGTAGTTCACAAATCTTTATATGTAGGTCCTATGCATCTGACATACTGAAAATCCTGAACACATCCAAGAATGGCCCACAGACCATCAAAGCACTCCATAAAGTGAGAAAGTAATTGTGGACCCAAAATGGAAGAGGGTCATCAAATGAGAGTTAGGGTAACTGTCTTGTTAGTGCAAATGCTTCTCCCATTAACAAAACCATTATATTTTCCCTGGCTTCTTCCTTTGCGGCTTGTCTTCACTAGAGCTGTCATTAGAACTGATCACACTGCAAAACGATTGGCCTATGTGGACTGCAGCTTAACCAGTGCCACCTTGCCACTGCATTACTAGCATGTACACCACTTGAGCAGGACTGGAAGTATAACTGGTACAACCTGTTAAAAGTGCGACTTGTAGCAGTGAGCAAGTATCGTTGCACTAGCAGTAATACAGCTAGCATGAGGAACATTGGTGAAAACATGGTGCCACTAACTTCATCAGCAGGTGCGCAAGCCCACTGGGGATCCTAAACACTTAATTGGAGTACTATCCATGCTGCAGTCTATACCGATGCGATTTACTCGTGGTAGTTGTCTATTCGCATTCATTCTGAAAACTGAAATTTTTTACTATGGCATGTAGGTTGATCTCTTGCAAATCATAAGACAGTAGCTTTCAAGAACTTTCAATACAACTTAGAGGTTAGGAAAGCACCTTTCTAATGTTTTACATATAACTCCATTTCTAGACTTCTATGCAATTTCTCTCTTGCCTGAGGGACAACGGTGTTTAGGATCTTTTAGATTGTTGGGTCCTCTGCATCTCTCAAAAATTTTAATCATGCTACATTGATACAAAGAGATGCAGCCTAATCCTGTAATTATAGAGCCTCTGTGAAATGAATTTTACAAGTGAATGAGGTCATCTGGTCAGCCAATAAAAATCTGATGAGATGTAAATTAAAGCTTTCATATGAATTGGAAGTAATTGTGACTGGTGTAGGACTCTGTTCTGTGATCACGATCCAGAACTTAGAAGACCAAATCAAGGTTAAAACTGCCTGGCTGCATCCAGATGAGCGTGGACGTGCATTATATGGCACTGTAGACGTGTCTGAGGTGCCACATACTGGACATTCAGGTGTTCTCTGTGCTGTAAGGGGATATACAGGGGTCAAAAGAAACCAGAGTGGTGCACACAGGGGCAGTGTGTGCCACTCCAAAACATAGCATGGCGGGCCAGAGCCACACTCCAGCTGCCAGCCAGGCTTGGCGCACCTGGATTGCCACTGCTGCAGCCCAGGCAGGCTCCCCAGCCCAGGTGGCCCTACCTTCCCCTACCCCACCCAGGACAACTTGCCACATGCCAGAGGGTGTATGGCATAGGCGTTTCCTGCGGACAAATATCTACACCACAAAGTGCGCTGCTGCTAGCTCTCCCCAGGACCAAATACCTATTCACATGTGGACATGGCCTTTGTGTTTTAAAGCCCTTGACCCTTTTTTTAAAATAAAACAGACTTTGCCTTGAAAGAATAAATTGGAAAATAAAGTAGTGTCAGTGGTATCTCAGCCACCTGTTTTAAAAGCTCCTTTTATTTGTATTGCTAATACACTTAAGACCCTGGTTATAGGTCATGATCCCATCATGCTTGGTGCTCTGCAGATGCAGAACAAATGGATAGTCCCTGTTCCTGAGAGTGTATAATCCATGTTGAAAATCAGAGATACAAAGTGGAATTAGACAGACAGGAGATTACAAGGAAAGAGAGTATGCGCGTGTGTGGGGGGGAGGGGGAGATTGGGGTGGAGTATCAACATTTTTTTTTTAGTAAGGCTTTGAAAGAAAATAATGAAGTTGCATTGTAGAGAGATACAGCTTTGAGGACAAAATGCAATGTGTGTTTGAATACTTAAGTGGGCAATGGAGGCTGGCATCAAAGGCCAATGAGAGATGGGAATCAGCATGTTGATAATGAAGAGTCAATAGCTGAGATTCAGACAAGCAGGAAGTCCCTTGAGGGGGGAAACATGTATTTTATATCTGACATGAAGAGGAGACAATGAAGGCATGCAAAGAAAAGAGGAAGCGGTCAGTGATCTTTGCAGTGACATTCTGAAAGGATATGAGTAGGGCAGCAGTAATTCTGTCACATCCAGGGAAATACAGGACCCTGAAATGATGAGAGCCTGCACAAGGCTTTTAGTTCTATAGATGACTTAGGAAATGATGCATCTTAAAGATGCTATGCAGAATAACTGGCAAGATTTAGAAATAGCCTGTATCTAAACACTTACAGCAATAGTTCCTGAGCTAGAGGTTATGAACCTGAGAGAAATATCATAAACTGTATGTAACCCCTGAATTTGAAGCCTGCATTTACCCATGCACCTGTAACCAGGCAGGTACTTAACATAGCTCAGCTGCTCTGCAGTAGCTGTTACTGTTCCTGCAATTACTCTGAAGTAAGTGAAAACTATACTGGGGCAACTTAACCCCGTTTTATTCAGGGGCAAACTGCCTCAGTGTAGCTACCACTACATAGTAATTACAATCACACGAATGGTTACTGCAGAGCAGCTGAAGCAACTGCAGACATGTATGGGAGCATGGAACTACAAAATCTATTGTCTGTGAGATGTAGGTGGCTAGACTGTGGCTAGAAAGAATTTGGGAATCATAGACTTGGATATTAGTGAAGTCAAGAATAAAGCCCAGCCTATGGTATATGGTCCTGTGTTTTGAGACAGGAGGTAGCAGGGAGTGCTTTCAGCTGTGTGTGCATGTGTATGGTGTATTGTGTGTATGAAGATTTGTTTTAGTACTGTCAAGCTTGAGCTGGCAACCAGAGACCCATGAATAGGGCCCTACCTAAATAACAGTGGGAGAAAGGGATTTTCATGGGCAGCACACAGAGCAGATTTCATAGCCTTTTCATGGATAGCTTCTTCCCCCTCCCTCCCCCCCGCCATTGGCCAAGGGGCCCTGGCAGCCCCACCCCTTGCCACTGACTGGCTGAGAGGCAAAAACTATGACCTAATTAAATAGCAGAGTCCACAGAAATATCAAATAAGTTACTGCATTATTATGCATCTAAGTATTACATTAAATCTAAATTGAAATATATTATGAATATACATTTATACATGGTATGAATTGTAACTAATGTGATCTGATCATAACCTATTAGCAGTCTACAAGCGGTTTAGTAATACCAAATAATGCTAGCCTTGATAAAATAATTCGCGTTAGTTGTTAAATGCTAGCACGCAACATCCACTGGCAGTTGCAGCTGACATCCTCTGTCTCAGCTGTGTGAACACTTGTCCATGCACTGAGATTGCATGTTCTGCATCTACTGAATTGGTTGGAATGGTAAAGCAGTGTTTTGCGAAGTTGTAGAGATATGGCAACCGATCAAAAAACAGACTCCCAAAATACAGTCACAGTCGAAGGCATCTGGCAGTCTTTAACAAAGTTCACGTAAGCAGCACATTCCTTGTCATCCAGGGATTGATTTCAGTAGCAGAAGGTCAAAACTCAAAAGGCACCTGACTGGGGGTCAAAAATGTGAACAATACTGGGGGAAAAAAGGGCAGCTGATTGTATTTGTAGTAGTGATTTAGTTTCTCAGCTATTGCCTGGAACAGTTCTCATATCTGCTGGCTTTCACACTGATAGTTAGAAAGTTGTTGTGATGCCATGTCTCCAACCTGACGTATCAAATCCATCAACTTGTGTGTTTGGTGGATGAAAGCCTGCCAACTTTCAAACCACAGTAGAAGCTCCATGAACTCGCATTTTGAGCCACAAACTACAACTTGGCAAAATGCTGCTTTACCATTCCAACCAATTCAGCGGATGCAGAACATACTATCTCAGCGGATGAACAAGTGCTCACACCACAGAGATGGAGGATGTCAGCTGCACCTGCCAGTGGATGCTGCATGCTAGTGTTTAACAATTAACAATAATTGTTTTTATCAAGGTTAACATTATTTAGTGTTACTAAAGCGTTTATAGAACACTAATAATAATAATAACTTCATCTTCAGTGTCACCTTGTCTTGATCACATAGTTTAAGCACGCACTGTGCACTGCGTATGATTTCAAGCTCCTCGCACACGTATTGCTGGTAGTACTTCATATTCTTTTTGTGGTAATGAATGGCATTAAACCATAAATTCCACCTTGAGCATTGGCTCTGGTGGAAGTGACACAGTTGCATGTAGATCCCCGCTTTGACTAGCAATGGACTCTCAATCTCAAAAGTTTAAGGCCTGAACAATATTTGAATGCTTTTTAAAAGAGGAAACTAAGCTATCCATATCAGGAAAATATGCGTGCCAGATGTCACTTTAAAAAGAGGATGTGTGCATTGTAGGTGACATGAATTGAATTGGATGTCTTTCCATGGAGTACATCAGAGAAAGCTTTGCAATGTTGCATTATCAGACAGATGCTAAGATCTTGTTAAATTCTAAGCTGTAGTTTACAGTAGTCTTCACTATGGCTTGTGCCATGGCAGAAAAATCAATAGATGCATGGGGAACCAGCTCTGTGTGAAAAACCGGCAGGTTGTGGTCTGTCCAGCTCCCAGGTACAAATAAAATGTGCAGAACATAGTTATCTTGGGCATCTGTTGCTTCATCTGCTACAATCAAGATTGAGTCATATTCTGCAAATGCAGGTTTCGTAGACTGAACATGCAAAGAAATTACTCCCGATAGATAATCTTGGCAAAGCGTCTTTGCACTTGGGATACTGCCAGCATTTGGCATGTGTTTGTTCATGTAGTCCCTTAATTCAGGGCCATCAGTTTTGTCCAGAGGAAAGTTGGTGGCCATGAATGCCTCCACTTCCACTAGCGTAGCCTCTCTTCTTGTCAAACTGTTCTCAGTGGTTCTTTCAAAGATTGAAGGCATAATTGCTTGTTTCTTTCTCTGACCTTTAGCCTCTACAGCAGCCTTTCTCTTTAAATGTGATTTGGACTCCAAATGCCAGTCAATGCAGTTTTTCCTCAATACTTCCAGAGTTGCATTGCACAAAAAACAAAACTGTTTACCACCATCTGCATGAAAAGTTCCTACAGGGAACTGACATGTTCCTGAGCTGAATGTGTTTAGCTTTCTTGAATTTCTTTTCACTCACCTTCAGGCTGCAGCATTGAATCTGGCTTCTTAAAAGATGGTGCGTAAACTCTTTCACTTTTCTATCTGGTGCCTTCACTGAGTCTGTCACTAGCTCAGCCCCTCAGTCGCTCTCTCAGACCACATGTTCTATGGTTACAGGGTTTGTAACGCTTCCTTTGTATTCTAGTAAGCTTTTGGGGAGGGGAGTGCAATTCAATGCTAAATTGTGGGAAACATCATATTTTCTGGTGATTTGCAGAAACTGATATTTTTCACAGTTTCCACAGATCACAAAACCAATGAGGAGGTGGCAGAGAAGGACTGAAACTTGACTTTGGACAGAAGACAACCCTTTGGGTATTAAAGAGCATCTGAATTGGCCACATCTGTAGTTGTAGTTTGGGGGTGAGATAACCCAGAGAGAAGGGAGCAAGGAACAAAATTTATGGAATCCCCATAAAGAGTAAAGAGGATGAGGAGGATCCTCTGAAGTAGCAATTAGACAGTTTGGAGAAAAACCAGGAGTGGACAGTGTGATGGAGGCCAAGATTTCAAGAGTATGGTCTGTGGTGTCAGGTCAAGTCAAATCAAGAGAGAGGCTTAGCTAAGAAGAGGCAAGTAGATGCTTTGGCGAGTGGTTTTATAGGAATGCAAAAGGTAGAAGCTGTATCAGGCAAGGTCTAGGATGGGAGTGGAAGAGAAGAGAGGAACTCCAGACAATGGAACAAAGGGTTTGATGAATTTAAAGATAAAAGAGAAATTAATGCCCATCCCTGTCTCCATTTTTCTTGTTTTTAAGATACAGAAACTATACTTCTAATTCACACTTTCAGAATGTTAACATTATTGGCAAGGAACTATCAATAGAAGCAAGGGGATGTAATGTACAAATTTAATGACTTGTTAATGGAATCTGGGTGACTGAGCTACCAATGCTTTTTACTAATTCATGATGAGTACCACTTTTTTGTATCTAGACCTGATAGTGAAGGATTCCTTAATCATTTATGTTCCTTTGGGCTCATAAGTGCTCTTAGAGACTCAAAGAAAAACCTACAAATGCCATCTCTGAAGAGCACAGAAAATTCAGTTAATTGAAAGTGATCCAAATGCAAAAAATTACATCTTTTCCATATGAGTTTTCTGGGACTAATGTGATATTCCCCCCGCCCCCTCCACCCTTTGGTAATGTTATCTGAGACTTTATTACTGGCAATAGCACAAGATATTTCCTTAGGTGTTGAGTCTGGTATATAGGTCCCGCTGTTTCTTCACACAAGGCCTCTAGAAGACCGTGAAACCTTTAAAAAAACAAAACAAAACAAAAAGTCTTGGTTACCCCTCTATAGACACAGGCATGCTGTTTTCACATTGCTTTGTTTTGTTATCTAGGAATATGCTAAAGAATCCCTCCTTTTAAAAGAAACTTGCAGTGTAGGCAAGAAAATGGGTATATCAAGTACAGTTCTCCTTTTTAAAAAAATGCATTTCTAAGGCATATATGTACTGTGGGATCCTCTAGTGGGCAGTCTCGTTGACTGGAGGGCTCCATTGCTTTTGGTGCCCTCTCAAGGGCATGCACACTCATGTGCTCATTCACTATTTTGCTCACTGTCTCCAAGCCCCCCTGAGCCGTAGCACCCCACACCACACGCACCCCCCCCCCCCACCTGAAGCTGTAACGTAACATGATCCCCTCTGTCTGGAGCTGTAGCATGTCCCGATCCCCAACCACAGTTTACACCACCACTCCCAAGTGCGGCAGAAGTAGCCCTGGGTAGGTGCCAGTATCATCTGTGGACACACCCAGCAGGTTCCAGGTGGGGATTGCAGCATCCGCCCAGGTCCACAGCTGACCCTGCCCCATCGGCTCTGGACAGAAGTGGTCCCTGCCCTGTGCAGAGAAGCCGTTCTGTTTGCCCAGCACCGTGTGGCAGTCGGAGCCACGGGCCACCTGCAGGTCGGGCCCCATGAGTTGGTAGCCCCGCCCCCACCTGTGGGCTCGATACAGTCAGTTGGCAAGGCCGTATTTTGCCCTCCCCTGCTCTAGTCCCTAGTTAGCCCCAGCTGTATGTCTTAATACTCCTCTCGCCTCCCTCAGTGCTGTTTTGTTTATTTTACAGTTTTTACAAGGTTAAGCTGTTTTATAAATCCTTTGCCTTGGTTTTTTTTTTAAGACAAAACACTACTGTCAGGCACCCATTTTACGGCCAAAGTTACAACTCTAGTTTTGCATCTTTTATTACTGGAATTCTGTATGGCAGTCTTCTAGATTAGATGTCTCCTTCAGCTCCCTGGAGATGTTCTAATATTCAGCACATAGTCTGAGCTTTTAATTTCTGAACTCAACTCCAATTTGATTTTTCACTTGGAATATATATATTAGCAACAGTACTTTCTAGCAGGATAGTATATGATCTTGCAGCTAATTCTGCTTAACTATACCTGTTCCTTTAGCAGGACAGTAACACGTCCTAACATTAAGCTACTTCTTTTATAAAGAGTCTCATTCTTCCTTAAGGCATCTCACTGTTTGGAGAGAAGCTCTTAGTAGTCTGCCCTAGACCACTTAAGTTTGAGAAGTATGTGCTATGGGATCTAAAGTAGCTGAATGGAAAGAAACCATAAAATACAAGATGTGACCAATTGTATGAGGTACCATTGTATCTCTTAAAATAGTTTTGTGCCTCCTTATCCAAATACATAGTAAGTTACCACACCTATCTTCTGCTTGCCTCAGCCTCAAAACAGTGAAAAAAATTAGTTTGTCCTTGATGTGCATAGAGTTGTCAAAATTGTTTTTGTTTACGCAAGACTTCCTTTCTCAGGAAGTCAGTCTTTGTGCTATTTAAGGCCAAGAATGAGTCTCTAGTATATCTCAGTTTGTTATTGCAGGGAACCTTTTCCTGTAAGGATTAAAAGTATGTTCTACAGAAGATATTTCAGGATTCTGATATGTCAGGTTCTAAGTTTTTTGTATAAAACTATAGAGGAGTTAAGTTGATCTTTATCCTGACAGCCAGACCAGGCGTGTCCTATTGGCTCCACCTTGGGGGGGGGGGGGGGTGCATGTGTGTGTATGTCTTACCCAAGCAGAAGGATTTAAGGTCTCAGATAGGAACCAAGTTTAGAAGCAAGCTTAAACAGTAAAGGGAACGGCCCAAGAAGACTATGTATCCAGCATTAGGTGTGAGATAACCCTATCACCTGCTTGCAGGAAATTAATCAATGAAGGAAGTAAGATCAGCTACCTGTAAGTCTTTGCATATGTTCTTTAATAGTCACATCTTAAATTGTGATCTTAGTGACATCTGCCCAGGAAGTCTTCTATGCTGCAGTTCCTTAATTTCTCTTCTCTTTTCTTTTTTGACCTTTTTTAGTGTTTTGTCTTTAACATTCATTATTGTTAGTTATTTGCAAAATAGCACGTTGTGAATGCTCCTTTTCCTCCTTTAGACCTTGGTTTATGTACTTCTATGAGCAATATGGTCTTTGTTCTTGGTTTTTTAATCTTTTGTTAAAGTGTGGTTATTAGACTCAAAATATTGAAGTTCTCTAGTTCTAGATTCCTTTTAAAATTTGAATTTGAGAGCACTTTTTCCCTCCAGTTATTCAGGAAAGTTGTGGAAAGACCTGGACATCTACATCACTCAATATGTAAACTGGCACAAGTGTTAGTTTTCTCTCTGTTTATTGGATCTGGAGTTGCCTGCATTGAAAAGGTCATTTCTCACATTTTCATTTAAGGGTTCTACATTTCTTGAATGACTTTCTGTTGAGCTCTGCTACATTCAGTCTCTGTAGAAAGCCCCAAAGTAAGTAAATTGTATTCTTAGTTTTTGATTATTAACATTAAGCAGTTCAATCTTTCCACAGTCACTGCTGCTTTCATTTTGGGCCACCATTATTTTTTTAAGGTAATTAAGTAATATCAGAGTTCACATCTGGAAGCGTATTTGGGTTTACTACCCTTGTCAGGGCCACAAGAACTGAAGAAAAGCCATTTCAACTGCAGGAGTGCTAGTCCATTTGTGAAAGAGCACATCTGTTTTTGTAGAATTCAGTAAAAAATAATAACTTTCTGTTTAATGAAAAAACTGCACTTCTTGAACAGGAGTCTTTTGCAGTTTCATACCAGAAAACCTAAAGAGGGAAACACTATTTAGACTTCTGCTTTGCATTTATTTTTAGAGATGACTGGAGCTTTAGGACAACAACCATAGTTTATAATAGCTTTGTTTCCTACATGTCATCGTCAGCAATCTCTCAATTTGAAGGTGATCTCTACCATGGCTAATTGATGGGTCACGAGATGATTTAAGAGTCTGATCCTTGTGCCACAGATCCATCCGCAGAAGTTGCACCGTTTCCTACAAACAGGCCAGTTACCAACTGTATAGCTGCCCTGAGGGTCCAGCACAGACATAATTACAATTCTGTAAAGTCCAGGAGTTCAGAATTATGAATAAGAATTTATTTTATCTGCCCACTAATTTTGAGCCTTTTGGTGGATCTTGTCAGCCTCAATCTGTATTTGCTGCAAGTTAAAATTACTTTCTAAATATGTGCATGCAGAAATTGAAAGGCCTCCAGTTCTGCCTTTGTAGTCCACAGATGCAGCCATTCTTTCCACTGTAATTTATTGCTGTATAGTGCATCATCCTCTTTCTTCCTTATATTTTACCTCTCAGCTTTTCAACCACCACAGCTCTCCCTCTGAGATTTGTTTATAGTGAGTTAAGCAGGTCAGTTAATAGTGCTGCTAATTTCCTATTAAAATTGTGTGTGTGCATGTTTGTCCCTTTGTCTATATTCCAGCATACATATGGATCTCCTGCAGAACTGTCCCATGTACTTTGATTTAAAGAATCTGACTCTCATATATGTCAGAGTCCCCTACTTGCTACTGGTAACTGTTTGTCCCATCAAGCAAGGGATTCACCCCACTGACTATTGTAGAAATTTTTTTAAAAATAGCTTAAGAAAAAAATCTAACCCATATACTTGTGAAAATAATGAATGAAATGCTGAACTGATACAGAGTTTGCTTTTGTTTTGAGGCTACAGTAGTCCTGGTGGCACTGGAGTTGCTTCTGCTTCGTCAGACAACAACAGGATGAAATGAACAGTCCTGCTCATTTCACGACTGCCGCTTCAGAATCTGAACAGCAGTTCAAAAGTGACCACAGTTGTGCCATTTTTCTGGTGCTGTTTGGTGTAGGAGAGCACAAAGGGTTGGGAAAGATGAACATATGAGCTAGAGACTGTATCGTGGAAAAGAAATAGGCTCCCAAAAAAAGGAAAGTTATAACTGAGATAATGTGGGCAGAGGAGAGAAGACAAACACCACCAAACATCACTTCAAGTGATCAGATTGAGGGATTAGGGGAGCATTGAAAGTCTGAAGTTGGTAGAACAGGCAGGATTCCCTGCCATGGTTCATAGACCCAGCATGCTTCAAAGAATCGCAACATGCCTTCCTAGCACCTGGGAGTGGATGCTGGTCATCATGGAAAAGCCCAAAGAGCTTACTAGCCACAGGTCAAAATGAAAGATGAGCAGCAAGTATTTTGCCTATCTTGGTATTAAAGACCATGTTTAGGAATTTAAAATTGTATCCAATGCTGTAATGTTTGAACACTAATCCTGTAATATAAGGAAGCCTTATATAATGGAGCTGGGGCATTTTCAGACTGGGTCGGGGAGAAGCAGTGGTTACAGTGGCCATAACAGTGTAACTGGTAGTTCAGTAAGCAGTTCTCTGTTTGCTGGGCAACTTGTACAAACTACTTAAAAGTTCCTCCTTTATAAATAGAATAATTTATTTAAATTCAAAGTGATTGTATGTAAATTGGTATTTCTCTCATAGGAAACTTCCAACCCTTGCAGCATTTACTCAGTTTTCACTTGTTTAATGTTATGTTGCGTATTCTTAAAGCAATGGAAAATTATGAAGGCTTTCTGCAAAAACCTGGAAATGCCTAACGAAAACTCTCATGAATCCATGGAACAGCCTGTTTCACAGGAGAGAACTAGTTTGGCTTTTACCAAGATCCAGCCTCTCAGCACATATTACTGATTTCTTACCAGCTGTTCTTCATATTTTCAGGATCTAGATATTTTGCCTTTGTTGACTTGAGTCAGTTTTTAGAGAGGTGCTTTAGTTTCTGTTTGAAGCTTGTTTTGTGGTTAGAAAGTTAACTGCAGCTATAAAAGCGAAATTATTTCCTTGAGGCCACTCATGCTTGGTACTTAGGTCTGTTTTCATATTCAAAAACTTTCACATGAAGCAACTCTGTGGGTTTTCATATTCTTCCCATTTTAAGGAAGGGAAACTTTGAGCGAGACCTGTGGCCTCAACAAGACCACACAGACTGTGAGAACTGGATTTAGGATTCTGGAAAATTCCAGTTTTTTTTATTTAGATCACACTTCTCTCAGTTGGTAGCATGCCAAACACAGAGCATTTGTATGTACCTATGTGAAGGGATATGGCTTTAGGGCTATAACATAAAATACTTTTCTACTTAAGGGCTATAACGTAAAATACTAATATTTTACTTAAATGAATGATGTAAATATATCACATTTCAAAATAGAATTATCCTGTGAATTCTCTGCATGTGTATTTTGCCATTAATTGTAAACCAGAGATTTGTTAGAAATATATTATTTTAGGACCTATTACCTTTATACATTTTTAGTGATTAAAGTTCTGGAATTGCAATTAAATTGTAATTTTATAACGGGCATTCTAAATTCCAAGCAGAAATTGGCATTTAGCACAGATGATGAGGGTTGCAGTAAGGCCCGGTGTTTATTTTTAATATGTTTAGCCTTTGCTTTTTTTGCCATGGATCTTTTTCAGAAGTTTTTCCTGAATATCTCTGTTGCTGTTTTTCATTGGTATGGTGAATGTTCATAAGAGTAGCTAACACAGTCCCCCTCAAAGTGTGCACTTAGGTAGAAGGCAGGAGAAGGTGGGAGAAATGCAAGATCACACTCTTGCCTATTTGCAGTTCAGGATTAGTTGCCTCTCTCACCTGTTCTGTAGTCTCTCTGGGTGTGTTCCTACATGCAGGGGCATGCGCTTGCAGCAGCAAAAAAAAGTGACACAAATATGTGCTACTACTATTTATCGTGGTACATGCCCTTTACATGTGTGCTTTGGTGTGGTACAAATTGCCCTGCTTTAGGGAAACTGCCCCTTCCCAGCTCCTGGTGTGCTGGAGGAGCTGGGGGATAACTAAAGGAGTGGAGACTGGCAGCCAGAGTGGCTCTTTGGAGGACCAAGTCTCTGTTTCTGCTGGCACATACTCCCCTCACATATGCTGTGCCACTTTTTTGTGCCCTTTTGTGCCTACTGGGATTTCCTGGTAGCAAAATTTGCCCCTGTGCTGCAAAATTGCATCATAAGGCACGTTTTAATGTTCTAGGAATATGGTTTGTGATGCTGCAAAGAGGTTTGCAGCTCCACAAAGCACACATGCCTGTATGTCTGATGCAGCCTCTGAGTATACTTCCCACATACGAGACCTTAAGCCTTTAACTTTCTTTGGGTGGAGCTTGATTCTCTTGCTCTCAGACCAGAAGTAGGGCTACAGTTTCCTGTTTATTGTTTGTACTTACCCAAGCAGGTGCAACTGCATTCAGGTCCTACAGTTCTTCCCTTCAGGGCTGGCAGAGCTGAAGCCTCTGGGAAGGACCCTTCCCAGCTGGCTGCAGCTCCATGACAGTCCCTTCCTGGCCTGGGCATAGGGAGCTGGGAACAATCTGGCTGTGCAGCCCCTATGCTCCCAGCCTGAGCCATAGATGTCTGGGAATGGGAAGAGCCCAGCCCCCCGCAGCGCAGCCCAGCCCAGGCTGGCCCCTCCATGTCCACCCTCAGCACCACCTACAGGCTGGCCTGGTTCAGCCCCACAGGCCTGTCGCAAGTGAGGCAGGTGGATAGTGGGGCCATGCCGGCCAGCTCTGGCCAAGCTCCCACCCCCAGCTCAGGAGTTAGGGTGCAGGAAGGTGTCTGGGACAGAAGTTGCATAAACCAGTTTGACCCAAATCAGTCAAGTCTGATATTACATTCAACCAGGTTTATCTTGAGCCAGGTTTGGACATTTTGAAACTGGTTTATGTGTACTGAATTTGTTTTGTTACAGGTTTAAACCAGTTTCTGATCATTTAAACCAGTTTGTGTAACTTCTGTCCCTAGCCCCAGTTAGCAACCAACTTAGCCACTAACTGCAGCTTTTGTTTCACTAACTGTACCTTTTCCTCCACCCGTTTCAGCCTTCTCCACTCCAGGCCACTGCAGAATCAGTGAATGTCTGGTGTCCTGGTACCTGCTCCAGGTTCAGAATATTCCACTTCCTGAGGGCACTTTTTGACTATTTAGCTGTTGATTTAACTCAATATATGCATATAACAAACAACCCTGCAATGAAGTAAGGAACGCACAATATTTATAAGTTATCACAGACCAGCTCCAGATCAGTTAAATACACCACTTCTGTTTATTGTAGCTCAGGCAATTCAGACTTTCTGACATTCTGTTTTTAAATAATAGGACTGATCTTTTTATTATGAATTATTTTAGAAATATGACTGTATTTACTCAGTTATAAGATGAACCTGATTATAAGATGACCACCCAATACTTAGATTCTATATATGGAAAATGTATAAATCTATTATAATTTTCCAGCCTTGGAATCTACTTATTGGAAGTTTGCCTTGATTATGTCCCTGTCTCACTGCTACAGCAGGGAAAATAAATCTGCAGGCCTCAGGGCCCTTGCCATCTGCCCCCCAATTTCTTTCCCCTGCCTTTATTGTCAGACCCTGCTTTCCTAAACACATGGAAGTGAGGGGCAAATTTGAAAACAATGAAGGATAAAGTGACTCATTTTATCTTTCTTTCTGAAGCTGACACAAGTTTCAGCACAGGTACTCCACAAGCATACTTTTAACCGGAATTTTTTACCTTCCTGTATAGAATACAAACTATGTATGATATTAGTCCATAGCCAGAAGGGTTATGATTTACCATACGGTTCATTGGTCTGGGCCCTGGCCGAGTCAATAATATTTAATGCCATCATGATCCCATAGGTTAGCACTGCTCACTATGTGTATGTACAGATACGCCCCTGTTCCCCCCCCACCCCTGCAAAGTATCCATGTGCTGATTAGCACCCCACTCATGACTTGAACCGGGTGTTGTCACAAGTCCTGGAATCCTCCAAAAAATTATATGCAGATGAGATGCATAGAAACCTGGTTCAGCTCCAGCACATGAAGAGTGCGGCCACACTAATCAAATGTGACAGGCTATGATAGGGGGTGACAGAGGGATTCTGGGTGAACTATTTAGGACCTCATTTGTTTGCCAGACATTTAAGGCTGGTGAACAGGAATTATTGAAAATGGGAAAGAAGGGCACAGCTTAGCTGTGGGAGTGAGGAGGAGGTTGAAATGTGTGCAGTAAAATGGCTCATCATGACTTGGAAAAAAAGTCTGTGCTGAGGGGGACCAAGCACTACAATATATTTTATTCAGATGGTTGGCACTAACCTGGTCGTGTGGTAGGTTCCCATCTTTGTTTGCCCATGGTTTCCATTACTGAGCACATGCTGCTTTTGGCAGCAGTTTAGTGGTATGCAGTGTATTTAAAGTGGTTTCCTAGCAGTTATAAAACAAGGAGGGTTTTTTTTCCCCCATACTGGTTGAGGTGGGGGTGGAAACCTGATCTTCTATTCAAGTTAATATGGTATCTTCTTTTTCCATGATATCCTACACAGTTGTACACCTCAAACATTTTTTTCAGAAGAAGGTAAAGTAGGAGAAGATTAACTAAACCAATAGATGGGATACCATATAATGCAGTGAACCTAAATCTTTTCTGTTGGTAATTCTTTTTATGTGAGTGATTTCAGGTGGACTAACTTAATTGAATGACTTAATTTATTCTGAAATTTTAAATTCTCTGCTGATTTTTGTAATGACATGGTCCTTGAATTTTAATTTCTACATGCAACCATTTTCATTCTGTATAAGACTATTTAGAGCTGTGTGGAGGTTTGGTTGGTTGGTTGGTTGTTTTTTAGAGGAGGGTTTTTTGTTTGTGTGTTTGTTTCCCTTAAACATTGTGTTAAATATAGCATGATCCATCCTATGTGGGGAAGGGCAGTTCATTACCGAAGCCATTCCTGTGGGGGGAAGAGTTGGAATGTACTTGTGTTTTCTATGTGTTTGTTGTGGAAATGCATAAAACTTTTTTCTCTCTTTCTTTCCTCTCTTCATCATCTCATCTGTGTGGGTGAATGTTCCTGCAAACCCTTGGTGAACCTATAGAGACCTTTGGTATGCTCATTCTTTCAACAGAGCCCAGAGTCACAGACCATGTTATAAAACATTTGAAGATCAAAAGTCCAAACAAGTCGAATCATAACATTGAAAATGGCTAAAAAAATGTGCACTTGAGGAAAACTTGGAAGTTGTCATTTGATTAAATCTGCTCCATTGCCTGGTCATTTTGGAGTGTCAAGCTGTGAAAAATGATGTTGCATAGTATGTTCCTGATTACAGTGGCTCATACCAACCAATTAACATGAACTTAGCTTGTGTGCACCAAAAACAGTACCCAGAAAACATACCCAGTGGTACTGTTGGAGCAAATATTGATACTTAGAGACAGAATTTTCAAAAGGATCCAAGCAGCTTATGTGCCTACATCCCATTGTCAAAAATGATTTGGGTATGGAAATGCCTATGTCTTTAATACTGACAGTCATTAGGGCTTATGCTCCTTCCGTAACTTCTGAAAATAAGACTTAGGCTCTTGGCAGACGTTACTTTTGCTGCCCAATATATGCGAGAATTACACAATGAATTATAACATGCCAGCTGGCCTCATGTTAACATTATTGTGGGATATTTCTGTGCTGTGCCACAAAGATGCTCCTATTCAGTGAGCAACTGATCTGCATTTTTATCCGGGGGTAAACTGGTTTAATGTCTTGTATGTTATGATTTGTTGTGCAATACTTGCATATAATGTGCAACAAATGTAATGTCTGCCTGGGGCCTTGGGCTCCTACCTCACATAAGTGCTTTTGGAATTTTTGCCTTGGATCTGTTTTTGTTTTTTAAAAATTGCAACCAAGTATAATTCACACATCATCAAATGAGAAATATGTTGAATATAATGATTTAAAACTAAGTTAATCCAGAAAATGTATTGTTTAGATGGGAAGCACCATTGAAAAAAAGTCTCAAGACAGAGGAGGGGACAGAGTAAGTTAAGATAAAACAGGGTTTTATGTTGAAGGACAGTTTCTTTCATGCTTCAAGCAATGTGAGCATCTCCAACTCAGTTGCTGTTTCTTAATATTCAGCATGTTTTATCCTATAATGAGAACAATAGATAGGAAAGATTACATGTAAAATGTCCTGCTGCACTTGCTGTCTAAGTTCTCTGTGGAATTTAAAAATACAGGAATTTTAGAATATGTTTCTAAACAATCTGTCAGTTACCTGCCGGGAAATTTGACAAGACCAAAAATATTAGTGAAAGAATGGTGGTCCTTGGTACACTGAGAAAAATAAAATGAACAAAATTCCTTCAGTGCTTTGATTCTGCTCTTACAACAAGCAGGTACAAAACACTGTTCTCAGCTGTATCTCTTTTATCAAGGATCTTCTACCTATCCTTGAAAAAAAAATGCGATTTTCTCTTTTCCTTAACTTTAAAATATATCTTAATTCTTGGGTATGATTCAAATTTAGTTTATAAAAACTCTGAAAAAATAGTTTCAAAGGCAAAGGAAATGTTTTTCTCCTTCAGAGTGTATGTGCCAATTTCTTCAGTGACTAAAATTTTTAATTGTAGATAATTGAACACTGATTAGAACAATGTCTTCATTACAAAACTCTTTTTTCTGGTTACTGAATACTGTATTTCTATTTACACGGTTCCTACTGCCAGAAATAATAAGTATATTCCTCATGTTCCTTTTTAAACTAATGTTCTGGAAGAGAAAAAAAGAGATCAAAGCTAATTAGAAGTTAATAACCATGCAATAGATGCAATGCTTCTATTTAAACAGTGCCCTAGCCTTCATCCAGGCTGCATCTGCTCTGAGGATTTTTTTTAAATTCCATCTAGATTGATGCATCTCGCCAGTGCCAGTAATGGTGGGAGCCCAACATAGACTATCCATTGGTATTTGTACAAAAGTGATCAAGAAAATGTCATAGTAGTCAAACACCGAATAGTCAACTGTATGGTTTCTGCCATTTGATGGCACTGCAGAAGCTGTGTCAGTGTTAAAGCAGCAGTCAAAGGTTAGATGTATAAAAATCTGCTGTGCAGATAAAACAGTATTCTTTAGAGGCAAAGAGCAGGAAGTTCTTGCTTTATCACATGATTGTTTCTAGCTAATTCTAAACCAAGGTTGTCTTTTTATGAGTAGTGGAAGCTAAATGCCCTTATTAAAATGTGTTTCTGCATCCTGCTCAAAAAAGACCTACAACATTCTTGGATGTTTTTAGAAATTGCCTATAGAAAAACAACAGTATTATGTGGATTGATGCCAAGAAAAACTACCATGGATTTTTCATTTTAGTGTTTGAATATTTTGGCAATAAAAATAGAAACAGCTTCTGTTTTACCATTACGTCAGTAAAATAATTTATATTGCCCTGGCTGATAATGATCTTTGAGGATTAAAACAGATGAAAAATGATCTTGGATTATCATATACTAGTGCACATTTTAAACAGTCACTCAGAATTGTACTCTTACTACATTGCTATAGTTTCAATGCAGAATGGATATTTTAAAAGTATATTCTCTGACTGTGGGCATCTCTAATGTGCAGTGGTGGTGTAGCCCTGTGTTTTTGTTTTTGCTTGCAATAACGCTGTGCACTTAGTCCTTGAGCTTGCAAACAGCCTTTAAGTAAAGGTGATGGGGGGCATGGGGACAGAAGCAACAGAAATAATTTTGTTTTCTAGTTATGGAAAGAAAATACAACTTAAAATAGTCTGCCCTTTTTGAATGTAGATTTATAAAGGGCAAGGTTTTTTCCAAACAGTTTGAAAATGCTTAACATCACCTTAAAGCCTGCTTGCGTGTACATTATTGTGACTAATTAGATCTGAAGTAGTTTAAGCAACATGTATAGAAAGATGTAGTACTCCAGGAGGGTTAGAGGTCCACTGGAGATATTGTAGAAATGTTAGAGGCACTGATGCTTGCTTCATGTAGAGTGAAGGCAATTAAACGTCATTCTTCAGTTCTTATATACTAGTATATTATCAGGTACTTGAAAAAAATAACTATATCTACTGTCTAAGCATAGTTATTTTAAATTTCTACCTTACATGTTTGGTAAATTGTACTAAAAGGAATATCTTTTGGTTTTCAGTGAAAGAGTTCCTAGCCAAAGCCAAAGAAGATTTTTTAAGAAAATGGGAAAGCCCTCCTCAGGTAAGGAACAGCTTAAGCTTTCATTTTTTTTTTTTTTTTTTTTAATATTACATTGTTTTCTGATAATGAATTGGGCATCAATACACATGCTGTTCAGTGTCCAAACTGAGAATAGCAATCCATTTTTGTCATCGCAGCTAGGATCAACAGGGATGATTTGGTCATTTCTCCTCAAGATAGAGGTCTCAGTAGCTGTAGGAAAGGGCATTTGGAGTGATAGATTCTTGGCTGTGGATTTATTTAATCCTTGGAAGTTTCAAGCTCTGTTAAACTTTCTCATGTTTATGACATATGACAGCTAACTGTTCATGATGGGAAACTTTGGCATATCTTGAATAGTCTTCTTAGAAATCTCTCTCCTGATTTAGCAACCCCATTTTGTAAAGAAAAAGTCTCCCTTGTGATAAGGAAAGATGAAAAGTATATTTGGTAGAAATGGTTTAAATATTAACTTTGCAAATAGTATTCAAAAAATGCGGTGATGCACACTTTTATAAATGTCTCTGTACTGTGTATTCTAGATGATTAATAAATAATTCCATAACACATGTCCATGTAGAGTTACCATTAGCATTTATTCTAGAGCCATGCTGGTGCTTTTGGGTATAATCTATTTTGGGATTTTGTTTCACTGCTTTTATGCTAATGTGGTTTAGTTGCAGCTAATTTCTGTTCCCTGATAGGCAGATGCCACCCTCATAGCTATTTCTATTAATTAAATATAATACATATAAACAAGTCCAAATTTTGTTTGAATGAGTACTGTGAGAAACCTCTTAGTAAAGGCTCTTATGTATAAATAATATTACATTAGTTACCACTCTCTTTCACTTGTCTTTCATGGAATTAATTTTATCCAGTTTCTTCAATAAACTATTCTATTTCCTATAACTTTAGGTCAATTGCAAATAATATTTATGAATATGTTATATGTTTGTCCACATAGAATACTGCTGGCCTAGATGATTTTGAGAGACAAAAAACCCTTGGAACGGGGTCATTTGGGAGAGTTATGTTGGTGAAACACAAATCCACAGAACAGTATTATGCTATGAAGATTCTGGACAAACAGAAGGTTGGTACATTTTGCAGTTATGCTATTTCTGTGGTGAAAACACTGCTTCTGCAAGCATAATATATAAATCTCATTTTAAATAGTTATCTGTGGCTTGGAAAGAAAATGTGTTGTCATAATGGGAAATGAAAATATTACAGCAACTTTTAGCCACCACTGAAGCTGCAGGTGAAATAGTTCTTTAACATTTCTTCGTTCAGCCTCTTGTTTTTAATGTTGAATCCTTATGATGTGTAAAATAATGTAATCTTCAGAATTGCTGCCTAGTCATAGCAAAACATGTTTCGGCAGATGCTCATAGTTCAGTCCCTCAGTGAAACGTTTAGTTTCTTTCTCTTATTCTTTCTGCCCTTCCTCCTCACCACCGCACACATTGTTCTGTACTCTCTGTGTATATAATGGATTTCTTTTTAAGCACCAGTAATTTCTTTGTAAAATTTAATCAATAAAATAATATTTTTGCATTGATTTTTGGCATTGGATGTCATTTGTATGGTACAATACAGTAGGCAGTTTGTTCCTGATTAGGGAAAACTGCCTGAATATTTGCACAGCAACTAAAATAATTCAAATTTCATAGAGCCCCTATTTACTATTTTATATTGCTGTTTAAACCATCAAAAATATTTCACATTTAAGAAATTATTAGGTCACATGCAACTGTTTCTAAATCCCTTATTTAGTATAATTAGGAGGACATCAGTGCAGTGTCTACTTAATTACAAGCATTTCCACTCCTTGTAATAGGATGTGGATATATTGGCTGTCTGGAACATTAAGGGAATGATTACTCGATGCTGGAGCGAAAGAAGAGGAAATAGAATTCTTTCCTAATTGGCATGGTAGGACAGAGGTCAGAAGCCTGCTGTTTACTGCTTTTGGCAGCAGAGTGTTAAAATGGATTCTAGAGGATGGGATCCAGATTCCAGATCCCTGTGCAAGTGTGATACAATTAACTTAAGCAGCAGAATATGGAAAATTCATTGCGAGGTCTGGCACTGTTATGAGAATGTAACAGTGGAAATGTTGATTTATAGCTCAATGTCCATAGTCATCTTCTGGCTAGTACATGAACTTTGTAAAATAAGTTAGTCTCAGTCCCATTTTTAGCATGTAAGTACTTACAGCATCTATCTGAATCCAAGATGACTGTGAATTTAAGACGACACCCCCACCCCATTAGATTCCACACGTGGAAAATATATACATTTATTACATTTTTTTTCATGTACTGAATGCAATTTTTATCCAAATCATCTTAAGTTCATCTCCCCTCCACCACTCCAGCAGGGGGGCAGCAGGAAGGCAAAAGGGGAGACAGACAATCGGGGATGCAGTATGGTGGCAAATGCTGGGGGATTGGCAGTAGTGGGCATTTAAACAGTTTGACCCCTCCCATCTGTCCCCTCCCCCCCCAGCACTTGCTCTGCCTGGAGGCCCCCTGCAACCACTTCCTCACACCCATCTGCTGCCTGTGCCTCTCATCTCCAAGCAGGGCTCTCTCAGCACTCCAAACCTGGGCAGGGGGACTATAGTTGCTCTAGCCTCAGCCTGTCCCAGTAGCAGTGGTGGCAGCAGCTCTGGTCTGGAACTGGAGCCCAGGCCAGTTCTGCTACAGGACTGAGCTGAGGCCAGAGTAACTATCTGCTTCCAGCCCCAGGTTGGAGCAGGATCAGAACCTTGCCTGGAGGATAAGCCAAGGGACAGATAGTAGGTGGGAGTGAGGAGAAGAGGGCAGAGGCTGCAGTGGGGTGGGCAGCAGCTGTGGCTGTAACCCCAACCCTGGGCCAGAGTCAGAGCTACAGCAGCCACTCCTGCTTCCCACCACCACCACCATACCTTGCTCCTCATTTTGGATTAGAGGTGGTGGGGGGAGGGTTAACCCATGATAAATAGGGGGAGGAAAACCTTATCTTGGATTCAACTAAATATGGTGTATAGTACACGTACACATACAACCTGTAACTAGAAGTACTCGGTATGCTTTGATCTTCTCACAGTCTAAAGATCAAATAGATTTGTTTGATCTACCATTTCGCTGTTGAAAGGGGCTTCCATTGGCTAAAGTAAGAAATTTATGAAGAAAACCTAGAGAAGTTTGCTTTCCTGTTGTATCCCATACAAAAAAGAGCCATCCATGAACCATGTGTTTTGAGTACTAGTCTTTTGAAAGTTAACAGAAAAAATTCTAAATAAGTGTTGGTATTGTTGTCCTAGACATCTGTCACTTACCGTGTGTAAAGTTGCATATAAGTTTTAAGGACTGAAGAATACAATGATTGTTTTTACAGGTTGTCAAACTGAAGCAAATAGAACACACGTTGAATGAAAAGAGAATATTACAAGCAGTAAATTTTCCTTTCCTTGTAAGACTGGAGTATTCTTTTAAGGTAAGCTTTATTTTAAATACGGTTGATCAAAAAAAAAATAGTTAGTCTAGTATATGCTCACATGTTAAATCTACAAATGTAACTTTATGGTACAGTACACTTACAACAGGGGTGCTCAACCCCTGGCCCACAGGCTAGATCTGGCCTGCAGCACTGTGTCATCTAAACAGAATACAAATTGTGACTAATATCCAGTAATTCATACACTTTGGTCAATATACTTTGCATATTTTTTCCTAAAATGGCACTCTCAATTTGAAATGACTCCATTTTGGAGGGGGTAGGGGAAAATGATTAGTCATTTTCCCTTTTTTCACTTCGCAAATAATTTTTTTCATCTCTGTCACTGTAATGTGAAACGGAAGTTGTAGCCAGGCATTCAGATGAGTGATATCTAAAGGCAAAGACCTCCCTTGAACTGAAGTTATCTGTGGAATGCTATGCAAAAAACCCCCCAAAAGCCTCTTTCTCCAGCCTTTTTTCTTTCAATTATGACCATACAAATTATATGTGCATTTGTGTGTTATACTAAGGAACATATAAGGTATTGAGGAATATTGGACTGTTTGGTTATTTCTGAAGAGGAATCAAAACATCCTCTCTTTCCTTATGCTGAAGTCTTTTTTTCTCCAATGAATTCCAGCTGAAATTGGGGACAGCCATTTAATGCATGTGTTGATGACACTTAGTAACATCTATGGCAAAATCTACAATGAGGCAGAGACAAGCAAGAAGCTGAAGAATGTATCTAAGGATTCTTTACCTTGTTAATTCAACAGCATTCTAAATTCCAACTTTTCAGATTATTTTTACCATCAGCTATATAACATTGTGTAAGGGAGTGGGGCATAGCATAAACTTTCCAAGAGTCAACTTTTATCATCATCTTGGTAATGGAGATCTTGCATCAGAAAGTCCTTCAAAACTGTCTGAATTTTGTTGGAAACTAGGCAGGTACTCAAACTGAAATATGCTGTAGACTACCTCATTCAGATAAGCAAGAGCTTTCATACACTACAGCCTATTTTGTCTGATGTCAGAAAGCTCATGCTTCTCTAAATGAGCTAATCTCTCAAGTGCCACTTCTTCCCAACTTCAGACCAATTCTGCTGACTCTCTCTCCAAAATATATTACTATTCAAGAAACTTAAACCTGAGGAAGTTTCACTGAAGAGGTCTCTTTCAAAGTATCACCCGTTACTTTAATGACATCCTTTTATGCCATGTCTGGAAGTGGGTTTTTTTCAGTGTAGTCCAACATTACGTACATGGTAAATTTTCAGAAATCTGTTTATACATTATGACCCCAATCAGAGTAATCTTTAAGTTGTTGTGTGAACTGCAATACCTTCCTTGCATTATTTTTCTCTTCCAACTAGTACCTTTAAGTCAGCAGCTGCCAACCTTGTGGTGCCACAAGCTGGATGAGTGGCGCAAGGTCAGTTGGCTCAAGGGCCGGATCCCACGTGTGCTTGGCACTTGAGGTTGGTCCCTGGGCCTGATCCTGCACACCCAGATCTAACATGCATGCTGGCTGTATCTAGTCACATGCTTGGCCAAATTCAGCTACAAGTTAGTGGAGTCTGGTGCACAGTGCCATGTTATCTAGTCCTTGGGACTCCCGACAAGTTCAGAAATTTGGCACCAAGGGAGTAGCAATTAATGCTGCCAGTGTTCCCCACCACCAGATTTCCAGACCCTTGGGGAGCCCTGCAATATGGATGACACAAGATGGCTCTGCAGACTGGATCCAGCCCATTAACCAGGGCTCAACCCTCAGCCTAAGTAAGAATTGAGCTCACTTAAAGAAGCAACTCTCAGTTTTGAAGCCACTCTGGAAATGCATTTCTCTAGATATTGGGCCAGACTTGGCCAGTTTATTTCTGTGTAGATGTACTGTTTTTACCATAGCTATACCAGTTTACACAATCTGCAGATCCAAACCACTCCTTGGGGAGATTTTTGCTCCCAAATTTTGTAATATTTTCCCTGAGATTTTTTTTTTTAATTCTTCTGGTGGTAAAGGTTTTTTAACCCTTAAATCAAACATAGCAAGGGGAGAACTGCAAGATAGGCCTAGTCCTAGTTATCATATCCCAGCTTTGTCAAATAAAAGTGTTGCCTTCCTTCAAAGTGGGAAGTGATGCTTCTAGAAGGAGAAGCCAATTCAAGTTGTTTTGTACAAAACAAAAAAAATGCCCCCCCCCATCTTAACGAGTAATAAAGAACAACAAAATAAAGTCTAATACCGCTCCAAACTCCACCTTCAATGCAATACACTAATCTGTGGTATGAGCCTGCAGTAAAAGGAACTCCTCCACATGCTTGCCAGTTGATCAGTTGGGGGTTCATGAGAGAGCACATACTGAAGCCAAGCAAAACTTTAAGCGTTTTGCATGGAAATAAGTAGTTCTATGACAGAAAGATTTTTAAACAAAATTCTCTCTAGGAAATTGAACCAAACTCATAATTCAGCAGTGTGAGAAGAGAAGGTCACTTATTGTTTTATTGACAAGCTGAAACAGATCTTGATGACAGCCTTTTCTAGGATTGAACAAACTTTAACATTTAATCGTGCTAAGATGATATTGCTAGTTTGTAATAAATGTAGGTATCCCTTTACACTAGCGATGCTTATCTGGGGTGACATGGCAGCCTGAGATGCCATGAGATCCTTTTGCAGGGTGCCATGGGGTCCAAGGAGATAAACACAGGCTCATCCCTGCCCAGCTGCTTCTCCTTCCTCCCAGCCTCTGTGTGGGAAGTAACCACCCACTTGTCCCTGCCCACCTGCTCCTTCTCCTCGTTTCCCTTTCCCCTTAAGAGTAGGTCAGCACTGTAATAAATACATTAGTTTTTTAAATGGGTGTGGGGGGAGCTGTTTAATTCACAAACGTTTCTGAGTGGTGCCTTGAGTTCAGAAAGCTGAGAACCAGTGCAGCAAACAAATGTCCCCCTCTGCTAATGAAGATAGTAGTAGTGCTTGTATTCTGGTTTTCAAAACATGAAAACATGTCTCATACCATTTCAAGTTTATAGGTATTCTCAGTCTAAATCTTCGGAAACTTCTGGCAAATATGAAAAGACTAACATATTTTTAGGCTGCCTATTTTGAGGGGCCAATTAGGAGCTATATAGGAGTAAATATATTTCCTGATGGTGCATAAATCACTGTTCTGTAGCTTGTGAGTTACTGCCTATAATTTCAGGTCAGTCTATGCCAATCTGACTCAGGAAGTTAATGATTGCACTTCTTTTTTCTATTCTTTCAAACATGGGAATACAGATTCCTCTTTCAGATTTAGTAATTCACTTTGTTGATGATGACTCCTGTTTTTCAGGACTTTCCATGTAACCGTTTTGTTTTGTATGTATTATGTAGAGTGCATAGCTGGAGGTTGATTTTTCTCCCTTCCCCCCCCCCCCGTAAAATGATTCTCTGAAGAGATTCTGCAATGCTAAATGTTTAATGTTTGTGTGTTCACTTGCTTTCTTAGGATAATTCTAATTTATACATGGTTATGGAATATGTCCCTGGTGGCGAAATGTTCTCGCATCTAAGAAGAATTGGAAGGTTCAGGTAAAATTCTTAATTAAAATTCTTCCTTTTCAAAAGAAACTTCTTGCTATTAAGAAAGAGTTCTAATTGCATTATACGAATTACATAACAATGCTTTTTTAGTTTTGCCTCGTGTCAGTGAGCTGAAATAATGATGTGGTGGAAACCTCCTAATTATATGTATTAGAATCCAGTTAATAAATGTAGGCTTTCAAAATTTGTACAAGAGAGAATCCTGAGACGAACATGTGTATTGTGTTGGAAATGCTCTTGATTTCTAGAAACCAATACAAAGGATCAAGTGGACAGTAAACATTTTGCAACAAAACAAAAATTAATCGGGTTTCATCCAGTTGAACATGTTTCTTCCCTTCTCCTCCTTCTGGAATTTTAAATTTAAGTCTTAAGAAAAAGGATTTAGAGAACTGGTGTTCAGTAAAATCTTGCTTGTAGCCTTTATTCTGTCCGAATAAAGGGACCAGTTGCTCGATATATATAAATTGTTTATAGTTTTAAGATTATAGATTTATGACACCACATTAAGATATATTAATATAACATTTATAGAGTTTGATTAGAGGTGTAATACTACTTTAATTCTTTACAGTGAACCACATGCACGGTTTTATGCAGCTCAGATAGTGCTAACTTTTGAGTACCTCCATTCATTAGACCTCATCTACAGAGATCTAAAGCCTGAAAATCTTTTAATTGATCAACAAGGATACATACAGGTACGATACAGGCAAACATTCATATATTTGGTGGGGGGGGTTGTTATGCTGGAGGTTAGGTGCATCTTCAGTTTATAGGCAGTCACAAGCTTTGCTGAAGTTGGTGGACCTGCTAGCTACCTTCCATTCAGACCAAATGAGGTAAATTCCAACTTGTTAAGGAGTGGCTGAAATATTAAAGAAGTCACTGCCCAAGTTTCTGACCATCTCAGCAAGCACAATTCTTATCAGGAGTGTCCAGGCTTTCCAGGTGCATGACTAGAGGGCTACACATGCAAGCTCTCCAGCCAGGGGGTACTACAGGGCTGCTTCCTGGGCCACCACATCCCTTAGAAGAGCTCATTACTTGACAGCCTATTTTCTTCCCCTTCCTGGGGAGGAAACAGGTTGTCAATAGACAGCCCCCAGCTGTTAGATCTCAGCATATGCAGTGCAGATGGGCTTTACAGAGCGGTTTAAAACTGGAGATGCAGGGAATAGTTGCTGAGGAGAGCCTCCCTAAACCCTGTTACTGGGGACCAGATGGGCAACATGCATAGCTTTTAAAGCCTGCAGGTCCTAGAACTGGGATGGGGAGAGCATCCCTGTCCCTGCTTCCCAACCCCAAGAAGGTCTTCTTGCCCTGCTAGCCAGCTCTGTGGTCTTTGAAATTACTGCCCAGTTGTCAACATGTCAACGGTGCTGCCAGCCATGGTAAGGAGAGTTTCCCTGGTTCCTGTATCTCACTGGCTTTGAATTACAGGACCAGTCAGGGTGCAGGGCAGGGGAGAGAAAGGGGGGAGCTGGAGCAGGAACAGTAGGGGAAAACTCCTTATCTGCTCCTTAGACCAGGGACTCTGCTCTGGGGAGCATGTACATGGCCATGGATTCCCACAGCAGCATTTGTAGGAACAAATCTACTTTTGTTTGTTAAAGAGAAGAGTTTTGGTTCCTAGAAAAGCATGGCATTGTTTCAGGCTTCCCTGCATTAATACAACACTGGCCAGCTACACCTTGGAGCGCAGTAGGGAAGTACCTCTTTCCATGTATGAATTCAGAGACCTGTCACAGGGCACAGAATAGAAATATTTGTCCCAGTGCATTAATAATCTCCTGAAGATTGGTGAGCCTTCACATGTGAGCCTTCACATGTAGCATCAGCATGTTTTTAAGTCATAAGTAGCTTCCATCACAGCAGTCCAAACACTGACTAGTTACAGTTGGGAGTAACAAGTGATGATCCCACGTGCTTCTGAACAGCAAGGGAAGTTCTCCCATTGGTGCGCTGATGCATGCAGCTTACCTCAGCACTGCTGTAGAACTTGGGGAAAATGTTCTTTGTCATCCTGAAGTTCTGAAGTCATCCCAGGCCTGCAGCAAATCCCTCTCCCATCACTCAGTGTTTTCAAAATGCAGAAATGATGCTTCACTGTTGAAGCTGATCCAAAAAAGTTCCTCGCCCCACATCTTAGTGTCATCAGCAAACAGTTTCTGATGATGATGCCACTGCCACAAAACTACAGCAAAAGCTACTGTGGTAGTACAGTGTTTGGCTTGCAAAGCCTCAGCCACCTAATAGTAGCATGCTAAGATATCTTCACAAGCTACTTCAGTTTCAGAATGGTCCGTTTTATCCATGAAGGTATGTAAATAGCTCATTCAAGAATAGCTAGATTGTAGAAAGT
Source organism: Crocodylus porosus (assembly GCF_001723895.1). Classification (NCBI taxonomy): domain Eukaryota; kingdom Metazoa; phylum Chordata; order Crocodylia; family Crocodylidae; genus Crocodylus; species Crocodylus porosus. The sequence goes on along the minus strand of NW_017728907.1, from coordinate 38,731,292 downwards.
TGGGAGAGGAAGGTGGGGAATTTTAGAGTTTGACTCCAAATCACAATTACTTCCAGATGCTGGGAGCTGCATCCATGCCCCCACTGCTTCTCCCAGCCCTTCTTTCTCCCTGGCTGCAGTGCAAGTGCAGCTCCCAGCCCAAGGGTAACTGCCAGGGCCAGGAAGCTGGAAGCTGCTTCCCATGCTGCTGCCACTCCCCCCTGCCTGCTGCCCTGGCACTGCTCTGCACAGCTCTGCTCCAGCTGAAAGCTGTGTTCAAACCACAGCCTTGTAGATGGGAGAAACAGCAGTGGCAGGGACATAGCTTCCAGCTCCTCAGCCCTGGCACAGCTCCCCTCCAGCTGGAAGCTGTGCCTAGGCCACAGCCTTGGGGAAGGGGAGAAGGGAAACAGCAGTGGCACAACAAGCAGTTTCCAGCTTCCTGGCCCGGCAGAGCTTCCCACTACTCTGCTTCAGTGTAAACACAAGCACAGGCAAAGCAGGCTGGATCTAACGGTCTGAGGGCTGGATTCAGCCCATTGACTATATGCCAACCCCTGACCTACATAGATAAGTTCGGACATTCAGTATTAAATGGATGTCATATGGATGACCCCTATTATGTTGTTTTATTCTTTTCCTTAAATTGTCACTGTTTGGCACTGTAACAGGAGGCCTTCTCGGGGCCAATCTGTCATTGGCCCGCCCACCTGTTTCTAGGCCACCCACCCGCCTCCGCGCCTGTCATGCCTTGATGATATAATTAGGAAATTAATTAGGCAAGAGTCTGCCCATTTCTAGCCCTGATGCCAGGGGGAGCTATCTGCAGCTCCGTTCCTTCCCTACACTGCAGCCCAAGCCTCGCAGATGGCATCTATAGTTCTTACCATCAGCCCCACACTGGGCCCCAGAATCCTCCAGTCCAGACCCCAACTGGATCCCTCCAGTCAGGCAGCCTACACCGCCCTCATTCTGGGCTGCCTAGCTCCCTGAACTCTTTCCCCTCTCAGATGTGCCCCACCCCCCCGGACATTTGGCCCCACAAGCCCTGGCCTCACCTCCAAGGCCAGTTGGAAACCCCAGGCCCTCAGCTCTGGGCATCCATCGCGGTGGGCCCCTGGCCCTCCTGAGTGTTGTGATCCTGGCCCCAGCACTGGCCAATCGAGGGTATTCTAAGTCAGGCTTCTCAATCTATAGTCCTCTTTCTAATCTGGGTCTGCCTTCTTGACCCTACTGTGGGGTAACCCACGTGGTTGTGGAAGCTGGGTTTATTAAGGCTCTCTGACCCACCATTCATCAGGGTGGTAACTGGCTTGGCATTTCCTAGGGAGCCCCACCATGTCACCCACTCCCAGCAGGGTGCAGTTTTAGGTCATATCCAGGACCAGGAGCCTCCAAACCATCCCCTGCCGCTCCTGCCCTTACCTCTAGGATGTTACACTCAGCCTTGCAGCCAGACAATGTTTCTGCCTAGCCTGCCAGCAGCAAACTGCTGTGTTTTTATATGGGTGGACAGAGATCTAAAATGGCCACCACAACCAAGCACGTGCTAGCTGCTTGGCTCAGCCCTTAAAGTGGCAGGCACCAACAGTGCCCTGCCACAGGCACCAAGAGTCCATATCATCTTTATACAGTAGAGAAGGGTGCATGGTACCCAAAAACTTGTCTATGCCCTTGCTTCTCGTATAATCTTTATACACTTGTACAATACCAATCTCCAGATTTGTAACGGGTCACTGATCCCTCTGCTAACTTTTTTTCTGATCCAGTTGGTGTTTCTAACAGTGGCCAAAGAAGTTTTGAGCTGTCACTAGAACTCACATTTTTGAACTCTTATTTTTGAACACACACACACGTGCGCGCACACACACACACACGTGCGCGCACACACTAATATAACGCTAATGTTATGGTTAACTCTCGCTGCTTTGCATTATTTTGTGTAGCAGCTTATATTAAGTGGCAAATCCTCACTATAATTGCATTTTTCAGATTTATAACAGCCAAAGAAAATGAAATATTACTATAGAATGTTGAATAACACAGTTTCTGCAAATGAAAATGCTTGTCAACACATCCTCAAAGCATGACTTTTTTCTGTTTAAGGTAGACTTAAAAAAAAAAATCCTTTTCCCCCCTCCACCCCCTTTCTTCTCTTTGCTATCAGGTCACAGACTTTGGGTTTGCAAAAAGAGTAAAAGGAAGGACTTGGACGTTATGTGGAACTCCAGAATACCTGGCACCTGAAATAATTCTCAGCAAGGTATTATACAACAATTACTGTATTCTTGTTCCAGCAGTACATTAAATCCAATTTGAAATGATCGTCTAATCGTTGAGCCCAGAGGGAGTTCTAAAAACTAGGCATCTGAAGAAATAAGATCCTGGATTACCAATCCTTAGTTAAGTGAACAGTGTAATACCTCTATGGGAGAGATTATTAAACACACACACTAAAAATTATGCCAGAACAGACTCTCTTGATGCAGACTTGGAAAATTCTAATCTGATATTTTCAGTTAATTTGGAAGTGGGAAGCCAAGCAAGCAAAATAATATTAGGCTTTTTTTTTTTTTTATTAGTAAACTCATGAAAGCAGTGGCCAGTTTTACCCTAGCTGATATGCTTCATTTTTAATGGACTGAACAAAGTTCCAGAAAGTAACCAAACATGCATACTGATCTACCAATAAGGATTATAGAATAAATATGTACAGCAGCATTCATTTCCGAGCATTAAGCATAAAATATTGTGTGTGTATATATATACACAGGTTTCCCTTGCTTTATGCCAGGGGTGGGCAAAATGTGGCCCACCAGACCATTCTAAATTTAGAAAACTAATATTTAGCTGCCCCTGGCTGCCTGTCACGCGACCCTCGATGGCTTGCCAAAACTCAGTAAGCGGTCCTCCGCCTGAAATAATTGCTCACCCCTTCTTTATGCTGTACCTGCTTTCCTGAAAAATGGTGCGTAATTCGAATTTGCGTAAACAGAACCCACTTTACAATTTAACAGGTAGGGATACATTCCAAAACCTTGACCGTACTGACCCAGAGACCCATTTCTACCACTTTTTACAAGACAGTTTTGGTATTTACCAACAGCAGACAGTACACACAGACACAGGGCACTATCAAAATGGGTATGGCAACTACAGAAACACGTGTCACAGACAACAAGCGAGCAGCACAGATCCACACAGCAGACTATATTTTGAAGTGTGTCACTCCCACAATGCACTTCACAAAGCAGCCGACTGCAGGCTTCTACTGCACCGATTCCATAAGTCTGAAATTACCTCGCATAAAACAATTTTTTTGGTATAAAAAGGGTCATCATATAAGAGCAAATTCGCACATATGGATTCTGCATAAAGCAAGGGAAACCTGTGTGTGTGTGTGTGTGTGTGTGTGTGTGTGTGTGATATAGATATAGATAATGCATTAATATATAGTCAACCTTGATTCTACTCTTTAAGCGTAATAGGTTTTTCAGTTTGCGTTGAAACTAGTTAGAGTATTGGAAGTACCTGAAAAGAGAGAGAACTTCTTATTAGTATTAGTATTGGTCCTGTCTGTGACTGTAAACTGCGTCTGACTGAAGGGCCTGGTAGCAATGTGGTGAGGCTACTTGTGGTAGGGTAACTCCTATAAAATACCACAATGTTGCAACCTCCAGAGGAAGGCAAGTATAGGGCACCTGAAAACCGTTGCCCCCACTGCCTTGTTAGGTACTCCTTATTTGGAGACAAGGCTAAGGGACATCACCCTGACAAAAATGCACCCTCATTCTTGATTCTAAGACAAGGGGCTTCTCCCATGTTAAATGGGGTGAGGAGGGCAGAAGTCATCCTAGAAATGAGTAAAAGTTGTAACTAAATATTTTTAAGTTGGTTTCTATTAAAAGTTTTGTGAGGTTTCATTTTAGATAAACTAATGAGCTTAAGATATCTATATGAAAGATGAAGCAAACAATTTCTTTTTATGCTACTAAAGGGATAGGCACCAAGTACCTGGGGCCCCGCAGGCCCTGGCCTCCCTCGGGAAGAGAACTTTTCAGGCCCAAACCAGTGGAAAATTATTTAATATTTCTTAAGAACAATGGCTGAAGCCAGGGATCTGGTTTTCCGTTCACTGTGGAAAAACATGTCTTCTCCTTTAACCTAGGGGAAAAAAGCAGGAAGCCCCAGGTTTCCCCTTACAGGCTGGCAGGGTTCCAGTCTGAAATAGGCAGTTTGGGGCTAGGGGGCAGTGGGGAGGGTGATTGGAGGCAGGGAGTGCCATTTGCATATGTGCATGCACATGCATGTGGCAGCCAAGTAGCAATGGAAAACAGCTCCTGCAGCTCTGTGCAGGTAAGCGTTGGGTTGAGGGAGAGAGGCAGCATGGCAGATGAGGCACAGGTTACGCAGCAGAGAGGGACGGGGGGCACAGGTAACATGGTGGGGAGGGAGGCATGTGCTCCCCAGGATTTCTGAGTCCCAGCAGGGCACACGGCTTCAGCTGGGCCGGACCAGGTCCAGGCAGGAGTCACCTCTGCGGCCCAGCAGGCAGGAGCACCACACTGCTGTGGCCGCTAGGGTGAGGCATGGTGGTGGCACAGAGTTGTGTCCCAGCTGCTGATGGGCAGGCAAGGGGCACCTCGCCATGGCAGCGTGGTGCTCCCTCCAATGTCAGGTCTCGCCCATTTGGGGTTTGGAGGCAGTTCCTGCCTGGAGCTGACCTGGCCCAGCTGCAGCCCCTCATCCCGCTGTGGGCTCAGAAATCTTGGGGGGCATGTGCCCCCCCTACTCCCCTGCTGTTGCCTGTTCCCCCTCTTGCATCAGCTGCATACACCCCCACCTTCACCACACACCAACCCTGTTCCCCACACACTGGGGGCAGGAGGCACCATCATCTTACTCTGCATTCCTTCCTCCATTAGCAGCTATGACTAGAGACTTAATATTTTACTCCAAGTAGAGCAAATCAGTCTTGTTCTTTATAAAAATGTATGGGAATTCTTAAATCTAATTAGCAATGATACTAACAGTATTTCCTTCTTATAGGGTTACAACAAAGCAGTGGATTGGTGGGCGTTAGGAGTGTTAATCTATGAAATGGCAGCTGGATATCCTCCATTCTTTGCAGATCAACCCATTCAGATTTATGAAAAAATTGTTTCTGGAAAGGTAAGAAAAGGCACTCTGCACTTTAAAAAATGCAGTAGTAATAATAATAATTGTTGTTGTTTATCCCATTCTTCCTGAAGAATAGCTCAGTTTTCTACATGTAGTAGATCCACAATTCACTGATTGTTAAACACCAGTCTGTGTCAATGGAGAATCAGAGATGACCATAATGTATAGACATGAATCTGTGAGCAACCTTATTGCAGAAAATAAATAGTGCACTTTTTTAATATGGAATACTGCCATGATTCTTCCTTGCTTTCAAGTTTATAAGCTCCATCAGTTGTATTCACAGGTCCTGAATTTTTGTCTTCATGTTTAAAAGCAGATGAAAAAACAGTGTACTAGGTATATAGTAAAAGGAGGCTCATGGCTATCTTCATACTTGAAAATACATTTAGTTTTTAAAAAACTATTGCCTAGCTTTTTCCTTTATTATTTTCCTGCAACGCTTTTTTTAGGGAATGTCAAATGATCTGATTGTTTGTAATAGTTGTTTAAAACTCTTCACGAACAAAACCCTGTGGCAGAATATTTTTGGTAACTTTTAACTATTTATTACACACATACATTTCCCTCACATACATATATGTGAAAACAGAAGGAACCATTAGATCAGTCATTTTGAGCAATCATTTATCATAGGCCATTAATTTTTGCTGTTACCAATGTCACCCAGGCTGAAGTTAGATGTACAGAGCGGTAACTGGGTAATAGCAAGGTGGGGCTCTTGCTTAACTTTTGTTTTTGTCTGATTGTTTCACATAAAGCATTCTATATGGACAAAATAATTTTATATTAAAGGTGTACCAATTCACTGGTCCCATATTGGATTGGCACCAATGTAGGGAAAATTGACAGCATCAGAAATTGGCTTTATTTCCCTGGTGTAGCCAATAAATGCCCCATACATGTACACAGCTGCAGCATGCACGGGGCCAGGAGCACAGCCCAGTGGCTTGACTTGCCAGCCCAATGCTGGTGTCCTTTTGTGGGGGAAGGAGTGGGGGAGGGAAGGAGTGTGGGGAGGGTGCAAATTGAGGCACCTGTGGTGAGAGAGGGAGTGGGGCAGGAGCAGGTGCTGCTCGGGCAGGGCATGGAACGGAGCCGTGAGTGGCTTGTCCAGGGGAGGGGGCTGCTGCCGCTGAGCGTAACCTGGGGGAGCATGGTGGGGTGTGCTTCCGGATTTGCATGTGGGGCAGGGTAGGCTGCCATTGTGCGCTGGGGCCAAGGGCTGTGCTGGCATCTTCCCAGCAGGGGAACTGGGCCAGGATGCACTCAGGGCAGGTGGTGGCAGCGCTAGGAGGGAAGTTGGGGTGGATGCAGTGAAATTTGGGGTAGCTGCAGACCTCCCCCCCATAGTCCCCCTCCCAGCCCCCTGCTGGGAGGAGCCCAGTGCAGTCCATAGCAGCAGCCTGCCCTAGCCTGCACACGGATCCAGAGGCACATGCCCTCCCAGGGTGTGTGCAGTGGTGGGAGCTGCCCTCCTCCACTCCCAGACTAGCCACTTGCATCCCATGTCCTGCCCCCGGCTGAGCAGCACCTGCTCCTGCCCCACTCCATCCCTCACCACGGGGGCCTCAATCTGCCCCCCCCTTGCCCCTCCCCCACACCGGACTTACTGGCTGGACGCTGGTGTCTAAGCTGCCTGGCTGCATATCAGAATCGGATCGGTATTGGCAAATATGGCTCCTTAAAAATCGGCCATTGATATTAGCCCAAAGAATCCCTAACGGTGCACCCCTAATTTATATATAAAAAGTTGAAGTGTAACTAGGATATCCATAGTTAAGGTTGGGTTTTGAGTATAAAGAATGGGTGCAACTGCTTTATTATATATGTAGAATTACAGTGCTTTGTTTCATAGGCTTTATTTCATAGACATTAGGGCTGGAAGGGACCTCGGGAGATCTTCGAGTCCAGCCCCCTGCCCCAGGGGCAGAAAGTCAGCAGCGGTCATAGGATCCCAGCAAGATAAACATCCAAATGTCTCTTGAAGGTGTTCAAAGTAGGTGCTTGAACCACCTCTGGTGGCAGTCTATTCCAAACCTTGGAGGCTCGGACACTAAAGAAGTTCTTCCTTATGTCCAGCCTGAAATGGTCATGGAGGAGTTTGTGACCATTCGATATTGTCATCCCTTGTGGCGCTGTAGTGAACAGATGTTCCCCCAGATCCTGGTGAGCACCCCTGATAAACTTACAGGCGGCCACCAGATCACCCCTGAGCCTGCGCTTTTCCAGGCTGAAGAGTCCCATGGCTTTCAGCCTCTCATCATAAGGTCTGTTTTCCTGACCTCTGATCATGCGCGTGGCTCTTCTCTGGAGTCTCTCAAGCTTCTCCACATCCTTTTGAATTGTGGAGCCCAAAACTGGACACAGCACTCCACTTGCGGCCTCACCAAGTCCAAGTCCAATGGGAGAATGACATCCTGGGATTTACTTGAGAAGCATCTATGGATGCAAGCCAGCGTTTTGTTCACTTTACTAGCTGCAGCATCATATTGAAGGCTCATGTTCATCTTGTGGTCAGTCATGATGACCCCCAGTCCCTTTCATCCCTAGTACTAGCCAGCGTAGAACTGCCAAGCCTATAAGCATACTGCAGGTTTTTCTTCCCAAGGTGGAGAACCTTGCATTTTTCAGTGTTAAACACCATCAGGTTCTCAGCTGCCCATTTGTTGAGCCTGGATTGCCCTTCTGTCCTCAGGTGTGGACACTTTACCCCAAAGTTTGGTGTTGTCGACAAACTCGGCCAGTCCACTTCTGACACCAATGTCCACATATTAATGAAGATGTTGAATAGTATAGGCCCAAGGACAGAGCCTTGAGGGACCCCACTGGTTGAAGCGCACCACGATGATTGACTTCCATCAACCACCACCCTCTTGGTCCGACCACAGAGCCAGTTCCCCAGCCAGCGGATCGTGATGAAGCCAAGGCCGCAGTTGGCCAGTTTTGCTAAGAGGTGATCATGGGATACCAGATCGAAGACTTTTTTAAACTTGAGGTATATGACATTAATCTCTTCTCCCTTGTCCAGGTGATAGGTCACCTGGTCATAAAAGGAAATAAGATTGGTCAAGCAGGACCTACTCGCAACAAACCCGTGATGGCTATCCCTCAGGATGTTGCCATCAGCCAGTCTGTTAAGAATGGTCTCTTTGATAATCTTTTCTAAGATCTTCCGTGGGATAGAGGTCAGGCTGATGGGCCTGTAATTTGCTGGATCCACTTTCATCCCTTTCTTGAAGATAGGCACCACATTGGCCTTCTTCCAGTCTTCGGGCACTTCACCGGAGCGCCAGGAGTTCTCGAAGAGCCGTGCCAGGGGCTGAGCTATGTTGCTCACCAGCTCCTTGAGTACTCTGGGGTATAAACTGTCACGGCCAGCTGAGTTGAAGGTCAGCATTGATGGAGGGTAAGGAATCTCCCTCACACGCGCCTTCCCATCCTCTAATGAGCAGCAGCATCCCTTGGGCTTGGTAAAAAAGTAACACAAAGTACCCATTTAGGAGGTTTACTTTTTCCTGGGCATCGGTTGTCAGTTGCCCTATCTGGTTTAGCAGGTGTCTAATGTTGCCCTTGCTTTTCCTCCAGCTCCCCACATATCTAAAAAAGGACTTTTTATTGTCCACAATACTTGTAGCTAGTTGAAGTTCAGTCGCAGCCTTGGCTTTCCTGGTTCGCTCCCTGCAGGTCCAGACCAGTGCAGAATATTCCTCCTTGGAGGTGGATCCAGTCCTCCATCCTTTGTACGTCTTTCTTTTTAGAGGCAGGAGGTCTGCTAGTTCCTTGCAGAGCCAAGGGGGATGCTGTGCTCTTTTGCTGTCTTTCCTCTGAGGTGCGATAGACTTAGCTTGTGCATCCAGGATCGCTCCCTTGAGGAGCAACCACTCATCCTGAACTCCCTTCCCCTTTGGGTCGTGGTCCCTTAGAGCCGCACTGACAAGCCTCCTTAGCTTGTCAATGTCAGCTTTCCTAAAGTCAAGGACTTCTGTACTGCTGATTGACTTGCCAGCTTTATGGCGGATGGTGAAGGTGATCAGCTCGTGGCCACTGTCACCCCAGCTTCCCTTCAATTGTTAGGTCACTGATTAGGTTGTCCCCCATTGCCAGTACCAGGTCGAGCAGCACTTTACCTCTCGTCAGCCCATAGACTTCTTGAGTCAGATAGAACTCATCCAAGCACGAGAGAAAGCTTTGCAACCTTCAGATTTGGCTGACCGCTCTTCCCACGAGATGTCTAGGTAGTTGAAGTCTCCCATAACAACCATGCATTGGGAGCATGCAGCCTCAGCCAATTCCCTGGTGAACTCCTGGTTAAGCTCTTGATCCTGGGTAGGAGGTCTGTAGCAGACTCCCACCATTGTGTCCCCTGTGCTATGTTCCCCATGGATTTTAACTGAGAGGGTCTCCAGTTGTCCACCCTGGGTGCCAAAGTTGGCATGCAGGGACGCGTAACTTTCCTTGACAGAGAAAGCGACACCTCTGCCCCTTCTGCCACTCGATCCTTCTTGTACAGGGTATAGCTATCTATACCTGTGGCCCAGTCATGGGTGGAGCCCCACCAGGTCTCTGTTATCACAATAACATCGTAATTATTTGTGTTAAGCAGAAGGACAAGTTCCTCCTGTTTATTCCCCAAGCTCCTGGCATTTGTGTACAGGCATGTAAGTGTCCCTTTGGGGGCCCTTACCTTGCCTACAGTTTGTTCCAGGGCTGGGGCAGGGGTGGGCTCCCTTAAGTGCCTTGGCCTGCTG
>NW_017728907.1:38714339-38721281 GCF_001723895.1 Crocodylus porosus | reverse complement strand
TTTCTTGAAGATAGGCACCACATTGGCCTTCTTCCAGTCTTCGGGCACTTCACCGGAGCGCCAGGAGTTCTCGAAGAGCCGTGCCAGGGGCTGAGCTATGTTGCTCACCAGCTCCTTGAGTACTCTGGGGTATAAACTGTCACGGCCAGCTGAGTTGAAGGTCAGCATTGATGGAGGGTAAGGAATCTCCCTCACACGCGCCTTCCCATCCTCTAATGAGCAGCAGCATCCCTTGGGCTTGGTAAAAAAGTAACACAAAGTACCCATTTAGGAGGTTTACTTTTTCCTGGGCATCGGTTGTCAGTTGCCCTATCTGGTTTAGCAGGTGTCTAATGTTGCCCTTGCTTTTCCTCCAGCTCCCCACATATCTAAAAAAGGACTTTTTATTGTCCACAATACTTGTAGCTAGTTGAAGTTCAGTCGCAGCCTTGGCTTTCCTGGTTCGCTCCCTGCAGGTCCAGACCAGTGCAGAATATTCCTCCTTGGAGGTGGATCCAGTCCTCCATCCTTTGTACGTCTTTCTTTTTAGAGGCAGGAGGTCTGCTAGTTCCTTGCAGAGCCAAGGGGGATGCTGTGCTCTTTTGCTGTCTTTCCTCTGAGGTGCGATAGACTTAGCTTGTGCATCCAGGATCGCTCCCTTGAGGAGCAACCACTCATCCTGAACTCCCTTCCCCTTTGGGTCGTGGTCCCTTAGAGCCGCACTGACAAGCCTCCTTAGCTTGTCAATGTCAGCTTTCCTAAAGTCAAGGACTTCTGTACTGCTGATTGACTTGCCAGCTTTATGGCGGATGGTGAAGGTGATCAGCTCGTGGCCACTGTCACCCCAGCTTCCCTTCAATTGTTAGGTCACTGATTAGGTTGTCCCCCATTGCCAGTACCAGGTCGAGCAGCACTTTACCTCTCGTCAGCCCATAGACTTCTTGAGTCAGATAGAACTCATCCAAGCACGAGAGAAAGCTTTGCAACCTTCAGATTTGGCTGACCGCTCTTCCCACGAGATGTCTAGGTAGTTGAAGTCTCCCATAACAACCATGCATTGGGAGCATGCAGCCTCAGCCAATTCCCTGGTGAACTCCTGGTTAAGCTCTTGATCCTGGGTAGGAGGTCTGTAGCAGACTCCCACCATTGTGTCCCCTGTGCTATGTTCCCCATGGATTTTAACTGAGAGGGTCTCCAGTTGTCCACCCTGGGTGCCAAAGTTGGCATGCAGGGACGCGTAACTTTCCTTGACAGAGAAAGCGACACCTCTGCCCCTTCTGCCACTCGATCCTTCTTGTACAGGGTATAGCTATCTATACCTGTGGCCCAGTCATGGGTGGAGCCCCACCAGGTCTCTGTTATCACAATAACATCGTAATTATTTGTGTTAAGCAGAAGGACAAGTTCCTCCTGTTTATTCCCCAAGCTCCTGGCATTTGTGTACAGGCATGTAAGTGTCCCTTTGGGGGCCCTTACCTTGCCTACAGTTTGTTCCAGGGCTGGGGCAGGGGTGGGCTCCCTTAAGTGCCTTGGCCTGCTGGCTTTGCAAGGGTTGCTCAGTGGGCCAGCAGTGGCAGTAGTCCCCCCGCCCCCGGCGGGCTTAGTTTAAAGCTTGGTGGAGCAGGTCAGCCAGTCTGGCTGAGAAGAGCCTCCTCCCTAGGGGAGAGAGGTGGAGGCCGTCCCTTCCCAGCAGTTCGCTGCCTCTCTGTCCAAACAGTGGACTGTAGTCATGGAAGCCGAAGCCTTCCCGATGACACCAGCGCCGCAGTCTTTGGTTTACTACCTCGATCCTCCTCAGCCCATAGCCCAAAACTAGGAGGATTGAGGAAAACACCACCTGTACCCCCAATCCCGTAAGGCCCGCTCCCAAATCCCTGTAGCACCTCAGGACCTGGCTGGGATTGCTCCAAGCCATGTCATTTGTGCCCACATGGATAAGGAGCATAGGGTAGTGGTCAGTGGGCCGAAGGAGCTTAAGGATCTTCTCCGCAATGTCTCTGATACAGGCTTCTGGGGAGCAGCAGACCAGGGGTTGGGGTGGCAGATTGCCCCTCAGAATAGAGTCTCCTATGATAAACACTTTGCGTTTTGTCTTGGGAGCGGTAGCTACAGTTGAGCCTGTATTGCCTGCAGGAGCTGGCAGCTTAGCAGGCTCTGCTGGGGCTGCAAGAGGTTCATACCTGCCCAACCCTGGTGCTGCAGAAGTAGAGCTGATGCTTCAAATCCTGGCATCCTTCCTTCTAAGCCAGTGTGGAACCAATGTGCTAGGCAGAAAACTGTAAAATTGTAACATTAAATTTCCTGTGGTTCTTTCCATTAAAAAAGTGTATTCATTTATTTGATTATATTTTTGCCCTACTCAATTTCTGCATTAGTTCTCCTGGATATATCTCCTGACATATCACCACCACAGGGCTAGTAAGGCCCTTTAAAACTATTTAGTAAAACTGTCAAATACACTATCTTTAAATACTTCTTAGCCCACCTAGAATGAACTGTGTTAGTAAGTCAAACCAACTCTTGCTTGTTTACACAATGCTAAGAATTTTTCAGCTGAGAATTTGACTGGTAGCGTATGTACAGTCCACAGATGGATTATTCACATAGATTATATAATGCTCCAGTGGAATTTTCATCTGACTACTAAAAATGCAATTAGCAACTTGTTAAAACCAAATTTTCTTAATCTGCTATTAGTACAGTTCCCTACAGTGCCCTTAGCTGAACACAAATAGTCAGTTAAACAGTTTTGTACTGACTGCTTACTCTCTTTCTTAGTTTTGTAAAAGAAAAATTAATTTTACATGCTGTAAACTAGTTAAAGGTAAGTGTTTTATTGTAAAGTACTACAGTGCAATCTCTAGGTATCCCTATTGATATTCACAAAACTTTTTATTTAATTATCTTTTCTATATCCGTGCTTTTCCAAATCAGAAATTTAAACCATGTTGTTAGATTTTACATGCATCTGATTTCACAAATATAAGTGAGTTCATCTATAATCCATTGAATAAGAGAGATGAGGGCCCCCTGTATTCTACCAGCCCGAATGTACTCTCAAAATCAGCATCAAATTTTTGCATGTCTATTTTAAAATCGGCTCCTAAAAGTTTGAGGAGGAGGTTAAAGAACCTTGATGTGTTGGAGTTGAATCATACCAGCTGAATCAAAATTAGCCAGTTATTTAACCCCTACTCCACACTTAGAGTGACTTTTTGAGGAAAGTTTAAGGTAGAAATAAAAGTTTGACAAATTTATATACCGTTGGCAAAAGGTCTTTTGAAATGGAAATTCACTATAGCTATATTTCTGTCTGTGTGCTCCAGGATGATGTGTGGTTAGATGTTAAATATAGTATGATCCAGTAGGTTTTTTATATAAATATTACTTTTCTTCATTTACAAAGGAGAAAAAGCTGATATCTGTACTATAATGTTATTATGTTAATATGTGTTTTAGGTACGGTTCCCATCGCACTTCAGTTCAGACCTAAAGGATCTTCTACGAAATTTACTCCAGGTAGACTTGACCAAACGATATGGAAATCTCAAGAATGGTGTAAATGACATAAAGAACCACAAGTGGTTTGCTACTACAGATTGGATTGCCATTTATCAGAGAAAGGTAAGGTTTTTTAAAAAGTGATTTTTTTTTTTAATTTGATATAGAAATGTAAATTTTAGAAAATCTGGTACTTGGTTCATATGATTAAATGTAATTTAAGAGAAAATTATCTTAAAAAAATGATAATCTAATGAGTATAGACTTGTTGCACAAAGAATAAATCTACTTATCCTGGGCATTTACTTATTCCTATTCCCCTGTGACACATTCTTCTCTAATCTCTTTCTTGCCTATCTTTAAAATGAGCTACCTCGTGCCTCTCTAACGTTCTACCTAATTCCTGCTATAGGAGCTGCTGAAATGATCCCTCTTGCTGAACATAAATTTTCATTCGCTGCTTCCTGTTCTTCAGCAGCTAGTCTGCTCTTCAGCATGGCATAGCTTTTGCCTAAGAAATCTATCTTCAGCCTCTGCTATAGGTGCACACCCCACCCCACTGCTACATATACTGTCTTGTTTATACACTCACCCACACAGACTTTTTTTAATTCTCCCACTCCAAGAACTGGTGTAGCGGGATGAGAACGTTAGTAGAAGAGGGGCTTTCAGGACACTTACCACAATGTTTTCTAGACTGGCAGCTGAGCAGTGTTAACTGTTCAAATGCTACTAAAAGTGTTGGTGACTGATCTCTGCCACTGCTAAGGGAGCTGTACCAGACTGGGGCAGCAGCTTGAGAATTTCACTAAATTCTTGAGAAAATGCAGCTCTGAAGGAGGCTGACTGGAAGGGCAGGTTTAGGTCCAGTCAGGGTGAGTGAAGCAGGGTAGGACTCAGTTTAAGGTCTGGCTTTTTCAGCAGCTCCAAGACTTGTCTCTTTCTACAGAATAATGCCCCTTCAGTAGCATGGCTAGACACCTGGAATTCATGAGTTCTGGTGTATGTCAGATCTGAGGAAGCATTGTTTGTTTGCTTTTGAATAGGTAACAGTTTTAAAATACGCCCATGGTATTGCCCAGATAATTTTGGGTCGTGGAATAATCTTGTACCTGCATTGAGACATTCATCCTAAATGAGTTTAGTATGTATGAGTCAAGTGATACACTTTGAATAATATACCCAAATTCTCCCAACACTACCAGTCTTGACTGCAGAGGTGTGAACTTGCTGCTATAATAAAAACAGTTTAAAGGCCAAACCTAAAAACTAACAATAGTTTATAAAAAGAAACTGGTTGTTTGGCTACACCAGTTGACAGTACAATAGTTGTAGTAATCACTAATGTATTAATTACTAGAAGACAGGATACTATTAACACATCTTGTACTCTTTGTATTAAGTGGAGACATTTTAAGAAAAGATTTTACGCTACAGAATTGTAATTATCTGTTCTCCACTTTTTAAATGCCTGTTTACAAGACAATTGATATGCAATGAAACGTCTTCCCTGATAAATCATCTGTAATTTTTCCTGTAATAATAAATAAAACATTTTAATGTCAGTAAATGTTTTGGCCTTACTAGCCTATTGCCATATAAAAGTTTCAAATATTTCTTAATTATACTAAAGAAAACTAGGGGCACAGCTATTACTACTTATTCTAGCATTTGCAAAGGATTGGGAAAACTAATATAGTATGGCCCTGAAAATATTAATTGTGGGAAATAAATACTGTATTACTAAATAACATATAACATTTTTATAATTTCAAGGATTATTGACTTCTAACGGTAATTATTATACTTACAGTACTATTTTTTCACAGTAATTGTTACCACCAGCACTTTCTTACAGCAATGTTATTTATCTAACTGGATCTACTGGGTAATGAAAATACAGGGGTTTTAGAGCGACAGGCTAGGCATTTGTGATCTGGCAACTGCCATGGCTTTCTGATCTCTTCCCTCCTCTGTGCCCCCCTCCATTTACTGGGTGTCACCGTAAGACATGACAAATGCTAGTGGGGAGTAACAAATATAATGGCAAGAACATATAACAGGAAGCTTTAATGCAGCTCTTTTAAATCACCACTTTAAAATGAACCTTTTAAACTGGCAGCCCTCCACTCCCACATGCATACATGCAGACACCCCAAATCAGACCTTTGTGGACCAGATCCAAGCCTTTGTGACTGCATCCAGCCTGTGAGCTATAGATTGCTAACTCCTGCATTAGCAGCTAAAATAGTGTGCATAATACTTCTATGCTTCACTCATGCATAGTGTAGTCAGTTAATATTTCAGATAATATCGGGTGCTCTTTTGTTTGTATATATCAGTGGTTCTGAGCCCTTTTGCACTCAAGGCATTTATCAAAACATGCCAACTCTTGGTTGTTGCAAGAAGTCAGGAAGACCACAACAAGTCAGAAAGTTTGAACACTCTGTTTTAACACTATGAATTCATTTGAAATCTCTGGGTTTATCTCGTGAATCATGTTTATCCACCTAACATTGCTAAGATTGTATGGCACCCCAGAGCACCCTTGAAAGGCTCTCAAGGCATCGTCCCAGGTTGAGATGACCTACTGGTCTATTTAGTTGTTTATTAAAATAGTGCTTGATAACATGGCTGTAATCAAGGCTGAGCAAGCATGTCCATTAGAAAACACTGTTCTTCATAAGTAGGGCCTGGTTTAAATTGGGATTTCATGTTTTGCATGAAAATCACCAAATTAAGTGATTTTTCACGAAAAATACAATTTGCAATGAAATGCCATGATATGGCCAAGTTCCCCAGCAATTGGCCATATCATGGCATTCAGCTGCAACAAGATGGCTGCTGTAAGCTCTGCAGGGAGGATGCTGCCTGTGGGGCTTTCCTGAGACAGTGCCTGATGTGCTGCTGCTGCTGCTGTGTGGCTGAGTAGCACCTCTGGGCTCTAGACACCTGCAGGTGCCACTCTGGGAGGAGCCCGCAGCACCTGGGGGATCCACCATGCTCTGGCCTGGCTTTGCAAAGAGATCTCCACCCCCTCTTCTCCTGAGGGCACAGCACATACCCTCCCCCCTCCCAGCCAGCTTGCCCAGCACCAGCAACAAAGGTGGCAGTGGCAGGCTGAGGATGCCCCTGAGGTGGGAAAAGTGATTATGTGTGGCTCCTGCCCTGGTGTAGGGGGAGGGCTGTGGGCAGCTGTTGCTGCCAGGGCCTCCTTGGGCTTGCAGGCCAGGGGGAATCAAGGCAAGGATTGAGCTGCAAGTGAGTAAAGCAGTAGCAGTGGTAGCCACAGCCATGTTCCCCCAGAGCTAGCATCCTGTGACTAACGTGTCCCTGCCTGGCTGGGGTGGGGGTCTTGACAGCACAACTTTCCTGCTTCCCTTTTCCCTGCCTCTATGTGGGGAGGCCTCTAGTTCCCTCCCCCCTTCCACCCCCCGCAGAGCCCCTGTCTGTGCCAGGCTT